>NC_134558.1:32430990-32747448 GCF_025594145.1 Primulina tabacum | reverse complement strand
GAGAAAGAGAGAGCGAGTGAAATGGATTTGCGCTGTACGATACACGCTTTGTGTGCGTAGACAGCGATCAAGCGATGATAGTCAACACCTTCCGCTTCTCTCTCTCTCTCTCCCTCTGTGTGTGTAGATACAGAATCATGTATGTATAACAGTCGGGTAATAATTGGAGCAGTGTGGTGTCGGTTTAAATTGGCATTTAATATCGGAGGTTTCACAATAAATATTATGTTACATAAATGCGTTTGGTCCGAAAGTCTCGTTTTGTAACATTAATATTATTATATGACAAAAATTTGCCATAACGATATCACGAAATCATATTTTATGATATGAATTTTTTGTTTGAGTCATCTATAAAAAAATATTACTTTTTATGCTAAGATTATTATTTTTTATTATGAATATCGATAGGCATTGACTAGTCTCACAGATAAAGATTCGTGAGATCGCCTCACAAGAGACCTACTCTTATCATAAAATGTCACTCGTTTTTTGGACCAAAATTATATATATGTTAGACGTATAATATCTCATTGATAGACATGAAAGAGGATATCATAAAGACATAATATCAATATATATATAAATTCGGTAGGTGTCACTTGCTTTGCATGTATACTCCCACAAATATATTATAGTGGGAAAGTCTGACTCTGGAATTGGTTGTTATATTAAAAAAAAAAAAAATTGAATGGAACATAATTCTTTATTTTTAAGGTGGCAAAATATATTTTTTTAAAATAAAAATTCAAGTCAAAGGCAAAGCTACACTGAAATTCCATTTGTTACTTATTTTATAATTTATTATTTTCATCAATGGTTGGTATAATCGTGTTCAGTATGGTCTAAGAAACTGTAAGGCATCGAATTTTTGGGTTTATTATTATTGTTGTCGTCGTCCTTTCCCATCCAAAAGTATTAAATACTTAATTGGTCATGGCACCTCCCACGCGATCTCTTGCTATTTTAAACGAGTTACTGCTACATTTAAATCAAGAATTTATATATCAATTTTTATTTTATTTTTTTTTAAAATGTTATATATCAATTTTTACAATCATCTTTAGGATGACCAAATTTACAAAAAATATAACGGATAGTGACGTTGTAGCTCAATTTTTTTTTAATCATTTTGCAATCTAAATGTCTCGTGTCGATCTTTCTCATTGCGTGGATTTTTGTTGTTCCCGAAAACTTTTGGTTTTAGCAATATGTTAAGTTTCATTATCATTATATCAGATGAAAAAATTTTATAATTTAATCAAGTTGGTGCTCAAAATATAAAATTTTCAAGAACATATTACTCGAAAGTTCATTATTATCAACCTAATTCAATTTAAATGGCGTTTTCTATTTTACTTCGGTCAAAATGTTAATTAACATATATTTATGTCACCACAATCGGTTACTTTGTAAATTATTGAAATTCAGTTTCAGTTTATTTTTTAAAAAAAAAATGAAACGTGGTATAATAAAATTTAGTGCTTGCGAATTATTACTGCAGATTATACGAAAAACACATGTTTGTGTGTGTAATTTTATTTTTATTTTTTTTAAGGACAATATTTATTTAGTTTTTTAAACGGTCAAGTAGTTGAGTCGAGGGCATGCAAGTTGCTTGTTGACTAAATATTATTTATACTTTGTCAATGCAAGGTTGAGTAGAGATCAAGTTTTAATTAATTAAATTAAAACTGGCAACTCGTCATTTTAATTTACACTTCCTCAAAAATAAAATCTAATATTATATTTTTATTTCTACTATAGTTTACCTAGAAAATATATTTTCAATCTTTCCAAATCTTATAATAATCATTATTTTTAATTCTAACTTTCATCACTATGCGAAAACGGCATGTTTCTTTACGAGACAATCTCACATAATTATATTTGTAATATATGCCGTTCAGATCCGTACATAGAAGTGCAAATATGTTTTCGAAATAAAAAATAATATGTTTTCATGAGTCGGGTCGAGCATAAGATTTGTTTCACAAAATTAATTCGTGGGTATAGATGACAATAGGTCGGGTCAGTAATAAACCCGTCCCGACGGATAGGTTTAGACATGCCTAAACGGGTCCAAGTTTGGTCCCAATTTTAGCCAGATCCGCCCTAGATCCAAGGTGGGCCCCAATTTATCCATTTTTTTATTTTGTATTTGAAAAAAAATATGTATAAAAAAATAAATTTGATGGGTTCACTAGTACAATTCGGATTGTACCTGCCAGGTTCAAGGGGAGGGCAGGGCGGGCAGGTTCAATGATAGGTGGGTTGGGTCTCGAGTTTTACCAAACAACCCTGACTCCGACATGTTGTTATCCTTATTCGTGAGACGATCTCATTTGAGTTTTTGTTATACAAAAATTACTCGATTATCGCATATTATTGATAGCAGCCGAAAGATTTAATAATGTTTGGTTAATCATGTATGAGTGAGAGTAGTATTGAGATAGATGACTTCCTGTGAAGTTTTTGTCTCTCAAGCTACTGACGTTACACTGCTTGATCTGATTGGATAGCTGGGCCATAAAAGACAGATGTCATATCTTAACGGGCAATACTATCTCTTATGAGAACAAGCGCGACTGTAGAGAAAGGATAAGACTGATATCCAATGGATATAAGACAATACCAAGAGATAGACATACACATCTCCGAAATCATGGGCCAAATAACTCGACTCATTAGCACCCAATTGTGCACTATGCGTTCCTATGAGTATAAGAAAATAAAATTGCTCATTGACTAACAACTATAGCTTCTTGGGGAAGGGGATGTTGGCCTAGTGGTATGCATTTGATCCTAACAATTGGTATTAGAATGAATTCATGGGTTCAAGTCTCCCAAAAACCTATTTATATACTTCTTGGGGAAGAGGAATGTTGAGTTAAGCATACATAAGCGAGAATAGTACTGAAATGAGTGACCTTGTGGGAAGTTCTAGTGCGCCAATCTACTAACGTTGCTTCGATTGATCTTGTTGGCTATGTGGGTGGTAATATTATTTGTGTGTGCAATAATTGTCTTGCTAGGATAAAGATCAAAACTTGGCGTTTTAGTCTGTTGTACGGTTTAAAATATTTGAGTTGTGTTGTTATCGTCAGTTATAACTTTTGGTAAAATGACAAACACTCGGTCTTATATTGGTATCAATTCAAGATAGCAATTTTGATTACAATATATTACAAGGGGTGCAATTATTGGGAGATAGATTATTTTAGTGCAATAATTGTCCTACTGGAAAGCGGTCAAAACGTGACATTTGGAATTTTGTACAATTTTAACGATTTGAGTTACACTATTAACATTGATAAAGCGGCTAGCGCTCGATTCTACAATATATATAAACACACATACACATTGATGCAAACGTGGTTGATCAAGCACCAAAGAAAGCATGGGAGTCGTTGGAGTTGCCCGAAGGACCTATAACGAGGGGACGAAGTAAGAAGTTTAAAGATGCACTTCAAGGACTCATGATGAGCTATCAAGGAAGTCCTACAAGTTGGATGTATAAATTAGAGGAGGTTGGGAATCATGGGAATAATATTGGAGGTTTTTGGAATGTTATTCAAGTGCAATTGCCGAAGGTGGAGCGCACCCGCGCCAGTTCAGGGACTGCACCCGCGGTCCATGATAATCAAATTTAAGAGAATATTGTCGAAGCTATACCGCACCCGCGGTCAAGCCAGGATCGCACCCGCGGACGGCAAGCGCACTCGCGCTCCTACAATGACCGCACCCGCGGTCCTTTTATTCGAACTTAGCCGAAGCCACACCGCACCCGCGGTCCAGTATGCAGCGCACCCGCGGTCTATTGTCAACTTCCGTGTCAAAGTTGCTAGTTATCTTCTTTAATGCTTTCTACACTACTTTTTATGGGTTTTATTAATTATATAATGCATTGTAATTACCAAAAACGAGACAATTGAAGTTTGATATCAAATACATTGAGTTCTCTCAATTTTCAAAGCTTTTAGCTTTGTTCTTCACAAGAAGAAAACCAAATGAAACTTATCAAAGATTTTCATCTTTGTGGCGTTTGTCGATTGTTCTTCGCACGGATTGTCAAAACAAGTTCTTTGAAGGTTCGTTTGAAATTCAATTGTTTTATCGTTGATATTTGTTGCTAAGTTATAATCGCTTAGAGGTGAATATCACAAAATCGTTACTTGTTTCAAAAGATCGGGACAAAATAATCGTTCCTTGTTTGTTATTGAATTGAGGGTGCGATTTATATATTCGTGATTGCCTTTTATTCGTACGAGGATTCGTACTATTTGGTATCAGAGCAAGAGAAGTCTTTTAATATTATTAAACAAAAGTTAATTAATGCGCCTTTACTTGTTTTGCCTGATTTTTCTAATACTTTTGAAATTGAATGTGATGCTTCAGGTGTAGGTATTGGTGGTGTTTTGACGCAAGGAGGACGACCAGTGGCGTATTTTAGTGAGAAACTCAATGGAGCAGCGCTGAACTATCCAACGTATGACAATGAGTTGTACGCGCTTGTGAGGACTTTGGAGGTGTGGCAACACTACTTAAGGCCTAAAGAGTTTGTGATTCACACGGATCATGAGTCTCTTAAGTACCTTAAGGGGCAGCAGAAGTTGAACAAGCGGCATGCCAAGTGGGTTGCATTCATAGGTACATTTCCCTACATCATCAAGTACAAACAAGGTAAGTAAAATGTAGTGGCTGACGCATTATCACGGAGGTATGTACTAATCTCTACTTTGGAGTCTAAAGTTTTGGGGTTTGAGCATGTGAAGGAATTATATGTGCTAGATAAGGATTTTAAGAATGTATTTGAAACATGTATGCATGGTCCACATGACAAATTTTATTTGCATCATGGTTTCTTGTTTAAAGAAGATAGGTTGTGCGTCCCTAGATCATCCATTCGTGAATTACTTGTTAAGGAGGCACATGGGGGTGGCTTAATGGGGCATTTTGGTGTGGCTAAAACTTTAAGTGCATTGCATGAACATTTTTATTGGCCACACATGAAACGTGACGTTGAGCGTGTTTGTGATAAGTGCATTACTTGTAGACAAGCTAAATCTAAAACACAACCACATGGCTTGTATACACCACTTCCCGTCCCTAGTGAACCTTGGGTTGATATTTCTATGGACTTTATTTTGGGGTTGCCTAGGACAAAGAAGGGGAGGGATTCTATATTTGTTGTTGTGGATAGATTTTCTAAGATGGCTCATTTTATTGCTTGTCACAAAACTGATGATGCATCTCACATTGCGGATCTATTCTTTAGAGAAGTCGTTAGGTTGCATGGCATGCCTAGGACTATTGTTTCGGACCGTGATGTTAAATTCTTGAGTTATTTTTGGAAAACGTTATGGGCTAAACTTGGCACAAAATTGTTGTTTTCTACTACATGTCATCCTCAAACGGATGGGCAAACTGAAGTTGTCAATAGAACTTTAGGAACACTTTTGCGTGTTATTCTTAAAAAGAACTTAAAGAATTGGGAGGATTGTTTACCATTTGTTGAGTTTGCTTATAATCGTAGTGTGCATTCTACTACGAATTATTCACCATTTGAAATTATATATGGTTTTAATCCTTTGACTCCGTTGGATTTGATGTCTTTACTTGTGAGTGAAATGTTGAATATGGATGGCAAGAAGAAAGCTGAATTCGTTAGAAATTTGCATGAGAAGGTCAAGGATAACATCGAGAAGAAGAATTTACAATACACGAAGCAAGCCAACAAGGGAAGGAAAAAGATGGTTTTTGAAAAGGGAGATTGGGTGTGGTTGCACTTAAGGAAGGAAAGATTTCCAGAAAAGCGACGTTCAAAACTCTTGCCTAGGGGTGATGGACCATTTCAAGTGCTTGAAAAGATCAACGACAATGCCTACAAATTAGACCTACCAGGTGAGTATAATGTCAGTTCTACTTTTAATGTTAGTGATCTTTCGTTGTTTGATGTAGGAGATGATCAAGATTTGAGGACAAATCCTTTTCAAGAAGGGGAGAATGATGCAAACGTGGTTGATCAAGCACCAAAGAAAGCATGGGAGTCGTTGGAGTTGCCCGAAGGATCTATAACGAGGGAACGAAGTAAGAAGTTTAAAGATGCACTTCAAGGACTCATGATGAGCTATCAAGGAAGTCCTACAAGTTGGATGTCTAAATTAGAGGAGGTTGGGAATCATGGGAATAATATTGGAGGTTTTTGGAATGTTATTCAAGTGCAATTGCTGAAGGTGGAGCGCACTCGCGCCAGTTCAGGGACTGCACCCGCGGTCCATGATAATCAAATTTAAGAGAATATTGCCGTAGCTATACCGCACCCGCGGTCAAGCCAGGATTGCACCCGCGGACGGCAAGCGCACCCGCGCTCCTACAATGACCGCACCCGCGGTCCTTTTATTCGAACTTAGCCGAAGCCACACCGCACCCGCGGTCCAGTATGCAGCGCACCCGCGGTCTATTGTCAACTTCCGTGTCAAAGTTGCTAGTTATCTTCTTTAATGCTTTCTACACTATTTTTTATGGGTTTTATTAATTATATAATGCATTGTAATGACAAAAAACGAGACAATTGAAGTTTGATATCAAATACATTGAGTTCTCTCAATTTTCAAAGCTTTTAGCTTTGTTCTTCACAAGAAGAAAACCAAATGAAACTTATCAAAGATTTTCATCTTTCTGGCGTTTGTCGGTTGTTCTTCGCACGGATTGTCAAAACAAGTTCTTTGAAGGTTCGTTTGAAATTCAATTGTTTTATCGTTGATATTTGTTGCTAAGTTATAATCGCTTAGAGGTGAATATCACAAAATCGTTACTTGTTTCGAAAGATCGGGACAAAATAATCGTTCCTTGTTTGTTATTGAATTGAGGGTGCGATTTATATATTCGTGCTTGCCTTTTATTCGTACGAGGATTCGTATCACACACACTTTGATATGTTGTGCACCCACTGTGTCCATCTTTATATACATATCTAAGATAACATTCACATATTATATATATAATTTTGATAGGTGGGTTGGGTCTCGAGTTTTACTAAACAACCCTGAACCCGACCTGTTGCTATCCTTATTCGTGAGACGATCTCATTTGAGTTTTTGTTATACAAAAATTACTCGATTATCGCATATTATTGATAGCAACCCAAAGATTTAATAATGTTTGGTTAATCGTGAATTAGTGAGAGTAGTATTGAGATATGTGACCTCCTGTGAAGTTTTTGTGTCTTAAGCTACTGACGTTGCACCGCTTGTTCTGGTTGGATAGCTAGGCCGTAAAAGAGAGATGTCATATCTTAACGGGCAATACTATCTCTTCTGAGAACAAGCACAACTGTAGAAAAAAGGTAATACTGGTCTCCAATGGATATGAGACAGAACCAAGAGATAGACATGCACCTCTTCGAAATCATGAGCCAAATAACTCGACACATTAGCACCCAATTGTGCACTATGCGCTCCCATGAGTATAAGAAAATAAATTTGCTTCTTGATTAACAACTAAAGCTTCTTGGGGAAGGGTGATGTTGGCCTAGTGGTACGTAGTTGATCCTAACAATTGCTATTAGAATGAATTCGAGGGTTCAAGTCTCCCAAAAACCTATTTATATACCTCTTGGGAAAGAGGAATGTTGAGTTAACTATACATGACTGAGAATAGTATTGGAATGAGTAACCTCGTTGGAAGTTCTAGTACGTCAATCTAATGACGTTGCTTCGATTGATCTCGTTGGCTAGGCGGGTGGTAATATTATTTGTGTGTGCAATAATTATCTTGTTGGGATAAAGATCAAAACTTGACGTTTTAGTCTGTTGTACGGTTTAAAATATTTGAGTTACGTTGTTATCGTCAGTTATAGGTTTTTGTAAAATGACAAACACTCAGTCTTATATTGGTACCAAAGTCAAGATCGTAATTTTGATTACAATATATTACAAGGGGTGCAATTTTTGGGAGATAGATTATTTTAGTGCAATAATTGTCTTGCTGGAAAGCGGTCAAAACGTGACGTTTGGAATGTTATACAATTTTAACGATTTGAGTTGCACTATTAACATTGATTATAACTTTGATTAAGAGACAAGAGTTCGGTCGTCCATTTTTTCCCTAATATTTTCATATTGTTATACATGTTGTTTAAGCTGATGTACGATTTAAAACATTTGAATTGCACTATTACCATCAAGTACAATTTTCGGTAGAGCGGCAAACGTTCGATCCTATAATTGGTATCAGAGTCAAGGTAACAGGTTCGATTCTCATTGATTATAATGAGTGCAATTATTAGGATATAGATTTTTGGGTACAACATTTGTTCATGTTTGATAGAACAATCGGAAAGTTGTGCTTAGATGTTGTACGATTTAAAATATTTAAGTTGCACTGTTACCGACAGCTTTAGCTTTTAGTAAATCGGTTAGCGCTCGATCCTACAATATATATAAACACACATACACACACTTTGATATATTGTGCACCCACTGTGTCCATCTTTATGGACATATCTAAGGTAACATTCACATATTATATATATAATTTTGATATATTTTGTTACATTTGATAGACAAACATCACATCATCAATGCACATTATGTGAACATGATGAGTGAGCAACATATCAAACTATATATATATATATAATTTTGACATGTTACCAACCCATCGTACACACATTTGTGTCCACTGCTGAGGTGACACTCACATAGTGAATGTACAATTTTGATAAGCCATAACACGTCTAATATGTGAGTGTTACTTCAACGATGAACATAAAGATGGATATGGTTGGTGCGGATCATAGAACTCTGAAAATTCTAAAAAATCATAGAACACGTAGAAAATTAAAAATTGTTTTTTAACATTAATTGGAAAACAACATATTTTAAGTTGTGGGACAAAATGATCATACTTTTATTCAATTTTATCTCATATATATTAATTTATAAAAGTTTAATTATCTAAACATAAAATTGATATTTTGTCAATAATGTTTAGAAATTTTTTATTCGAAAACATGAGAGAACCTCTCCTCTCTTTTTTGTGTCAATCCCAAGATCGATAATACAAAAATAAAAATTGTTTTTTTTAAATAAACAAAAATAAAGAGGCGAATCAACTAAAAAGGTCAAAATCAGCAGGAAAAAGTGCAATCCATATTAAAAGTTTTTACCAGAAAAAGCAGCCTTTGTCCCCCAAAAACATAAGTAACCAATAAATGAGAACATAAACCAGAGTTATGACCATTGGACAAGATTTGTGCCCTCATTTGGTTTTGTGCACAAAACTCAACCATTTTGGGATGGGACAAATTACATCCCAAAAATATCATACAATGAGACTATGAGAGTGACATGGTCGGCAAAACGTGTGAATTTTAAATTATTTTTTTATCATTTAATTTTTAGTTTGATAAAAGCACACAAAAATACTATAATTTGATGAAATTTTGGAAATGTACCACAATATGGGGAAAAAAACCCGTACTAAGCACCGAAATATCATACTTTGTTTTCTACGCTTTTATAAATTTCAAATAGTAAATGTTGATGTGCAACAATTGTTCTTCTTAAGAGAGCGATCGTTAATTGATACACAAAATTTTAACTATACGGTTTAGAATATTTGACTTACATAATTATCATTAAATATAACTTTCGATGAAATACAGAGATGGGCTCAGAAAATTCTATTAGACAAATTTCATTATTGTTATTTTAAAAACACAATTAAAATAATTTATAATAGTAAAATAATTTTTATTAAACAATCGCGTCTTTGGATCGAGTGAGCTGGTAGTTTTTGGTATGTAAATAAAATTGAATTATTAAATTAATGAAACCCTAATTTAAGAATTAGTGAGACCATGGGATTTTTTGACTAAATTAAAGGGAGCAGAGTGCTAAAATTATTTTTAAGATATTTTTTCTTGATTAAATAGAGATAAGCAGAAGAGTTGTGAGTAGTTGAGAGGGCGGTCAATTCCGTCTATGGTAAAATGACAAACACTTAATCTTACGATAAAATACGTAAAAACATGTAATTTGACCCTTCTTTTTGTAGGACCGAGTGCTTACCGCTTTACCAAAAGCTATAGCTGGTGGTAATGGTGCAACTCAAATCTTTTAAACCGCACAGCAGCTCAAGCACCACGGTTCGATCGCTCTACCAAGCAGAGACAATTATTGCATCCAACACTCTTTTCATCTTTCTTATTTTAAGCGTTAATTAATTTCGGAATATAACTCAATACGAAATTCAGTTTCAATAGACATATTATTTATTACATAGTAAGCAACGTATATAATATCATAATTTATATCATAATAGCGATTGAGTATAGAACCACGAAATTTTGCATTTATGAAGAACCAAAAAAGAAAAAAACATATAGTTAATTTGTTCAAAGTATTTTAAAAATGACAAAAACTTATGTGAGACGGTCTCACAGATCGTATTTTATGAGACGTATTTTTTATTTAAGTCATCAATGAAAAAATATTACTTTTTATGCTAAGAATATTAATTTTTATTGTGAATATCGATAGGGTTGACTCATATCACAGATAAAGATTCGTGAGACCATCTCACAAGAGACCTACTCTTTAAAAATATATATTTAAGAAAATGGAACCTTAATCTAAATATTTTAGAAAAAAATTAAAACCCGAAAAAGAAATATTCCAGAATTGTCAAGTAAGTGTGGATCGATCGCCCCTTTATCAGATAATATTTAGACAACAAAAGTGGAAGCAGTTTTCATGCGTGGGGATGAGCATTATCTTGAAGGGGTTGGGTAAGCAATAAGTGCTATGTATGAATTGAAACTCAACAACCGAGAGGACTCATGCAATTTATACATTCAAAAAAATATACGCCAATTCATAAATATAAAGTATTTATGTCAATTCACAAATATATCATATCCTATCCTGAGACTTAAATCATGAATAAGATCGTTAGAAAAGGTCAGGAGAGTGTCTCGACGTAGTCCCTTCCGACTCTCAAGTCAGATATTGAGGATATAAGTGGAGAGCAGCTAAGGGTGCTGCTGAAAAATAATATAGTGAATGAATGAACTGAACACTCAAACATGATATTTATAGGAGGGTGTACCTAGGCCCGTGATGAGTCTGTCTTCCATTTGGACTAAGGATGAGCCAGGGATAATGGGTCAATCCATGGAGTATCACAATGTTTTCTCTGCTAATTACTATGTAGACAGTAGACTCTTGTAATGTACAATTAAAAATCAACCAAACACATAGGTTGATTCCTCTACCATCGTGTTTAGAACATGGCATTGTTAAATTCATATTATCGATAGTAATCCAATATACCATGTATTTGTACACTATAATGTTTGTTGATATTTTCAAGTACTGCAGAAAGAGTTTGAATAACGGTGTCACAAAAGTTAGACATGATCATTGAAATTGTATGTGCTGCTTACATGATTGTGATAAGTGATATAAATATATTCTAATATGGGATAGAAATAAGTTCGAATCTATATTGAAACAAAAATCTCATTTTTTTTTGAGTGGAGGAGATAATTGTTATTGAATTTCAAACTCGAAATATCGTTCTAAATGTGAAATCTTGATGTTAGATGAATTACAAGCAAGTAACGAAAATCTTATTACTATTTATAAAATAATGAAAAATAATTGTATGTGTTGAGTAAGAGCCATTGAAAAAATAGGCCACCTAAGTTTGAGAGTTGGAAAAAAAAGAAGCTAGAGTTGAAATTATGAACAGCTGCCAATTATTCTTGGGCCTTTGCAAGAATCCGTTACGAGAAAATGAACCTAAAACCCGGTTCAGACCGGCCCGGCTTATGGAGAAACAAAATGTTGCTGCCCAGGATCGAACTGGGGACCTTCAGTGTGTAAGACTGACGTGATAACCACTACACCACAGCAACTCTCCTTGCTCAGTGTCATAGCATTTCTATTTGATATAGTTATTTTACTTCAAAAATCAGAATAAAAATACTGCAGAGGGCGTGGTGTCGGGCCGTCGGCTTGGGGATGTACAAGTGCTGGGCTACCAAGCTCTCTCGTGTCTTCTAAACCTCGCCGGATTCCTCCCTCTGTGTAAATTTAATTTCAACATTCAATCTTTAAACAACTTATATTGTGATTGTTGACGCATTTCGTTGAACAGTTTAAGGGACTGCCAAGAGACCGATGCATCATGGTTCGTCGGGTCAAAGTTCCGGGCAAAAACAGTTGGATGCTTCGTAATGCCGTTTTTCGCAATATATCGGTGGAATGGAATGAGTGGGAGAAACAGAACGGTTTTTATCCAATTTTTTGATACTTTACGTGACTTGTTTTAAGCATTTACATTTTTATGTTTTTGTGTTGTTTTTAACTTTCTTAATTTATTCATTATTTCTTCATCTAAGTTCAAAACATAAAATTAAAATTATGACAACATCTAATTAACTATTTTTAATTAATTTATATATATTTATGATAGAATATTATTAATGTTAGTAATATTTGTGATATTTTTACTAATTTCTGAAATTTTTACTTTTTTTTTTATAAATTCGTGATCGTTTCAAAACCATTCCACCACATAATATTGCAACTGAAACGATGGTTACCTCAACGAACACCGCTACCATTCCGAGGAACCATGCGAGGCACATGACTGTTAGCGTCGCCTACACTGAACCTAATCCAATGAGAGAAGGCTTTTCTGAATACACTAGGTACCTCAACAGCATTGTAAGTTTTCTGTGGTACAGTTTTGATAGAAACATCCGTGGAATCCTAATGGTGTTTCTGTTCGTAGTTGAATTTGGTGCATAGCACATTGACTAGTTTTCGGGTTTCTTGTATAAATACTGATTTACAGAATTGATGCGATCGTGGTGAAATGGATGAGCCGGGTTGGGTGCTCAACCGAATCAAATCAATAATAATTTAGTGTTTAGGAATTTGAGTGAAGATATTGACTTCGGTAACACCTGCAAACAAGAAATGAACTCGTGAATGAGCGCCGAAGGGGAGTCCGGTGTGGTCACTCCGATGCTAAAGTCAGTAGGTTGAAGACAAAGAACACAAGCTATATATGTGAGAATATATGTATGCTTGAGAGTTCAAAAGTTTCAGCATCATTAAATAAGAAATATATCTGCTATTTATAGTAGAAAACCTCATCATTACCTAGTTTTCAGTGCCACCTATTAAGTATGACAAGTCGGCTGTCCATACTATAATTTCTGATGACTTCTAGAACACTCCAAACCCATGTTGATCTGATTAGACAGCCTGTATCAATCACACTCGAGTGCGGTGTAATTCTCGAGGTGGTCCGGATGGTAAGGTACCCGAGTACTTGTATGAGGGCCCGGGCTATTGATTACCCGAGAGGAGAAGAAATGCCCGGCTAGTGAGGAGAGTATCCAGCATATCGGCTCTGATCTGGGCTATCCAATTAGTATCCCGGGTTATCCATGACCAGTATCCTTATGGGGTATCACCAGGAACCTTTTTTTTTTGCTGTCTGGGATGAATGGCGTGGTTCTGGATGCTGAACGTTGTGCAGTTCAGTCTCCTGATACGAGTTTCTGTTTGCAAGTTGATTTTGAATGTCAGTTAACTAGACCCATAGTTTTATGTCTCTGGTGTGAGATCAAGTGGATCATAATGCACTTGGCTTGATCTAACCTGCGCAGGGACGTTGTACATGGAAATTATTACAAGGGCATTGATTTAATGTGTACTGATTGATGTACACGGGAGAATGAGGGAACTAGCCTAGCAACTTGCTTCAAGTCAGTTTGAAATTTGTTACATGACTTTAAGCAAGAAGCAACAACTTGTGTTATTTGCAGTTGATGCATGTTTTCTCTCAAAACTTGCATGAATTTCAATTCGTCATCTACTTTTTGTGGCAATTTTTTTCATGCACACGGAGACACAAAAATTTATAGGAAGTTGAGATTGCTATTGATACGTTCAATGGCTGCTGGTTTGCAGAATGATAAGCAAGAAAGAGTGGGAAGGCTAGTCGTGATATAACAATAATAGCAAAAAGGTCAATTTTCAGGTGCGCATGTAAAAGAAAGCTTTTGTCATTTACATTATATTATCTCATAAATATCACATACAATATTCTGTTTTCCTTTTATTGAAGGTACATGAATATGTTGAAGCTGCAACATTCTGTAATTTTTGCAAGACCAGTGGTCTTTTAGTTATGTTTGGTATACTGGATAAGAGAGATTGATAAACAATCCTCTTTATCTCACGTTTGGTACCCTAGACCATGTGCAATGCTGCAGTTTATTCACAACTATGTCGCTAATAACAATTTTTTATTGTTCATTTTCAAGTGAGAGGATCGGAGTATATTCCGCTCGGCGACCCTGAAATACCACTTTTCATTGGGGAGAATTAGGGGAAAGGGAGTCTGTTGTGTTTTTTTTTTAAAAAAGATCCATAATAAAAATTACTTTTATGCTCCTGTGTTTTAAGTTTAAAATCTGTGAAACACACGATTAAACGCACTCTTTTGCCAAAAACCAGCAGAGACCAAAACCCTCCGTTCCCGGAAAAACGTCTCCGTCGAGTCATCAAAATCTCATCCGAAGGAATGGCAGACGAAAATGTGGTAATTTTCGCGTTTATTTCGATATGTTTCTTCTGAATTTTAGTCGTATTTTTTAGTTATGTTTGCTGCGTGTGTGTGCGTAATCGACCATGGTTTTCCACCATGGTCGACCATACAAAGTATACGTTGTTTGTGGTCGACCTAAAGATTTTATGGTCGACCATGTTTTATTTGGTCGACTACGTTTTATGGTCGACCATAAGACGAAGTCGACCATAAAACATGGTCGACCTAAAGATTTTATGATCGACCATGTTTTATCTGGTCGACTACGTTTTATGTTCGACCATAAGACGAAGTCGACCATAAAACATGGTCGACCTTATTTGTTTGTATGGTCGACCAAATGTGGTTTTATGGTCGACCACAAAATTTTTCCTAACCTTACTAATAATTTTTTTTTTTGTCACAGGTCTATTTGCCGAGAAAACTAGGCAGGGATGCCATTTTCCGATGTAAGTTGACAATTCAATCGAGATATAACGAGATTTCTGAGAAGATTCATTTTTATTTAAACAACGAGGAGAGAACCCATTTTTTCGAGCATTCGCCTTTTGGTAATTTAGTTAGGTATTATAGAGATTTTAAAATTTCCAGCCAAATTCTATGGTATTTAATGAGTAACCAGATACTTGATAGTAGTAGTGATGATTTGTGGATGGTGGTGCGCAAAAGGCCTGTTAGATTTTCTTTGTTAGAGTATTGTTTAATAACGAGTCTCGATTGCGCTATAGAGCCCGAAGATTTACCAGATAGAGGTGTATTTGGCACCACACACTTTCCCGGTAAGGCTGATATTGTTTTGGGTGATTTGGAGGGAAAGATTATTGTCCAAGAGCATAACGAGACTGGTCTAGACATGGAGAAGATAAAGATGGCTAGTCTATACTTTTGTTGTGCCGTATTCGGTGAGGCGACGAGGAAAAAGACGACGAAGATCGACCCTAAATACTTGAGGCTTGTAGATGATTTGGATAGGTTCAACCATTATCCTTGGGGTATAGTAGCCTATCGGGATGCGGTCCGATGTCTGAAGAAAGATCTTTTAGGACGATATAATTACCTCGCCGAGGCACAGGGCCGGAAAGAAGTTGAGGGCAGCTTCCTTGTCGGTGGTTTTGTTCTCCCTCTGCAGGTATATTATTTTTTGAATGTTATAGTGGATTTGTTATCTATATTTGTACCAGTAACACTGTTTGAAATTTATGTTACAGATCTTCGCTTATGAATGTTATCCGAGCGTGGCACAGAAGTTAGCAAGGAGAAGAGATGTGGACGGTTTGATGTTGCCCAGGATGTTTCAGTGGGTGACTAAGACGTGGGCGTCAAACCGTGCCCCAAGTGGTGTTGAAATCGCTGCAGCCTTCGGTGATTGTCCTATAGATGTAAGTAATATGAATTGATTTGGTAAAATAACCGTGGACATTAATTTTAATTAATTTGATATTTTATTAATTATATGCAGGATTGTCTGGGATTTTTGACTCCTACTCCTGAGGAGCTAGTTGCACCGTATTATACGACCGGGCATTTTGTTGATTCTGCGCCTGATGCGGTGATCACTCGGGTACTCGAGCTCTCGAGGCAGGGTCAGACAGTCATATGTAGCGAGCACCCTGTGGAGTCTCCCTCAGTCCAGCCCACGCATTCTGCACATTCACCTCCCTCTGACCAGCCCATGCATTTTGGACATTCACCTCCCTCTGTCCAGCCCACGCATTCTGCACATTCATCTCCCTCTGACCAGCCCATGCATTTTGGACAGTCACCTCCCTCTGTCCAGCACACGCCTCCTGCACATGCATCTCCTGACGTTTCCGGTATCCGTCCTGGTAATCTCGATAGATCCAGCTCTAGGACCAGTTCTCTTATGCGTACGGGTCCTAGAGTCCACTTTGGACTCAATCCCTCCCGCCGCCCATCACCCTTGGAGCATCGATTCGAGCGGCGATTGACTGCGTTGGAGGATTCCGTTACGTCCATGCATGTGAAGATTGCAGCAGAATTTATTGAGACCAGAGCGTTTATGAGGAGTATAAATCAAGCTCTAGTTGACTTGAAATCGAGTTTGACTGAACAGATTAGAGCTGGTTTTGCTGAGATGAGGTCTAACATGCCAGTGCAGGAGGACAGAGATTATAGCATAGTTTATAGCAGAGGGCGGAAGAGGAAAGCCTCTGAGGCAGATTTTGGTGAGTTAATTTTATTTATTATATTTATGTTTATGTAGTATAATGATTTAGTACAATTTTCATAATTATTTTAATTTGTTTGATGTGCGCTTTTAGGTGTGGATGATGATCTGGCTAGGGAAATTGCGAGTACTAGCCAAACACTAAATATATTTGAGCCTAACCTTCCGGTGATTATAGAGGAGTCCTCAGAAGGTGAGTTAATGCACTTTTTTGATTTGATATTTATGTATAGTATATTAAACAACAAAGTCTTTATTTTTATATATTCAAGTGACTCCGGTTCGGCGTAAGTCAGGTGGTGAGACGACCACGTCTAGAGGTTATTACAGTAAACCTTGTCTATTCATATTTGCATTAAAGTTGTTATTATTTTAATTTGTTGAATGTATGCTGTTAGGTGTGGCTGATATTTTGTGTAGGGAAATTGGCAGTGGTAGCCAATCCCAACAGATATTTGAGCCTAACCTTCAAGCCATTCCAGAGGAGTCCGCAGGAGGTGAGGTAATGCACATTTTTTACATTTATATTTATTTATAGTATATTAAACAATATATTTTATGTTTTTAGATATTCAAGTGACTCCACATGCGCGTATGTCAGGAGGCGGGGCGACCACGTCGAGAGGTTATTAAACTATACCTTGTTTATTGTTCATATTTGCATTAAAGTTGTTACAATTGATCATTTTATAGATGTCGGTGTGAGGCCACTTGCGGAGACCGTGACACTGAAGGTAAACAACTCGTTTGCGCGAGTTAGGGCCTCGATGCTCGACCGTTCGCCCAGTAGGATTCGAGGTTTTTATGCCGAATATGAGAAGTCGTTCTACGGGCCCATGGCTATCGCAAACTCGCGTATCACTTTCCTTGTAAGCTTTTAAATAAATCTTTTATAAAGTTTAAATTTGTAGAGAACTTCTTTTAAAACTTTGAAAACCTTTTGTTATGTTGAATTGAGCACATCGGCGAAGCTCTCCGTGGATTGCTTGAGATGCAGATCCGACATCCTGAAGTGATGTCGGCAGATGATTCGTTGATGGACAGAGATTTCTACTCTGCGATATCAGTTTTGGCCGAAGCTAAAGATATCGATTTCAACATAAATCTGGCACCGATTGTGAGCAAAATCAAAGGTAGTGATCCAGAATGGTCGTGTCTCTCGTGGGAAAAGGCGCGAAGAATTCTCATCCCTGTCTACACAGATGGGCGCTGGTTTTTGCTAAAACTCGTGACAGGGGTGAATAAGTGCATTATGTATGACTTGCAGCGAAGGCACGATCCCAAATTCAAAGATCTGAATGAAGACATAGAGCCTATATTTATAAACGCTGCTCGTCTGCTATCCATTGTTGGGAACAACCCACACCCCGAGAGGCCATGAAATATAAAACTACATGATGAATTTCGTGCCAAGATTATACAGTACGTTGTCAACTTTCTATTTAAAATATAATAACTTCATTATTCTGTTTTTTTAATGTTAACAATAAATATTAACTTCTCATTTTTTTTTCTCAGCGAAGATTCAGGAGCGTTTGTGTTAGCTGTTGCCGGATACTCTTTGTCCAGGAGTGCGCAAGTAGTACTAACTTTAGATGATAGATTAGTATCTGAGTTTAGATACTTTTTAGCTTGTAATATGTTCCTTAATGATTGGTGATTATTGTGATGTATCGGACAATTTTATGTCATTATTGGAACATCGTTTTCTCATGTCATTTTTGGTGTTATTTTTTTGGTCGACCACTCTCGTTTTTGGTTGACCAAAAATTGTCTGGTCGACCACAAAATTCTGTTAGTCGACCATAAACGAGTTTGGTCGACCAACGAGTAATGGTCGACCTTTACCTTTTATGGTCGACCATTATATTATGTTGGTCGATCACCACTGTTCTTTTGGTCGACCGTTGTTGTTTAGTTTTAGGGTTTAGGGTTTCAAAGGTTTAGGATTTTTTAGGGTTTAGGGTTTTTCATCCCAATCTCAGTATTTTGCCACGATCTAAAAAACAGGATTATGTTATATGTTTCAAGTTGAATTTGAATCATGGAATCGAACAAATTTTTTTATATTTTTTAAAAAATATAAATCGTAATTTCAAGATTATGTTATATATTTTAATTTACATATGAATCAATTCATCACAATCTCAGTATTTTGCCACGCTCTAAAAAACAGGATTATGTTATATATTTCAAGTTAAATTTGAATCATGGAATCGAACTATTTTTTTATATTTTTTAAAAAATATAAATCGTAATTTCAAGATTATGTTATATATTTTAATTTACATATGAATCAATTCATCACAATCTCAGTATTTTGCCACGCTCTAAAAAACAGGATTATGTTATATGTTTCAAGTTAAATTTGAATCATGGAATCGAACTATTTTTTATATTTTTTAAAAAATATAAATCATAATTTCAAGATTATGTTATATATTTTAATTTACATATGAATCAATTCATCACAATCTCAGTATTTTGTCACGATCTAAAAAACTGGATTATGTTATATGTTTCAAGTTAAATTTGAATCATGGAATCGAACTATTATGTTACATATTTTGGACAATTATTAATATATATTTAAAAAAAACAAAACTCACCATCAAGCTAATGGTCGACCATGAGATTGATGGTCGACCAAAGAAAACTAATGGTCGACCATATCAAGCTAATGGTCGACCATGAGATTGATGGTCGACCTAACAAAGCTAAGGATCGACCATCATCCTATCGATAGCTTGATGGTCGACCAAAGAAAAATAATGGTCGACCATCAAGCTAATGGTCGACCCTCAAGCTATCTCTTGCTGAATTCACCAATCGAAGGAAATCTGTTTTGTTTTCTTCTGTCAACTCTCTTCTCTAGCAAAGGAGGCAACACCAATGGAAAATTAATGTTGCGTGGCCATTCATTTTCTTCTGAAACGGGATACACAGTCTCTGAGTAAGCCATGCACCATGACATTGTAGAATAGTACTGTGAACACATATCATATAAATCAATATTCGCTAACCAACTAGCTGCGATGGCATGAGCACATGAGATTCTATCAATATCAAAAACTCGACATGTGCATCTTTTTGATTCGAGGTCCACTATGGCCGAATGTCCACGACTCCTAACATCAAACTCCATACGCCTTAATTCAAAAACTTGCATTCCTTGGGCATCTGTGAACCTGCTACGAAGAATCCCCTCGATCGTAGGGGTTAAGTTAGTGTTACTTGCAATTGATGCGTGGCGATAACGGGCAAACCAAGATGAGGCCAGTTTCTGTAAAGAATCTAAGAGTGCAATGATTGGCAGCTTCATTTCTTCAAGTAGTCTAGCATTGATCGACTCAACCCCGTTTGTCGTCATAATATTGTAACGGGTCTTTGGACAATACGCTCGAGTCCATCTATCAAGTGAGTCTCTCTCGTCCAAATATTGCGCTGCCTCAGGATATCTATTCCTAAAATCATTGTATGCAATATCAAACTCGAAAGTTTTATAAATTTTTGCAATGTGCAAGAACATTTCGGTTGCACCCTTCTTTTTGCATCTAGTCTTCATGTTTTGGGATAAATGCCACGTACAATGACCATGATGCGCATTTCTATAGACAATAGAAACCGCATTAATGATCCCCTGATGCCTGTCAGAAATTATCACCAATTCATCCTCGTCTGGTACTACTTCTAACAACTTCATTAAAAACCAACTCCACGAAGAAGTACAATCGACATCTACAATTCCCCACGCCAAAGGATATTGATGATAATTTCCATCTTGTGCCGATGTCACTAGTAAAACACCATTATATTTGCCCTTCAACCACGTACCATCAATTGATACAACTTTTCGCATACTTCGATATCCTCTAACGCATGCACCAAAAGCAAGAAACATATACTTGAATCGATTTCCTCGTCGACAAATATGTCTGTTATACTTCCTCGATTCATCTGCTCAACCATGTGCAAATAACAACTCAATTTATTAAAACTCTGCGTAGGATCACCTTTCATCATATTGTCTGCTAGTTATTTCCCTTTCCAAGCCTTGTAGTATGATATATCAGCATTCATACTATTGCGCATCATCGCCATCACTGCTTTTGGTACAATTGGCACTGGATGACCTTGGAAATTATCCACTAACATATCACGAACAACAGCAGAACTTGCTCCACGGATTCTCTTTCGTCTCCCAGTCAAACCACATGTATGTGTATTACAATATGTTCGAATGGAGAATGCACGTGAATCATTCTTAATCAAAGAGGTCCAGATTTCCACTTGCAATCATACACTACACATTTTACGGCGTACACCTTTTGGCTACTTTTAACCGTCTCAAATTCAAAGCAAGCTTCCAAACTTATTCTAATTAGCTCTTTTTTCACCGCTTCTCGGTTTGGAAACTCTTGACCAACAAACAAGTTTGAACCATCCGTGAATGAAAATGAGTCACTGTCAATATCCACATCAGCATCCAAATTTGCGTCATTGCTTTGAACCAAATTTGCCTCGACCTCAATTGCATCATTACATGCTTCATCATATAACTCGTCTGTGTTACTACGATCCACATGCATGACATCCACGTTATGCGCTTCGTCGAAAAAATCACTGCTATTATTACGATCCACAGAAACAATATTCAAGTGAAAATAATCATCAAAATGCCTCTGTTCGTTAGTATTGCAATTGTTTTCATCAATACCATACCCGTTCACATTATCAAAAGAATCAACAGAAGCTACACATTCAATTTCTACTTGAAGCACCGGCCTACTTCTCGGACAACCAAGATACAAATATGCTTTCAAATCATGGCCATTCTTTATATAAATTGGTTGAATGTTGCACGGCAAATCTAGAAGATAACTCAACCTTAAGTTGGCAGTGTCTTCTACTTTTCCAGCTCTATATAGTTCAGTTTTTAAATTTTCAAAATAACAAATATCATCATCCACTGGAATAACAACAAACTTTGCATTGGCCCCTGGATTCCATTTATAAACCAGCCCCTCCGTCACTTCCCATTTCCCATCAAAATGAATAACAATAACTGTTGGCATATCTACAAAGTGCACAAACAAATATGATAATTAGAATGAGCAAAATTATTTAATAACAAAATAAAAACAAAACCGCACATGGTCGACCAAAAATATGTTGGTCGACCAAGAAATTAAGTCGGTCGACCATGATCATCACGGTCGACCATTAAGAGTGTGGTCGACCATGAAAAAATTTTCATTGGTCGACCAGGAAGAACTTAATTTCTCGGTCGACCATTAAGAGTGTGGTCCACCATGAAAAATTTTTCATTGGTCGACCAGGAAGAATTTTTCTTGATCGACCAACTTAATTTTGGTTGGAAAAAATTCTTCATTTTGATTTTGTTCGACGAAGAAAACAATGAACGATACAAATTATTGATCTTCAATTTGGTCGATAGCTGCATGAAATGAAGAAAACAATGAACTGGTTTTCAGGAGCAAACTTACTTTATTTTTCTTCAAATAGAGACGAATTGGTCTTCAAATACAGAAGAATGGGGCCAACATATGTGGGAGTAGATTTAGATCTGAATCTGAGCAATGAGTGGAACAACACCTGAGCAACAATAGTGTCAATTTCGATTTAATGTGACGCGGAAGTGGTAGATGAGGAAGATGAGTTCTTTAAATTTGGGAAGCTTACAATTGGGGAATTTTGTTGGGATTTTGTGCGTCGAATGAGAAGAAAGAGAAGAGATTAATTAATTTAGGAAGTTACAAGTTTATTTAAGGTTTAACATACTAATCAAGAGTCAACTCCTTCTTTTTTTAAAAAAAAGCCAGACTCCTTGTTTTTTAAATCCTTCGTGAGGGAATCCCATTTTTTTAATTGGCCCCTTTTCTTGGTTGGTGGTGCCTAATACAGATTGATGGCACACTGAGGATCATCACTTGTTCAAAATTTTATTACTCTCCCTGTTTAGTTCGTTGGGAAAAAAAACAGCAAAATATCGATGTGCTAATAATTTGAAAGGTTGCAATTGTCTGCTGGATCCTCGTGAGCCGCGTTTTTGTTCCTTACACGACTAAAAGATACCTACGGCCGCCGGCTAACTGGACATTGAATAACTTTCGGAATTACAGTTAAGAGTGTGAATGATTTTATGCATTTCGATTTTTTTTAATTATTTTTTTATGCAATAAAAAAATATTGATTTGTTTTCATGTATACCGTATATGTACTATGGTGTAACAACAATCAGTTGTTTATAGGGAGGATAAAGGGGCGTGTTTAGGATGCGTTTGGCCAACCCTATTCGGATTGGACAAGTGTATAAAATTAATACATTTGTCAAAATTATATCCAATTCATAACTTTTTAATAATAAAATAGCAACAAGGGAAGAAAATTTGTGGATTAAAGTTATAGATTATGATATTTATCATTTAATATAATATAAAATATTATAATTCTATTATTAATATACATACAGGAACAATCCAATATTCATCCTGCAACTCATTTGACCGGGTTTAAAGCACCCACATTGGTGCATTAATGGGTAATTATTAACACCAATTAATATTCATGCACCAATGTGGATATATAGGTATAGTTTGGTATACTGGATAAGAGATATTGATAAATAATCTTTCTTATCACATGTTTGGTACCTTTTTAGAAAGCTCATGATATTAACACGAGCATGTGATAAATAATTTTATACAAGCATAAAATATCTCTTTTATGAGATGTGATAATTTTAATTTAATGAAAAAAACACCACAAACGACTTAATTACCCCCGATAAATAAAAATCATAAACTCTATCGTTCTCTCATTTCACTTGTAGGTATAACTTAAAATCAAATAAATATTTTTATTTATTTATATATTATATAATATGATAATTATATAAATGAACTCGAGATAATTATATAAATTATTTTTGTAAATCTCAATAAAATTACTAGTATCACTTGACTAATTTTAAAAATCGATATTTGACTTGACTCACAAAATCAAGATCTCAATTATCATATTATTTAATATATAAAATTAGGTAAAAATAAATAAATCATGCAAGCACTGTCGGCGCATGAACAAATAAGAATTATGAATTCAAGCAACAACTTTGAAATTATAAAATTTATTATGATAAGGTTAATTTTGTCATTACAATTTAATATACAAATTTAATCACTCTTATTAAAATCATACCAAATATTAAATATAATATCATACATCTTATTTATCCTTAACTTATTTTTATATTATATATCACATGTTTATCCTATCATGTATACCAACCACTCACATGAGAGAGAGTGTGGGGCGTTCATACATATGAACGACCCTGTGTCAGTTTTTTTTAAAAAAAAAATTCGGAACTTAGCGACGGTTTGGTAAAAACCGTCGCTATTTGCAACGGCTTTTCAAAATCCGTCGCTGAATGCGGGCCCCACGTACCTGATGAATTTTCCTTATTTAATGTTATTTAATGTATTAGTTTAAATTTTAAATTTGTATGTTTTAAAAAAAACGGAAATTAAAATAAATTAAAAAATAATGTTAAATAAAAAATAACGGTTGTTTTTGTTTTTAAAATAAAAAAAATTGTTTTAACGGCTAATTAACGGCTAGTTTATTAAAAAAATAATATATTCATCTATAAATATTCACACACTACACAAATTATTTCAAACATCAAAACATATTATTCTTCACTCCAAAAATCTTCTCTCTTCTATTTTCATCATCTCAAAATTTTTTTTTTCAAAAATTTCTTAAATACTACTTTGTTCCGAAATGGATGAAAATTACCGAGGATTTTTTAGAAATTTCGTGAGTTATCCAAAAAATCCGAAAGAAAATACTTCTTCCCAAAATTCGGAAATTCCACCAAAATATCCATATTTTCCATACCCACCAAATTATCCACATAATCCATATCCACCAAATTATCCTTACAATCCATATCCACCAAACTATCCATATAATCCATATCCACCAAACTAGCCATCTAATCCACATGCAACCAGTATGCCATTTATTTCTCCGACGGAAAATGAACTGGTTACTCCGACTTTCGTCCCAGAAACTCAATTGTCCGACCGTGAATCCCCAATTGAAGTCATAAATTTGGAGAATGTGGATTCAAGCGCTGAGGGTAGAAAAAAACGGTCAACCTGGAGAAAGGTTGAAGACGAGGTCTTAGCGAGATCGTTTGTCACTATCAGCGATGACCCAATCATCGGCAATGATCAAAAGGCGGAAGCTTTCTGGGGACGTGTTGCAAGCTACTACAATGATAATCGTCCCGTAGGTACACCCAATAGAAGTGCAAGTGTCATACGATCGCACTGGAACAATACCATCCAAAAAAAAGTATATCGCTTCAATGCAAATTACAATAGTATTTATAGTGCATATCCTAGCGGCCACAGTGATGAGGATATGCTACGACTTGCGTATGAAAAATATCGTGCGGAAAATAACGGCATCGCATTTAATCTTGAGCATGTGTGGAGGATCGTAAAAGACCGTCCAATGTTTACTCCACAGTCCGTTGATTACCATGTTAGCACGAAGAAGGCAAGGACCTCGGAGTCGGGAGCAAGCAACACCTCATCCAACCAAGATGCGAGTCTACATGTAGACCTAATTGAAGAAGAAAATCGTCCAATGGGTCAGAAGGCAGCAAAAAGAAAGGGAAAAGGTAAAACGAGATTGGACATGGAGTGTATGACAACAAACTTGGACAATATGTTTGCAAAGTTTACTGAATCTACAAGCATGAAAAAAGTTGAAGTTGAAACGAAACAAAAACAACTCGAAGTAGAGGAGATGAAAGCAAAAGCTGCTATGGCCAAAGTTCAACTAAAGGAATATGCAATCCTTTCGAAGGATACTTCGCAAATGACATATGAGCAACTTATCATCCACGAACGTCTATGTCAAAAGATTAGGGGGAGATAGAATATTTAATTTGCAGTTATTGTAATTTTCGATTATTGTAATTTCCATTTGTTATAATTTTCATTCATTGTAATTTTCATTTTCGTTAATGTAACTCTCCGATCAATTAGTATTTTACATCTTCTCTTAAGTTTAATTTATTTTCTAATATTTTTATGCAAGTGTTATTTATTATTATATGTTGTACCGTTTTATTTTAGGTTTATAATAAATTTTTAATTTTAATTAAATGACACTCATAAAATTAAATTATTTTACGTACTGAATATATAAAAACAAATTATTATTAATATAAAATAATAATAATTTTAATTTCTTAAAAAATTTGAAATTAAATTTATTTAATATAAAATAAGAGTAAGATGAATGAGTGGATAGTGAGACCTACAAATAATGAGCGTGAATGTTAAAATGAATGTGAGAGAATAGATGTGTTAATGTAATGTGTATGTGGCATGTGGACCCCACGATTTTTGATGAGGTGGTGGATGTTATAACACCTACCAATACGGGTGCCCTTAATTCACATAAATTTTTTTTTTAAAAAAAGACGAAAGATCCGAGAACACGCGCCAGAAACAAACGTCTGGCGCGTGCATTATATGGTCGTTAGGACAGCGTGATGTGTCCTATTACACACTGCCCCATTAATTTATAATCTTTTTTTTCAAAAAAGGCTATTTTTCTATATATATATATATATATTATATTATATAAATATTATTTTTATTCTTTTTGTTTTGTTTTGAAAAATACATCTTTCCAATAATTAAATTTTAATATAATCACTATTGTTTATACTTTTAAGTAACTATCCAACTCCATATTTTACGTTCTCTCAATTCTTTTTTTCTTTCCCATTATCTCAAATTTAAAAATTGAAAACAATATTTTTTAAAAAAAAATTGAAAACTTTATTTTAATTTTTTTAAAAAACCTGTTTATTACTCCAATTTTTTTCTATAGACTCATACCCACATATTTCTATGGAATACATACACATACATCCATGATTTTTTGAAGAAAAAAAAACTCTTTATTTCTCCATTTAAAAAATTGTACTTTATTATGAAAAGAGCCGATATTTAGTTTTTTTTAAAAAAAATATATATAAAAAGGTTACCAATATCTGGAAGGAGCCGTTGCATTTCAACCAAAAAAAAATTATTTTTTTAAAAAAGTCAAACGATCATAAAGATATTTAATTAATATAAAATAAAAAAATCAATAAGTGGACATTGAAACTCATAAATAATGAATATTGTTATTAAATCAATAAGGGGAAATGAGTTATTTTGAGAAAACAAAAATATTTTATAAAAGATAATTATTATTATACATAAAATTGTGTATACTAAAATCCATTATATTTAAATTTGTTAAAAATATATTTAATAGGAATAACAAATTATAAACCACGTCATAAAATAACAATTGAAATTCAAGTCATCAATTTCCGATGATGGGGCACAACAACGTTATAAAATAAAGAGACCAACAGACAGAAACCTATGTTTTTAGGGTGTGCCTAGACAACTTGTCCGTGACTTGGGCATCGTGCTAATTTGATGTCCCATTTTATAAATTCTCAAACTTACGTCCACGCCACGTGCATATTCGTCCAAATCGAATAAATTAAACATCGTAAACCACGAGAATACAAGGATCGTGTAATCAGGCTTTAATTAATCAATAATAATAGCAACTTCTTGGAGGACATCGAGTTAATAAAGTGGATAAATATTTGACTAATTAATGTGTTTGATTCTCACTATCGATATTTTTTCGGACACTCTTGTCGTACGATGTTTATCCAATACGGTTTATCGTGACTTATATGATGATTTACTTACTGTTCATCGAAGAATAGTGATTTCAGATTCAAAAGAAATTCATGAAACTTTTGATCAATTTTTTTTAAATATTAATTGTTTTATAGAAAAAATGATGATTTTGATTTATGAAACCAAAATATATAGCTTAATCATTATTGCGTATGGAAAGAAACAACAACGTGTGATTTGGCGCATTAAAAATAATTTCAAAACTTATATGAAATAGTTTAACTAATTAATTTTGTGTGAGAGTTCTTAGATCTGACACGAACCGAGGAAAAAATTTATTTTATGTAAAAAATATTAATTTTCATTATATATATAAATCAGAGCGATCAATACAAGAGATATTATCGAACAGAAGATGTACAGGTAAAAAGAAAAAAAGAAAAATGAAGGGAAATAAATGACCTAGTTTATTACAACTCAAATTTATTATCGAAGGTCGACTAAGTGGCGGCTGGGTCAATAAAGTGCCGCCGTATCAAGGTTCAAAGAATTTTCTTTGTGATGAAGTGTCATCAATCAATCATGTGATGTAGTAATATATATATATATATACATACATTTAAAAAGACCAAAAACATTATATATTTATTTTCTATTTCAAAAAGAGAAATAGAAAAATTTCCATTAAACTCAAATAATGGATAATTTTTTTTAGAATAATGATGTTAGGATAAATTTTTATAATATTTTGTTATTTTTTCAGTAATGTTTAATTTGCTAATTTTTATATTTAATTTTTTTCCTTATTATTTTCAACAATTTGGTATATATATACAGTTTACTTGAAATAAGTCAAATTTGAGAAAATACAATTATATGCGATAATATGATATTTGAGTATGATATTAATATCTAATCCTCCGATGGATATGAAGATAACGATGAATTGAACATTCGATGGGATGATAATAAGGATGATGATTATTATTGATATATTAAATGACGATATACATAATAAATGAGGATGTGCACGTATGATATGGAAACATTCTCAAATCCGACTCACTATCATCTGTATTGAGTATTTCTCCTTGCGTCTCATTTATATAAACTGAATTTTTTTTCTTTGGTCTCAAATATATAAACTATTTTTATATTTAATATTATTTTATCTGTTTTTTATTAATCTAACCCTATTTAATTTTTTAATCACTAATTTGTTCATTTAATTGATAAATATTTTTTTAAATAAGGCGTAAATTTAGAAATTTCTTAATAACATTTTTTAATAACTTTTTAAATATATATGAAAACACATAATATAATAATAATATTATTATTAAACATAAAATATATGAGCTGAAGAGTATTTAATTACGATAACTCATTACTAAGGCCACTTTTCCAGGTAAGCCCTCGTAGGGACAAGGTCCTAGAGCCTTCTCTCTCATTTTTATTCTTGAAGTACTCTTGGTTTCTTGGTAGATTTTATTTGGGTGAGAGCTAATTTGGGCATCAGAATGTTAACGTCCCACAATTTCCGTCGTCTTTAATGTCTGTTTGCGTTGTAAGTGATGACCCAAAAACAATTTTTTTTAGAAGTTGTTACAGTGTTCGCCGACTACCGAGATTAATTGATTACTCAAATTTGTTCGCATTGAGCATCAGAATTCTATCGTCAGACATCTTTCGATGTTTCTAACGTTTGTTTGCGTTACAGGTGGACTCACAAAAGTTTGCTCTTTAGGAGTTGTTAGAGTGTCAGCCGACTACTCAAATTGATTGCTTACTCAGACCTCTCATTCCGAGTAATATTATTTATTTATTGCATTAAAATATTGGTTATGGTTTGTTTGAACTTATTGTCAATTTTTTTCTCAAAAAATTTTAATTGAATACATCGAATAAAATGAAATACAATTAAAAATATTTATATACTTGTAATCAATTCAATTTTGGAATAGAAATCCAATTTAGACTTATAGCAGAATCAAACTAATATTTTTTTAACCTATATATATATATATATATATATATATATAAATGGATTATTGGATACATTCTTGGATAATATACTAAAACTGAGTTGAATTTTACCCATGCGTGCCCCTAAACCCCGAAACTTGAATGCACCTTAAACAGTATCATCAACTATCAATTTTCCCACCAATTAAAAGCCAGGAGTTGCAACCGTTGCCAATGCTGGAACATCATTAATCACATCGTGTCCGACTGCTAAACTTGGTATGATGAACCAAAAATATTACCCCAAAAACATGTGGGCCAGCTACCAATGTACGCCAAGTAGATCGTATATTCAAAGCCCCTCCACCTTCTTGGGTTTTGTGGTATTCTTTCATGGTAAATGTATGTGTAGAGACTCGGGCGGGGACCCTGAAATTTCCATGAGATGCCGAAATTAGAATTTACAACCTGCTATAAATACACACAACACATGTATGTCCACGCATACTAGAGGTGAAAGTGAGTTTTCTATTCCGTAGGACCTGAGGAAGTATCGCAGAGTTCAAAGATTTCTACTTTCTTGATTCACGCTCTCTTTATGTTTATGTTTATGTTTATGTTCGTTGTTACATTTGTGGGAGCCAGAGGCATTTTTCATTCTGTATAGTTTATTTCAAGGTCGTCTTATTTAGTTATTTTAGAGAATCAAGAATCCTCGAGAATTTTGAAGGGTATGCTCCATTTTCAGCTGTTTATTTGTTGCCATCGCATGCTCTTCATTTGGTCTCTTTTTAGGCTACTTAGTGTCCTATCCTTTACATTGAATTATCTCGAGTTGTGTTGTTTTAGTTGAATTCTAAGTTGTTCCTAGTTCAGTTTCTTGTCGCTTCTCGTTCCCCATTATTTTATTGTTCTTGTAAACACATGTTTTATTTTTTTGAAAACTTTTAGTGATAATATTTGTTGAAGCTGTTGGTTTAATTTCTTTGATGGGTCCTAGTAAGTAGTAATTGGTGGTGGGTTTCTGTTTGGTTTTGCGGGAATTTGGGGGCGGAGGTTGAACTGTGTTTTCTTGATTTAGCTGTGTCCAGCCTGTGATTTCGTATGCTTCTCGTTTTTCACAACTCCATGTGTGTGAGTCGTGTGCTTTTAAGATCCTTCTTTCTTCTTTTTTTTGGGGGGGCAATCATGTGTTTGATATGCTATGCCTCTATAAAAGCTGAGACCCCACGAATGCAAGAACCCTTCAGGGGGGGATTAAATCTTCTTGATAATTCTTCAATCATTTTATAGCATTTTCTTGGAGACAAAATCCAATCTTGCTGTATCTAAAGTTCCAATTAATTTCCCCAGACTCTTCCGGTGAGAATTTTCTCTAAACATGGACGATGAATATGAGAAGTTCATCAGGAGAATGAACCCTCCAAGGTATTGTCTCTCTGCCATTCTAATTCATATGAGTTAACTTAGTTTAGTTCCTTCTTTTCCTGTGGTTTAGTGCTTAATTATATCACTCTCCTCACCTATTGCCAGAGTCGTGATCGATAACGAATCATGCAAAAACGCAACAATCATTCGGGTATGACTCTGTTTGATTCTTCTTTTTTTTCTTTCGGTCTTCATGTTGGTTTTTTAAGAGATTTCTGCTAATTTTCCTCTTTTAATGAAGGTGGATAGTGCTAACAAATATGGAATTCTTCTCGAAGTTGTACAAGTTCTTACTGATCTCAATCTTATTATAATCAAAGCTTATATATGCTCCGATGGTGGATGGTTCATGGATGGTAACAATAGTTCGTTTATGTGATATTGGAAACTTACTTTACGTTTTCCGGATGTTGTTGAAATGTAATCTGGAGAAGTTTTTTCCCCTTTAGTTTTCAATGTCACTGATCAAGACGGAAACAAGATAACTGATGCAGGGACTCTAAATTATATTGAAAAGGTTAGAGTTGTCTTGATCTTGGCAATTTTCAAGCTTCCTCAGTATATTTTTAACAATCCATATGAACTTTTCATTTTATTTTCAGTCACTTGGCCCCGATTCTTGTTTCGCATCTTCTAGGAGAACATCAGTCGACGTGAAATCAGGGATGGAGCACACGTCCATCGAGTTAATAGGAAGTGATAGACCAGGGCTACTATCTGAAGTTAGTGCAATTCTCACACAACTCAAATGTAACGTGGTTAATGCCGAGGTATGGACACATAACACTCGTGCAGCAGCTGTTATGCAAGTAACAGACGAAAAAACAGGGGGTGAGGTGACAGATCCCGACAGGTTAACCATGGTTAAGCGCCGCTTATTTCCTTTGCTAAAGGGTGGTAACAGCTATAGGAAAGCTAAAACTGTGGTCTCCAATGGGGTCACTCACACAGCTAGAAGGCTTCACCAAATGATGTTCGACGACAGAGATTACGAACATATGTGCGATGATTATTCGTTGAATGATAAAGAAACCCCACGTGTTAATGTCGTAAACTGGCATGATAAAGACTGCTCTGTGGTAACAATCCAGTGCAAGGATAGGCCGAAGCTTCTTTTTGATATAGTATTTACTCTGACAGATATGCAATATGTAGTTTCCCATGGAAATGTTGAGGCCAAGGGACCCGAAGCTCATCAGGTATACTATTTATGAATTATGACAAATACGATTGGAATCATAAATGTTTTTACAATATGTCTAAAAAATGTTCTTGTTTTTGCATTTGAAGGAATATTGCATAAGGCATATAGATGGATACCCAGTGAAATCGGATGCCGAAAGGCAAAGGGTTATCCAATGTCTTGAAGCAGCAATACAGAGAAGAGCATCTGAAGTAAGAACAGAATGTTTTTGCTAAACTGTCGTATATTGCAGCTTATCTTTTCATTCCGATAGACGTGGCTAGTCGACACGATCAAGCTGTTGAAGAAAATTTTGAGTTACATATGCGATCGTATTCTGTTTGATTCTTGTTCAGAGTTCATATTTTAAATCAAAACTATCTTCCAAAAGTCTGCTTATTTCTTATAATATTGCTTCGTTATCTATGCAACAAAGGTGTTTTCTCCATTTCTTGCATTGATTTAACCCATTTTTTGTTTCGTTCATCACCAGGGACTGAAGCTAGAACTATGCGCGACAGATCGAGTGGGCCTATTGGCTGATGTAACTCGTATCTTCCGTGAGAATAGCCTATCTGTAACTCGAGCAGAAGTGACGACAAGAGCAGGCAAAGCCATCAACTCGTTCCATGTTCGTTGCACTTCGGGATATCCGGTCGACCCCAAGATCATAGATTCCATCCGGAAAACGATAGGGGCCATAGGGCATACCTTACTTAGAGTTAAAGGGTGCCCCGATGAGTCAAATCCAGCACCTCAAGAATCCTCCACCAGATTCTTGTTTGGGGGTCTCCTCAAATCAAGATCATTCTGTAATTTCGGTTTGGTTAGGTCCGATTCTTGAAAACATGCATGAGATCATATAATACCAGATGACTTAATTTGTATATATTACATGCTTTGAATGGTTTTGAATAGACAGGATTTTGAGGCTGACTCTCTTGGGAATATGTCCACCTTAGATCATTTGTACAGAACAATGCCTAGTGTAATATTAAGTGGTTTAAAAAGTTGATACAAGATGCTATTTTGAAAGTGATTGGGATTACATCGGAAAAAACGAAGTAATTCTTCATTTTTCCACTTTTAAAAATTAAAAAAAAAAATCAGTGTTTTTTAACAGAAATTATTATTATGCTTCTGCTCAATTTAATTCAATCCAGAAGTTTGGTTCCATGTGAATCTAATTCTTCAAACTTGATAAACTAGTTTGGTGTATAAATTGAGTTTTCTCTGAACACTCCTACACTCAATATTTTGTCTCATTCAAAATTACTTTTTACGTTCATTTACACCATCAAATCTCCTATTTTACAAACACTTTTAGGATATTTTTGGTATTTAAATAAAAAAATAGTATCAGAATCACTTATTTATCAAATATTCTATCTTAAATAATATCCACTTTTTCATTTTTATTTTGAAACATCATTAACTTCTTTTTTTTCTCACTTCTCCACATTTACAAACATTCTCTCTTATGTTACAAAACTATGATCTAACAAATATTTTTATTTTTTAATTTATAGTCTTCTCATTTGCTAAACATGCATAATACCACGCCACAAAGCTTAAAAACAAAGTTTTTTTTTAAGATGGGAGAACTCGCAGATGTTATTATTTGGTAAACACTTGGTAAAGTTTGGATAATGCAATAATCTGTAAACCACGCTAGTAAAGTAAATAGAACTGGGCAAGTCCTATATGACATGCTCGTCCGAAAAAGTATGGACAAAAAAAAACCGAACTTCTGAACAATGTCATAGCGCTCAACTAATCGGTTAACTCGGAGAGCTATTGGAGGCATTTAAGTTAACAACGAAGAAAAGTCCAAAAACCTAAATTTAGAGCCAGAAAAATCTCTATGAATAGTGTCTGAATATATATATTTGGAAGTAAAATATCAATAGCAGAAAAACCCTAACATCAATGGTATCTAAAATATAAATTCTATTTGTGGGATCGGCGGCTGGCGATAATTTCTCAACTTTTGTATGTGCATGTGTGTGATAGGGAGATCAGACTTATATTAACAACGAAAAATAATATTTTCAACATAAAAATACATTTTCATTATTTATGTCAAATAAGAGATCCGTCTCACAAAATTGTGATGTGAAACCATCTCATATAAACCTTTGTAATAAGATTTATCAATAAAGTAGGACCATATTATATTTTATTTGTCTGAAAATGACAAGTAAATAAAATTTTAATGAATGGCCGGTGAATCTGAATTGATTCAATTATTTGAATCTTTTGATTACTTTGCATTGCCTAATCACATTTGGATATTCTTGAACAAACGTGGAAAATTTCTTGGAAACTTCCTAAGCTATTATATTTGATTTATTTATTTAATTATTGTATATAATATGAATGGTTTAGGTTTCTTTATAATCCGGTCGAGACTCTACTGAAAAACATGAGTTATCTAAAATAATTGAATAATATAAATAAGTTATTTAATCAAAACTTAATTACATCTTACTTAAATTCTTGTTTTTGTTGGATATGGATGATGTACAAATCTGAAGCTTTATGCTTGATATTTTAGGAGATGTCGCGACCAATGTTGGAGTAAAACATGAATATAATAAAATCAAGTCTAGAGTTCAAATTTATCTCCTTAAGATGAATTTGTATAACACAGTTTGAACCTTCAGAAACGATGAACGAAAATTTAATATGCAGCAATATGTAGTGAGCGAAAAGCCAGTGTATTTTTGAGTTTCTATGTGTGTAATAAGCTCTTTACATTCTGATATAAGTAATCCGATCGATTTTGATCTAATGGTGCATATATATTAATTTATCGATGAACAAAATTGTTTTTCACTTTCTTGAATTTGTTGATTTACCTTATAGCAAGGCCATACATATAACCATAAATTTTTCTAATTCTTCGATAATATAATGATTTAAATGATAATAAATAGATATAAATATAGTGTACTATGATATTGTCGGTCAATTCTCGGCCTTTGTCCACTAATTTGTGTTTTGTTTTTCAATTTTAATCATTTTCTACCTAATTGTTAGCGCGTCGTTGAACATTGCTGACACGTTTGAACCTACATCAACGTTCATCACTACGATGAAGAATGATTGAAATTTTAAAACATACAAATCAGTAAATTAAGACCGTGAACATAAAAGTTACATGAAAAAAATGACAAAAACTTGTGTGATACTATCTCACGGGTCGTATTTTGTGTGACAGATCACTTACTTAGGTCATCCATGAAAAAGTAATACTTTTTATGCTAAGAGTATTAATTTATATTGTGAATATCGGTAGGGTTGACCCGTCTCGCAGATAAAGATTCGTGAGACCGTCCTACAAGAGACCTACTAAAAAAAATGTATATAACTTCTCCAATTCAATTTCTATATTAGAAACTGATCGTTCCACATAAGAGATGAAAGTTTACATTTGTATAAACTTGAATTATATAGAACTTCATTACATTTTAAAGCTGAAATATCAAGATTAAAGTTTAGTTTAATTAAGATACTGTTGTTTGTGGGAACAAACGCAGGCTGGGATCGGGTATCGAAGCTGAAAGGCTCAGCAACCGAGATTTGAATTGAAAGACGAAATAATTAAATTAAATTCTGAAAATTAACGTTTGAAACCAACGGTCCAATGCTAAGGCCCGTGCAGTGTTGTGGACGAGATGATAATATATATAGTACCAATAAATGCACGATGGTTAACATTCCGCAACTTCTACCTTCCCCGAGTGAAGTCCATTCAACTTCGATCGCCTATATAATAAACCATTTCATCCCCAGTTTTGAACGCAAGTGAGAAGAGCATAACATAGTATAATTGGCTCAGCAGAATCTGATTTGATAATCAATGGGTTCCCGCGAAAGCAATGAAGATGTTCCAACATGGCAGAAACCAGAAGAAATGACGGATGATCTGTTGGTAATAGGCATAGCAGCAGCGGCAGCTGTCGCATTCCTGGCGGCATTGGGTTTGTCCCAACTTTTCGGGGGCTCGGAGCCGGAGAGGAAGACGATGAAAGCGCCTGGAAGAGATCAGAGGATGTTCAGGGATGATTTTGAGAGTGATCCTTCTGCTTATTTTCGGGGTCTTCGCAAGTAGAGTATTGCCTCTGCATGGAAGTAATGTTATTTCGTCGAGTACTGTTTTCCAAGATGTAATCATATGACTGATGGATGGGTCCGACCAGATGTTCTTAGATGTTTTTTTTTAAAAAATGAAAATGTGATGTTCTTGAAATTTTCAATATATGGAAAATGTTTTTTCTTTTGTCCAACAGTAGTATTCAGAAAGTAGATTTAGGCGATCAAAACTCACGAGTAAATGCAAAATAAACTATTTATGGTATTTGTCTCAATCAGTTGGATAATGTTGGTCTCACGTACGTAATTTGAGATAATAAAACCCGAAAATAAAGAATAAATTGGACACCGAGATTTACGTAGAAAACCCCTAAAAATCATTAGGGTAAAAATCACGGGCAAGATGAAAAGAATTCACTATAATATTTTGTGGTGTACAACTCACTCACTGTGTTTCCAAAGAGAACACACACTCTCTTAATACAGGAGAACAAAACACCTCACAAATATTATAGAACTAAGCACTCAAATGCTTATAAGATGAGAGAAAACTTGAAGAATGGATGATTTCAGAATGAAGGGGGGAGCTCTATTTATAGAGCCTCTTGTCCGTGTGAAGACGCGTCAAAAACGCGTCTTCTGAAAATTCCGCGAAATTTCCTTCTGCTGATTGCCAACCCACGTTTTTATTTTCTTTGACTGGTCCCCCTCTCCCACACTTGCCGACATTTCTCCCACTTGGAGATTTGATTGAGAATCAAACACATCTCCACACATCCTTTCAATCTTTCCATTCCCTGCTACTTACGTTTCTGCTAGACCACTTGAGAATCTACACCACTCAAACTTATCAGTGTTTACTGTCTTGGTCAGAAAATCAGCTATGTTATCCTTCGTATGGATCTTCTGCATATCCACGCTTCCTTCTTCTACTACTTCCCGCACAAAATGAAATTGTACTCCAATGTGTTTTGTCCTGGAATGAAAGGCCTGGATTTCTTGCGATGTGCAAGGCACTCTGACTGTCACAAAACAAAGGAACATTCTCTTGTTTGTGTCCGATTTTCTCCAATAACCTTTTAATCCATATTGCCTCCTTGCACGCTTGAGTAACTGCCATGTATTCTGCCTCTGTTGTAGATAACGCTACAACTGTTTGCAGTTTTGAAACCCAGCTTACTGCTCCCCCTGCAAGTGTAAACACATAACCAGTAGTAGATTTCATCTTATCAGGATCACCTGCATAATCTAAATCGACATAGCCCCTGAGTATAAAATCTGATCCTCCATAACATAATGCAGCATTCGAGGTACCCTTAATGTATCGAAGGATCCTCTTGACAGTGCTCCAATGCTCTCGTCCAGGATTCGCCATATACCGACTAACTGCTCCCACTGCTTGAGCAATGTCCAGTCTTGTACAGATCATAGCGAACATCAAACTTCCAACTGCTGATGCATATGGTACTCGAGACATCTCCATCCTCTCTGCTTTCACTGCTAGGACACATCTCGGAGGACAACTTGAAGTTAACAGGAAGAGGGGTCGAAATTGGCTTACTATCTTGCATGTTGAAGCGTTGCAAGACTTTCTTCAAATAATTTTTCTAGGAAAGCCAAATCTTTCTGTTACTTCTGTCTCGGTAAACTTGCATCCCTAGAATCTTGTTTGCTGGTCCCAAGTCCTTCATATCAAATTCCCTAGCCAACAGTGCCTTCAATTCTTGGACCTGATCTTTGTTGGGGTCCTCCTACCAACATGTCGTCCACATACAACAGCAAAATGATATGATCATCACCAGACCTCTTGAAATACGTACAAGGGTCTGCACTCAATCTGTTGTATCCAAGGCTCATGATATATGAATCAAATCTCTTGTACCAACACCTCGACGCCTGTTTGAGACCGTACAGAGATTTGTTCAACATGCAAACCAAGTTCTCTTTTTTTCCCGCAAAACCTTCTGGCTGGAGCATATATATTTCTTCTTCAAGAACTCCATGAAGAAATGCTGTTTTCACATCTAGCTGTTCTAGATATAGGTCAAACACCGCACACAATGTCAGCACCACTCTGACTGTTGTAAGCCGAACCACAGGAGAAAATATCTCATTGAAGTCAATGCCTTCTTTCTGAGCATATCATTTTACCACCAATCTAGCACGATACTGCTCCACTTGGTTATTGTCATCACGCTTGATCTTATAGACCCATCTGTTACCAATGGCTTTCCTCCCTCGTGGTAGTGTAACAAGATCCCAAATTTTATTCATGTCTAATGCCTCCAATTCTTCTTGCATTGCTATCATCCACAAAGATACATCCGAGCTTTGAGTAGCCTCGTGGAAACTCGATGGCTCACCATCCTTTGATAATAGACAATATGCAATGTTGCTTTCAGTGACATAATCTGAAAGCCAAACTGGTGGTCTTCTGTCTCGAGTTGACTGCCTCACATTAGAAACCTCAGACTCAACATGTTCTTCTTCTTCGTGCTCTGGTACTGCTTCACAAGAAACTTGACATTCGTCCGTGTTATTTTCCACCTGAAAAATAGTAGTTTCTGAATTCGACGTGCCTTTGTCTCCCTTTACTTTATCTTCCTCGAAGATAACATCCCTGCTGATGACAAGCTTGTGAACAGTAGGATCCCACAAGCGAAACCCATTAACTCCATCAGCATAACCCAAGAAGATACATTTTCTGGATTTCGAATCCAACTTCGATCATTCTTGTTTATTGTACAAAACGTACACATGACTTCCAAATGTATGCAAATGAGAATAATCTGTCGGATTTCCCGGTCCACATATCCATCGGAGTCTTCAAATCAATCGCCACTGAAGGAGAACGATTGATAATATAACAAGAGGTTTTGACTGCTTCTGCCCAAAATGACTTTTCTAGACCTGCAGTCCTCAACATTGCTCTTGTTCTATCCAACAAGGTCATGTTCATGCGCTCCGCCACTCCATTCTGTTGAGGTGTGTAAGCTGTCGTGAACTGTCTCTTGATGCCATCATGTTGACAATATGCATCAAATTCGTCACTGGTATATTCTCCTCCATTGTCAGTCCTCAAACACTTGATTTTCTTTTCAGAATCAAGTTCAACCCGCGCTTTGAAATCTTTGTAAGATCTGGGAAGTATCTGATTTCTTCTTTATTGGATACACCCAACATCTCCTAAGAAATCGTCAATGAACGAGACAAAGTATCTCGCTCCTCCTAGGGATACAACCGGTGCTTGCCAAACATTCGAATGAATCAGCTCCAATATGCTTTTGCTCCTGGCAGTAGAAGTGCCAAACTTTAATCTGTGTTGTTTACTGGTAACACAGTGCTCACAAAAGGATAGTGACACTTTTGTAAGTCCCGGCAGCAGCTTCCGTTTGAGAGAATTTTCAACCCTCGTTCTGACATATGCCCGAGCTTTCTATGCCATAACACTGTTAATTCTTCTCCTGAACCAATTGATGCAACAGCTAGTTCTGCCTCTTTGTGTGTTTCCCCCAAAAGTACATACAGATTTGTAGCAACTTTTTCCGTCTTCATAACCACAAGCGCTCCCTTCACAATTTTCATGATCCCGTTCTCGATTCGAGTTTTGTACCCGATGTCATCCAATTGCCCCAAGGACAAAAGATTTTTCGTCAGTCCTTTCATATGTCGTACCTCCTGTATGATGCGAATGGTGCCATCAAACATTTTAATTTTGATAGTACCAACCCCAGCGATTTCCAAGGCATGATCATTTCCCATAAATACAGATCCTCCTGAGACTGGTTCATAATGATCAAACCATTCTCTCCGAGACGTCATGTGCCACGTCGCTCCTGAATCCATAATCCATGTGTCACAAAATTTGTGCCTGTCTTCTGCAACTGTTGTTGCTTCGCTGAATAATATTTCACCACTGCCTGAAGTACTTGCCACATTTCCTTGAGAACTTTTATCGATACTCATACACTCTTTCTTGAAGTGCCCTTTACCGCCACATTTAAAGCAGTAAATATTTTTCTTCTTACTTCTCGACTTTGATCTACCTCATCTTTGGCTCCCACTGGAGTCACGATCCATAAATCTTCCTCTTATCATCGGTAAAGCCTCTGCCTGCTTCGAGGTTACCAACATATCTTCCTTATTCTTGCGCCGACTTTCTTCTCCGAGAACCGCAATTAAGATATCATCGAATCTAAGAAAGCCCATAAGAATATTATTGGTAATGTTGATGATAAGTTGATCATATGAATCTGGTAGAGTTTGAAGTAGAAGCTCCGCACGTTCATTTTCCCCTATTTTATGGCCCATGGAAGTGATTTCGGCAAATAGAGTATTTAGTGTGCTGATATGGTCGGTTATCGATAAAGATTCCGCCATCCGAAGAGTATAAAGCCTTCTTTTTAAGAAAATCATGTTGTGTAGCGACTTGACCTCGTACATCTTTGTCAGAGTATCCCAGATAACTTTGGCTGTTTTTATCTCAGAGATACTTGACAGTACTTCGTCTGCTATAGCCAAGTGTAAATTGGCAACAGCATTGTCATTCATCTCATTCCACTTTCCACCATCCGTAATCTCCACCGGTCTAACTCCAATAGCCGCCAAGCAATTCTCCTTTCTTAAAACTGCTTGTATCTTTATTTTTCACATCATAAAATTGCTTCCATTGAACTTTGATATCTCGTACCTTCCCGCCATTATGTCTACAACAATTTTAGTAGACCGGACAAAATAATCCCGCCTTAAATAAAAAATCTCAAAAAATCTTTTCTGATGTGGAAGATCAGTCTAGGCTGCAACCACAGAGCATATTCAGAATTTTAAGAAATTTTAAACCAAGGCTCTGATACCACTTGTTGGTCCCACATGCGGAATTTGAGATAATAAAACCGAAAATAAAGAATAAATTGGACACCGAGATTTACGTGGAAAATCCTTAAAAATTATTAGGGTAAAAACCACGGGCAAGATGAAAAAAATTCCACTATAATATTTTGTGGTGTACAACTCACTAACTGTGTTTCCAAAGAGAACACACACTCTCTTAATACATGAGAACAAAACACCTCACAAATATTATAGAACTAAGCACTCAAATGCTTATAAGATGAGAGAAAACTTGAAGAATGGATGATTTCAGAATGAAGGGGGGAGCTCTATTTATAGAGCCCCTTGTCCGTGTGAAAACGCAGTCAAAAACGCGTCTTCTGAAAATTCCGCGAAATTTCCTTTTGCTGATTGCCAACCCACGTTTTTATTTTCTTTGACTGGTCCCCCCTCCCACACTTGCCGACAGATAAAATATCTGAGAGTTGTATATATGATCTTGGAAAATCATCCTTTCTTGAGCTAGCTTTTGGGATTGAGTTAGGTCTAAGTTCCAATCTTAACATAGTATCAGAGCTCAGGTTCCACTATATGTGTTGGACTGCCCATATTTAGGATCACCCGTTTTGCCCATAATTGGGTCATTTAGTAAACTTCACGTTCCAGATGTTCATTCTTGTATGTGAAGGAGGTGTGTTAATTGTCTAATATTAGTTAGAAAAAATACCTAAAAGTTGTATATATAATCTTAGACAAGTGTGGTCTATGCTTAACATTAAAGTTTATTCATTTTTATTATTGTTTGGTGAAACGTTGAATGAGAATTCGCTGTTGTAATATGAAATGTTTTAAAAAACACGTTTAGCATCATTAAAGAACATTAATACCAAATAGTGTAGGTGGACATTTCACTATTTTAACAACTGGAACACGTAAAATTTCTATTTTACACGATTTTAAAATAATTAACTTTAAATAAATAACTCTCTGAAGATTCATAAAATTGTGTAGGATGTTGACCAAAGGGGAAAAAATTAGAGAACTCATCGCCTTCTTTTCCTGTTCTTCCCCAACTGTCCAGACTTAAATGCATGCTCTTGTTCTTGAAGAAAAGCTCTAGTTTTCCCATATCTATCAGCCTTTTCTTCTTCCATGCGCGCTTTATTCTTCTCCTTCGCCTCCAACAAGAAGTAATTATCCTTGCGCAGTTCACGCGCAGCGCCTTTGGCTTCCTGTTTCAAGCGTTTCTTCAGTTTTTTCCTCTCAGCTCGCTCACGATCTGGGTCATAATCTCTTCCTTTCACAAAGCTTCACGTGAAATAAAAAAGAATCATAAACATTTTATTCGATGGCTATCATTCACTATATTTTGTGGTAGAGAACAGATAAAGTCTAATATAAAGACATACTTTTCTTCAAACTTGGGGATTTCTGTTTTGATTATCTTTTGCTTTCTCCATCGTAGAGGTTGTCGTATAAAGTAGGTTTCTTGAGATTTGTTCTTGATGTGTTGGATGGCGTCTTTAATTTCAACCTTCAATGCATCTGGGATGTGATCTTGTTCTGCCAGTTGAAGTAATAATTTGGAGACCGGTGAAAATATCTCTGGGAAGGATTTGAATCCTTCATATATGTTGACGAACCCTTTCAGAGTTGCTATAATCGCAAAAAGTACTCCGATCCTGTGCGTAAAAGGACTTCATTATCATCAAGAGAACAGTTTCCAGACAAGAACATCATAAGTTGGATATGCTACGATAAATATAAAAATGTCAACAAAATCCTTACATAAAAAAGAGGAGCGATCATTTTAATATTTTATGCTTCTGACATCAACAATGATAAATAGAGCTGAAAGAAAAGTGGAACATGGTACATGAAATAGGCAGAGCATATGCGTACGTAGAATCATGAAAAATTTAATACCTGAAATTATCCGAAGCAAAACAAGGGGAATCATCAGGCAATTCCATTAACATTAAGAAGTCCAAGGAATTGATCTCTTCAACACGACCTTGCAGTCGGAGCAATGGTTTTAGTGCTTTGACTTCCATGAGACGGCATAACTGTGTTGTAACAATCACCAAACAGTCATTTCTTCCCCTAAGAGCACAAATTCGAGCCAGCAACTGCTCTGTAACTTGTTCTGTTGGTAAATGCAAGAAATCACTTAAAACAAACCTGAGAATCTTGACGTCCATTTTTATTATTAAGAGCTATCATTAGCATAGTTTCGATAAACATAATTGCCTCGGAGCAGAACTTTTCGGATTGTCCGCTGACCTGCAGAACATTTATTACAAGCATATAGTCACGACTAGGAAGAGAAGGCAAAGAGAAGCTTGGAATATAAAATAGTTTCCATGTGAAGGAACAGGTATCCAACCCATAGCAGGAAGATCAATAACGCAACTGAAAAGCTATTTGTCTAAAAGTGACTGCCATTCTTCAAATGGCACCTTTCAAATACAACACATCCACGTAAATCTTTTCGGGGGTTTTAGCCCCGATTAGAAAGGGGCCGGAGAAACTTTCTAGTTATGAATCGGGTATAGAACCACTGGGCGACGCTTGGTTACAATTTAAAATCCGTTATTATATGTTTGCTCTAGTTGTTGATGTCAACAAGGGGAAAACAGACCTCAATAGGTATACTCACAGAAAGCAACATGGAGCATAAGAAGGATCCAATTGCAACATCCCGGCCAGAGATTATTGGACACCGCATGAGGTATTCAGACATCAACAAGGTTGCTGGGGTCATAACCGCATGACGGAAATCGGAGCATGGGAAAATCATGGACCACAACCTCAACAAGAAGAGTGTCTTCAGAGAAGGCCAACAACTTTTCCCTGTCATGGATGAAGGGAAAGGCATATTTAAGGAAATACAATAAAATAAACGACAAGACCGATATATCAGTAGTAGATATCCATAAAAAGACAAATTTTTTAAAAAAGGAAAATTGTGGAGGTTTAGAAAAATAATAGCTTTTTCATTCATACTGTAACCAACCTGTATTCTTAATATCCTCACAGAATTGAGTACGGGTATGAAGCAACCGCTCACGAGCACATATGGCTGCAAAGTATGGGGTCTCTGAACTCATTTCAATAAGCGGCTTGACAAGCATGGTAAGCAATTTGAAGTTCAATGGTTTTTTATTTGCCAAAACAGCAAAATATTGCAACAAAACACCATAGAACACCTGGAAATTTATTTAATATCACTTCACTTGTCAACAAGAAAAAAACAGACAATCCAAATATATTAAATTCATACTTGCATTTTCTTTCGATTCTCAGCAGCAACAGAGATAGCATTGAATGTTCGAATTCGCCGAATAGCTTCCATAATTTGTTCGTCCGAACGATTCTCCAATAATGCGCAAAGTTCTTCAAAATTTTTTGGAGCTTCAATTGTATAGGGAAGCTCCACTTGTTGATGCAGATCCTCTTTGAAATTAGCTCTCACTTCACGAATACTTGAACCAATGTTTTGTTCAACCCTACTTTCTGAAGCCTTCTTTTGGTCAACGATATCCACTGGTGTTCCTTCATCTTCTTCCTCGTTATCATCATCTTCCGATTCTGCTTCTTCATCATCCTCAAAATTAGTGTCAATATTTTCATCATCACTTTGTTCCCAATCTTTGAGAGATTGAGACTGCTCATCTTTGTCATGATTGTTGTCAGATCCTTCTTCGCTCCCCTCATCATCATCATCTTCAGATTCCTCAGAACTTGTGCCATCTCCACTCTCAAGATCTCTAGAATTTCCTTTTCTTAGAACCTCATCAATCCAGCCTACTTTAGGCTTTGATTTGACATCATGCGAGAAGGAATCACCAAGATCATCTCCAGATATATGTTTCGGTCGCTTAGCAGATTCTTCATCATCCTCAGAAGTATCTGCATCTCCGTCGCTAGGGTTGTCAGTAGCAGCCATCCGTTTCTGACGCTCTTCCTACAATAGCGGTCCACAGAAAACTACATATTAACAGCATAAATTTACTCTCTTCAACTCGCCAGCTACCATATCAGGGTTTCATTTAAGGAATTACATTTCATGAAAAATTAAGAAACGAATTTCAAAGAAACTCAAACTTTTCAAATATGCAAATACCGGCCTTGATGTAAGTATGTGCCATTTATGATTTATAGTGCAACCACTTGACCAATTTATATCATTGAGAAGCTAAATATAAAAGTTTCAGGGCATTAAACTATTGTAGAAACTGAAAAATTACGCTACAGTGAAGTAAGGAAACAATCAAGAACAAACAATGCAACTCAAAACATGTGGTCACTCACCACAATCACCATCTCCATGTATGCTTGTGTATGTTCAAATGAAAGAGTAAATCTAAGATACGTAAAACAAGCTGTACCTCTAAGTCCTCCAGACGTTCTTTCTCCTCTTGAGCTATTTCTTCAGGCGTCTTTGTCCTGTCTGATGGTCGAGCCCGCAACTCAAGTGCCATCTCACTGACCAGTTTCACATAGGAATCAGGTTGTTCCTAGCAAGAAAATTGACTCCAATAATCAAACTTGGCAGAGGACATTGAAAATGGCATGAAAAAAAAACAACGAAAATAGATTATGTTGAACCACCATAAATACACTCAAAGTCATATGGTCAGAAGACTCCACTGAGAGATGAGTAAAATAAAAGGATATTGATTTTAATTTCCTTTTTCTCTCTCTTCTTCTTCACCTCATTTTATTTACTTAACAATGGCCAAAAAATTAATGCATCTATAGATTTAGAATAGGAATAATGTTAAACATATTCACAGTAAGGTATAAAGGTCATTTAAAATCAAAGCATACCCGCTGAAAGGAAATTTTTTCCTGCCCAGAGCTTGTCGCCACATCATTTGAGATGCTTTTGTTTGCTAGAGCTCTGAGAGCTCCCATTTTGTTTGGTTGTGTCAGGGACAGCAGAGCTTGAGACTGAGCTAAAGACATAAAATCTTTATCCAATTGTTCGATGAACTCTTCATTTTCTTCCTTATCCTTCGCTTTCTGAGCCTGATAGGATTTCGGGAGATAAAGCACAAGCATTGTGTCGGAAATATTCTTGTTAAATGGTGGTCTATTAATTACAAAAAAACCACAACCTTGAAGAATTTGCTTTTAGAAATAATATCCTCCATCACTTCTTTCTTACTCTTTTGCCTCTGCAAGAAAGATTGTCTCATCATCAGAAGCAAATACAGAATTTAGGGCATGGAAAAGTTGCTTCTTGAGTAGAAATGAATAACAATGTGCTTGGGTAGGTGATAATTCACATAAGAAGATTGGACTTGATATTTTACAATACAAAAAGACAAGTCAGCAAATGAAAGTCTTGTAAAGGGGGGAAGTGCAGCAACATTTTCTCTCCAACTCAAGGCCATAAAACAATATTATTGACTGAAGAAAAAGATTAGCAAAATATTAACAAATAGGTTAAAAATAACTATTCAACATAATTATTAGACTGAACAATGCAAAATAATCTTCAACTGAGCTGATTACTCTGAGCCAAGACCCACATTGGAGAGAACTGATATAGGAAAGTGGAATCAGGCACATGTAACCAGTCTTCGCCATGAAATGCGCTGTCAATCCCTTTCCCAGTGCTCCCACCCCTTCCCTTTTATAATCATGAACTAAGAACGGAAAAAAACAACAAAAAAAATTTCTTGATCCCAAAGGATGATTCCTGTAATTCTTCAAATTTCTGCCACAAGTTGCACCAAAAAAAAAGTGCAGATGCATTTGCAAGTAAAAACCAACAAAAAAATATAACATTATCAGAAGTATAGAACACGAATCCCACAAAATACCTTACATAAAAAGCGAGAATTTTCAAAATTGAACAGAAAACCTATTACAGTTGTCCAATCACCAATGAACACCGAGAACAAACATTTCAAAAATTCAAGTTTACTCTCTCATTTACATACCATTTTGTGGTAGAAATTTCTATTTGGAATACAAAATACAGACACACACACACAATTGAGTAAAGAACAGATGTCTGGAAACAATGGTTTAAAGTTTTAGGACCATCTTTTCATTTAAAAAAAACCTCGATGCAACATGATGGAAAATGAAACTCACATTTTCCTGTATTGATCTCGATTCTGGATCATCTTCAGCTCGCGGATCAAACTGTCCCATATTATCCAACTCTTCTGCACGAGAAAGGTGTTAAAAAAGGAAACAACATAGGCAGAAAATCAATCACACTAAACTTCTTGTCAATTGAGGACCAAAAAAATGCATGCAAGGAGGAAAAGAAAGACACCATTTGAAATCACACAACTAAGAAAAACAAACACTTACTCTCACTCCCAAATGATTGGCGAGCATCATCCTCATTAAATGGTTCTTCATCTTCATAATCATCCCTTCCCAGGAAGTTTGCATTGTCTTCAATATCAAAACCATCTTCCTCCCCATCTGATAAGTTGAACTTGCTTTTCTTATTCACATTTAGCTAACAATGGCAATTGAAATGAATGAGATCAAATTTTCATTAAATCTTTTTGGACAAAAAGAGACAAGAAAAGTGTCTACTGTGATGTTTCAGCCATTCCAAAACATATTAGCAGCTTGCTTCAAATTATCCTACAGGATACTTCCAATGTAGAAAAGTTCCAGCTAGGATACTTCAAATTTTAGAGAAAGCTAACCTTTCGTACACGCTGAGACCTTAGAATAGCCTTGTGAAACTCCTCAAGACCTTCATTTTGCTCTCCAATTCGCTTATCCACAAAGACTGACGACTTCGTACTCTGCTCGTACTCCTTTAGCAGCGTCTTCTGCCTCTGCATTTCATATAAAACAGCATTCATATCACAGTCATTCTTCAAGTAAAATAAAAAATTCAAATACATGCATTGAGTATACATTACACATGCATCAACAACAGTTACACTTGCCTTAGACATTCTCTATATATGATGAGAGATACAAAATCAATGGATGAGTGAAGACTCAATTAAAAGACCATCTTTTTCATTGCAAAAGGTAACATTATCCCAGAGAATACATGCACAGACACGACAAGAGCAACCCATTTCACGATGCAAGATAAAATCAGCACAGAACACCACCACACCCCAGATACAAATATATGCTCATGGAAAGCATGAAAGACATGAATGAATTACGAAAAAAAGACCAAACCTTTTGCACGGACAGAGAACGAGAGAGCCCAACTCGCCGTCGTTCCTCATCTTTCCGTTTTTTCCCCAATATATTGAATTTTCGACGCGACCATATACTCTCAAATGGGTTATCTTTCTGAACTTTGCTTTTCATCGCTAATGATTTTGAAACACTCAAGCTGCTCTTATTTTTCTTGTTTTTCTTCTTCGTACTTCCTGAGCTGGATTCTTTCGCCATTTCAGTCGATTTTTGGGCTCTTAATATCCCCCTGAAGTAAAAAGCGTTGGCAATCAAATCAAATCGGATAAAAAAATTCTGAAACAGCTACAGGTAGATTAGGGTTTTAGCAGAAACAGAGGCTTGCTCAATTTCATTCGAATAGGGCTTAAGGCGTTATGTAGAAAACGGTGAAGCCTTGGGCTTTAATTGCGGGCTTTATTGATGGGCCACCGTTCTAATGTATACGGGGATTTGGATATCTCATATAGTCAATTTTAAAATATTTTATCCCAAGATACCCTTAATTTATATATTAAATAGATTAAAAATTATATTTTGTGAGAGATTAATCAATTTATTTTTTAAATAATTAAATTATTAGAGATATTTTCATAAATTGAATTCATAAAAATTATATCATGCTAACTGTTCATGTTTGCAATGAATAATAATCTAATTTTTCTTACAACTAACAATAATTAATATTTTTCATTTAAAATTATTTTAACATAACTATTAATGCAAAAAATTGTGTGAAACGGTCTAACGGGTCATATTTTGTGAGACAGGATCTCTTATTTGGGTCATTCATGAAAAAATATTACTTTTTATGCTAAGAATATTACTTTTTATTGTGAATATCGGTAGGGTTGACCCGTCTCACAGGATAAAAATTTCTGGGACCGTCTCATAAGAGACCTACTCAACTATTAAAATATAAATCTCTTCAATCTGGTGTTGATACGATAAATTTATCGAGAAAAGTATAAGATGTTTCATATTTCTATCTTCAAGAGGTGCGAAAATGGGATTTTGGGGGAAAAAAAAGAAAAAAAAATTATATGACTCTATTTGGACAAATACTTTAAAAATATTATAATGTTTTATAAAGCAAAAAACTTAAAGTGTGAGTTTTGAAAAGATTTTTGTAATATGATTTTGATCTTTTTTAAGAAAACAATTTTCTCCAAGTTAAGTTTTAAAGACAATTGAGAAAAAGTTTTTTTTTTTTTTTTTTTTTTTTTATGTTTTTAGAATAAAAAACACGACCTCTCGGATTATTCAAAGGAGTCATTCCTCGTTTCTTGTGGGTTGCACCACTTGGTGGCATTATATTTTGCTGGCTATGAACTCATAAGAAAAGCGATGGACTGAGATATGGAAGCTGCTGACCAACTCTCATACAGAAGCACGAAATGAAGCTCTGTTTTGATCAAGTTTCTATAAGGTTAAAAACTCAAGTGTCCTCTCAGTGCTTTTTCATTACGCAAAATGTTTTGAGATGTTTCCGTAGTTATGTACTGTTGACTTGTATCGCTTAATTAATCGTAATCTCCGAATTTCTGTCACTGTTATGTTTCTTTCATTTTTGTACTGGTCAAGAATCATGCGTCGGGCCCTTGTGAGCAGAGCAGGAACATGGGCAATACTTTTTGATGACGTCCGTGTAGATTGGGTAAGTTGGGTAGGTAATCTATCGAGCAGAGATGATGTTATTTTCATGTAATGATTTTTGACTTGATGGGATCGGTCTGGCCTGACTTGATGGGATGAGCACGGGTGGCATGAGCTTCCCTGGCATGATGGGATAAGTCCGAGTGTCCTGACCTGTCCTGACATGATGGGGCGAGATGAACCCTTGTCAGGTGACAGAACCCTGGCCCTGATTGGCAAGATGAACCATGGTCAGGTGAGATGACCCTGATTGGATGATCTAAGCCTTGGTTAACTTCTATCGAGCTCTACTCAGTTTTCCGAGAGCAACTTGGAATCTGGTCTTGTTTTTGGCCCTCCTTTCCTGTCCGAGTCCAAGGATGACCAGGGCCTTTCTAAGGCATCACCACTTTCAAAGTGAACATTTAAACACATAACTCCACAAAAGCCAAAACTCTTTGCGTTACAACTCAAAATCATCACATATACGTCTTTATCTTGTCTTTACTAGAAAAAAAAAGAAGGAAAAACCATTAGGCCAGCAAATATGAAATACTTCAATTTCACTTTTATCTAGAATTGTTATAAATGGTGAGTGATACAGAAGTCACTCAATGAGCAAGGTGTATTCCTCCATTCAAACATTTTAAAAATAATAATACAGGAATAAAAAAGGAGAAGGACCGTTTTTATTCTCACAGAAGCATAACAGAAATAGAGCATAATTGTGCCTTATTCGAATTCAGAAACAAAGCTAGTCGTGACAGAAATTTTCGATCCACATGCACATAAATATTTATGTTATCTTAATTTGACTCAGAGACGGATCCAGAAATTAAAGTTGATGTGGACTTTAACTTAATATAATTAGTTAATATATATATACATATATATATATATAGATATATAGATAGCATAATTGTGCCTTATTCGAATTCAGAAACAAAGCTAGTACTCGTGACAAAAATTTTCGATCCACATGCACATAAATATTTATGTTATCTTAATTTAACTCAGGGACGGATCTAGAAATTAAATTTGAGATGAGCTTGAACTTAATATTATATATATATATATATATATATATATCAAATATGAGATATTAATATGAAAATAGTTAGCAAAATGACTTTGGTATTTTTTTAAAAAAAAAATTATTGTTCCTAGTGTATTCGAAATAGGAGAGTTAATTTTCAAAATAGAAGTTTATTCAATATCATTTTTCAAAATTTATATATTATTTAAATTAATATGTAACCCGTGTAATATAAGACAAGTTTCACTTAGATTCAAGATTTACATTTTAAAACTATTTTTAAATGTACTTTCAAAATTAAATTCTATTAAATAAAAGAATTGATAAAATAAATTTATCACTTTTATGAGTTATTTGCACTAAACTCTTTTTGAAATATCGAAAATCTACATTTATTTACTGTGAAAATTAAATAGGTATTCTAGATATTAACTTTTATGAGTTGTTTGTACCGTGATATCTTTAAAAAATATTAGACTGTGCTTAAATCTCTATATATATTTACCAAAAAAAATCTACAATGATTGAATCTTTGCACTCCCTAATTAAAAAAGGGTTCTTGATTATGAAAACCTTCCAGCAGACCCTAGACAACGACCCACAATATGAAGTTATGATACTAATGATAGGAATCGGGTGCGAATGACTTATTTATTAATTAAAGAGATCTTTTCGGTCTGTTCTTCATGACTTTACACAAACTGAAATAGAAATGTAAGAAAATGTTTGTTGCTAATTGGTTTCAAAAATATCCGAACTTGTTGGAGTATAACATATCCAAAAATAGTGCATATTGTTTATGCGACAATTTCATATCGTGAAAATATTGAAATTTTATAAATCTCATATCGATATTGATATCAAATATTTATGTACGATATCCCGTAACGAAAATTTCAGTATTTTCAATACATTAAGTGCGGTATATTTTCGGTAATTTCCTGCCCCTGGTTTTAGGCGTTTGTTGATTCAAGATAATTAAATGGTTTTAGGCATTTGTTAGTCTTATTCTGTTATCTTTATTCTTTGACAATTTTAGTAAATTTTTTACGTTAAGTTGATATAGCACATATGGAGCGCAAATATCGTCATCTCACATCATCTATTCTAATGAAAAATGATTAAAATTGTCAAAAATTGAAAGATACAAAACTAAAATTGAAAATTAACAATATATATGACTAAAATAGCAAAGAAACAAATATACAAGAATTTTTTCATTTATTTATCACATATTACCTTTTATTAATTTAGTCCGACTTAGAATATTAATATATTAGTAATTCATATATATTTTTTATTCCTAAAAGAAGCGTACCCTAGAAAACTAAGTGACGAGCCATTTCCTTTTATTGTGATAAAGGTACGTAGGGCTTTGTTAGATAATCGAGAAAAGGACATGACAAAGTTAAGCACGTATATGATATTTCTACAACTTGAATGATATTATAGATTCACATAATAATATTATTATTGTTTAATGAAGAAATTTATTAAAAGCAAAAAATTGTGTGAAACGTTCTCACATATCGTATTTTGAGATACAGATATCTTATTTGTGTCATCCATGAAAAAATATTACTTTTTATGCTAAGAGTACTACTTTTTACTGTGAATATCCCATCTCACAGATAAAGATTCGTGAGATCGTCTCACAAGAGACCTACTCTTTATTAAATAATCGCAATTTCTGTTTTCCATCATCATGAAGAGATCACGTCATTTTACTCTATGTTTGGAATGTAATATTGACATGTATCCTCGAAACACAAGTTACACAGCATTATGCCTTTTCCGGTCTCTTTGCTTTAACCTCTTGTTTGGTATTGAGTTGGTCATTGTCTAATCTCAATGAGATGTACATGAAAAGGTGCAATTTGATATTTTATCCCTTTTTTTTCCTTTGAAAGATAAATATTAGGTGAGAGGTTTGTTACAACTAGATTTCAAACTCGTGAAGCTGTCTCAAACTTGGAACATTGGTAAGAGATGGATTACAGACTATCGACCGTTTAAATAAAGTTTGAGGATGTCTCATGTAGCAATGACGATCTGGTCTATACTTGTAGTGAAAAATTCGTCATTGATCTATACTTGTAGTGAAAAATAATATTTTTCACTAAAATCAGCATATAATACAAAATATTTCTTCATGACATAAAGTAACCAAAAAAGTATTCGAGTCGGGTTAAAGATTTATTAGTTATTTTATGGAAAATATTGTGTACTATATATTTATTTAAATGAAAAATATTCTATTAGTTGATTCGTGAGACAGTTGCTTTATTGATAAGTTTTTAATTGAAAATTTAAGTGAATTTTTGTAGGTATTAGTAAAAAAAGTAGGTATCTTGTTAGACGGTCTCACGAATCTTTATATGTGAGATGGGTCAATCTTATTGATAATCACATTAAAGAGTAATACTTTTAGGATAAAAAGTAATTTTTTTTCATTGATGATCCAAATAAGATATTCGTTTCACAAAATACGACCTGTGAGACCGTCTCACACAAGTTTTTGCCAATTAAAATTGTGAAGTTTCAAATAATCATGATGTCCAAAAAAGTATGACCAATGCTGGAATATGTCCGGTGATGCACACCCCATGCTGGCCCAATTGAGATAACAGCTCCTCCTACTCAAACAAATATCTTTTTTCCTTCGGAACATCCAAAAAAGTATCTTTAATCGAACAAATATCTTTATTTTTTATATTAAAAAAATAATTTAAAACAAATATCTATCGGATTCCCTCATTTCCAAGTTCACGATAGAGGTTTGGAAGGATAAATAACAGAATCATGAATCTTTTCGTATCCAACCAATAATAATAAAATAAATTGAAATCTAGTTTTAGAATATCACATTTTTAATTTATAGAAATTTTCCGAATAAAATGAAATAGTAAAATACAAGTTAACCGGTTCAAGAACCGTTATATCCGGCCGATGTTATCTGAAACTTAAAACCTTAAATTTGAGATGAAGTCTGAAGCTCGATACAACTAGAAAAAAATCCGAGATTTCCTATAAAAAAATAGATATTTGTACTTTCAGATATCTCTAAAATATAAAATACATAGATGCTACCCGACTAGGACAAAGATCCCATGTGTGTTCAATATCAATGCTGTGACGTTATAAGGCAAAGAGATGTGGGACTCAGGAAAACAATGCCCAAACGAACCACTTTAAATTCTTGGAGTGTAGTAAAAGAAAGCAACCATTCATGTTACAGAGTAGATTCGGAGGATACAAAGACCCATTCAACACCAATCCATAATTCTATTAGACGGTCTCACGAATCTTTATCTGTAAGAGGGATGGGTCAACCCTACCGATATTCACAACAGAAAGTAATACTCTTAGAATAAAAAGTAATATTTTTTTATGGATGACCCAAATAAGATATATGTCTCACAAAATACGACCTGTAAGACAGTCTCACACAAAGTTTTGTCATTTATTGTTAATACATCGAAATCATGTTTTATTTTAATTTTTACACTACTAAATTATTTTATAGCATAAACTCAACAGACACAATGTGTTACTTATAATAATTGAATCATAATTGATCAACTAACTGGCTAATAACATTCGATTAGCTAGACTTCAACCTAGAGATTGATTCAAACTTCAGATTTTACATAAAAAAATATATAGGTAGAATATTTCCTTTTCGTCTATTTATTACGTAAATCAATATAGAATCGAATATTTGTTGTTTCGATTATATTCATAATCGAGGATATCGGTTCACTTTTCTTACACTAGTTAATTACACATGATTTGATAAAGATTTTATAAATTCTAGGCAAGTTTTAATCAAAGATCTTCCTCATATGGTTTTGAACTTCAAAAAAGTGAAATTTCAAGTTGTCTCTTTGGGATTTGTTCATACTGAGTATTTAGACAGAGGCCAAAATGATATCCAATAAAACCATGTGATACTGTTTTCTCAACCACAACCAAATTAATTGTTATCTTGGAAAAAGATCACTATATATATTTTTCAAACTAATCCAACTAATTAAAATCTGACCCCATTATAATAATCTCTTCATAATTAGATGATGAGCATCAAAGAAAAAAAAAGTTTATTTCTTAAATTATAATGAATGGTTGATACTTAGGATTTACATCTCATATTTTTTGATCACATCTTAACAATGTGTTTGACAACCAGGATTTGTGATATTTCATGGGATTTGAATTTTAAAATCCTATTTTTACTGTTTCGTAATGTGATTCAAAAAAAGAATCCGGATTTGTTTAGAATTTTATGAGATTTCATTCAATGAGTATATCCAAATATCAACAAATTTGATAAGATTTGGTGGGATTTGGATTTTAAAAACATACATTTACTTTTTTTATCTAAATCCCATCAAATTTTACTTAAGTTTAGATGATTTCTAGGGGTAGCTTAGTAAAATTTTAGAATTCCAAATTTGAATCATTTTTTTCTCCAAACAAGAAATGGATTTGTAATCAATTTTAAATTTTAAATCAAACTCCAAATAAAATTTCAAATATTTGAATTTTCAAATCCAATTTCAAATCCAAATCCAGATCCAAATCCAAAGCCATATTTTGAAAGAACCGAACACACTGTAAATAATATACCTAAATCCATGGTGGTCCACTCAAATTTAGGGCAAGGATTATGTTACACCGAGAGCAACAATCTTTTGATTCTGCTTCTTCAAAAATTATTATACTGTTTGGGTAAAAAAAATAGAAAATTTTCTGATTACTAGCTCCTATCCTCAAAATATTTTCATGTAATAAAAAATTTACATTTACATTCATTTATATTTCACAACACAGTCAAACATTATCTCTTGTCATGATTTTTTTGTATTTTATTATAAAAATAGTATTGAAATAACTTATTTACCAAATAGTGTATCTTCAAAAAAATAAAAACAAAAAACAGTTTTTCACTTTTATTTTCAAATATTACCTAGTTATGAACAATATACAAATTTAATCACTTTTTTAAAAATATATATTTTTACAAACACTCCCCTAAATCGAATTACTTGACTAATCAGTTTAGGATTCATGATGTCCTAAACTCGAGAGTTGGTACTAAAATATACACATGAAACACGTTTAGGTGGATTAACAAAGCTCATGGTTGGCCACGTTGATAGAGAACAACTTCATCGACATATTCTTGTATATTTTGTTGATTCTCCATGATTTATCAAGTAACGATTTATGTAATCATATTTGAAATATTGTAAATCTTCAAATCCTACAACAAAATAAATAAAGACATCTCCATGCCAATAATTAATACATGCACACGGTGAAATTCATTGAATATGTCGTCTCTTTCAGTTATAATTTTCATGCTTGTATACGTTAATAATGGTAAGAGATTTGTTTTTGTTTTTTTCCGTAAAATTTAGAAAGAAAAAGGGATTTTTTTTTAATTTACGTGAGAATTTTTATAATTGTTTTTTTACGAGAGTTATTTTTTTTATAATTTCACGAAAATTCGAAACACTGAATATCACAAGTAAACCAATCGTTTTGGTGGGGGCAAAAAGGCTGGTACGTACGTCCAACCTAACTGGAGTAGAAAAATCACCCCATTTCTTTATATACATCGCCCAACGAAACACACCCCTTTAAGCAAAAACAAACTAGTTAAATATTCTTGCATATGATATAAATATTAATTCAAGAGAACCATGTATGTCAAAAGTCCTAACAACATGTACAAGTACTCAGTTCAATTGGAGGAACGATTCCGGGGAGCTCGACGTGTTCGAGGCAGCTCAGTATTTCTCCGGTGCTGTTGATGATCAAATATTAATGGGGAACTTCAACAATGCTTCGAATTTTTCTCAGAAAGTCGTCGGAAAAGAAAGGCTGCACCAAGGTCAGAGAGCTGCAAGAATGAGCCTCGATTCGACAATGAGGGATGATATAACTCCACGAGATCAGGCAAAAGATTCATATAAGAGCAAGGAAAACAAGAAATATTACAGGCAGCCAAGTTCTCCAGGCGGTAAGCTCGCTAGTTTCCTGAATTCACTGTTCAATCAAACAAGATCGAAGAAGAAGCGTAAATCCCAATCCGTTGGCCCGAAATATTTTCAAGAAAAAGAAATACCTTGTGAAAGAAGGGAAAGGAGAAGCAGCATCAGCCATTTCCGTACCAACACTAATACTAAAAATGTTGATTCTAAATCCAGGAATTTTTGCTTGAGTTCTGGTTTTATGCAATCCAATCCCACAAAACCTGGCAAAGAAGTCAAACTCAGGGATTTGTTTGAGCGTCAGAAGCTTAAAGATGATGGGAATGAGAAGCCAAAATCTTTGCAGAATCAGTTTTGTACTGAGAAAAAGTGCACGGATGATGCCTGGATTGAGGAGATTAACAAGAATTCTGGCATGAATTGGATCGACGATCAGTACACATCGGAAGAAAAGGAGTTCAGGAAATTCAGTGATTGTGATGACTGCGGAGATACAGATTCAAGTTCGGATCTGTTTGAATTGCCAAATTGTGACTTCGAATTTTATTTAAATGGTCGGCCTGTTTCTGAAACAGCTAGGGTAAACAGCATCAGGAGAGGTGCTCCAGTTTAATTTTAATTCTTATTCATGTATTATTTTTCGACATTATTATATATGATATATATTTGGAAAACCGTCTAATTATATATATTTACTTTTATTGTCTTAACCTGTATTTATTTATTTACTAGTATTCGGGTTATTGTGGATAAGCGATGTGATATCCTTATCCCACATGTTAAAAATTAAAGATTTAAAATTAGTTTATAATGAGTTTACAATTGACTTCTATAACAATTTGAGTTAATCATTTTCGTAAAAGCGAGAACGAATACAAAGTAGTTACTAGAGGGGCCTATTGTGCAGTCACGCAGGCGAGGGCCCGAGCTCGGCGCGTGACAAATAAGATATTATAATATTTCATTTTGAGTTAGATAGCTTAAACTATCTGTACACAATTTCACATACGTATTTTATCTTCAGAAAATTTCTCTCTGGTAATTGCTTAGCTACTTTAAATATCTATTGACATCACATTTATATACAATCTGAGGCCGTAAATAGATATTAGTAAATCTATACACGTTTTGTGTGCTTGTTCAGTTGTTTTTATTTATGATTAGTTTAAAGACAAAAACTTGTGTGAGACCGGTCTCACAGATTGTATTTTTTGAGACAGATCTCTTATTTGAGTCATCATTTTTATGCTAAGAGTATTACTTTTCATTGTGAATATCGGTAGGGTTGACTCGTCTCACAGTTAAAGATTCGTAAGACCGTTTCACAGTTAAAGATTCGTGAGACCGTCTCACAAGAGACCTACTCTAGTTTAAATAAATGACGATGTAATTTGTTTCTTGCATTCAGTATGAGTTTCTATCCATTAGAGAATGATGTGATTTGAATCCTCTGCTGTGGTTGAAACACATCACCTGATGATGTGCATTTTTTATACGAGATGATCAGTTGATCATCTTATAGACCTCACTCAGTGTCAAATAAATTTAAAAAATTGTCAGATTAAATGAGATAATCAGTTGATCATCTCGTGTAAAAAGACGGTGTCGTGTTTGCAGCCACAGCAGAGGATCCAAATTCATTATGATGCAATATTGTTGTTAATCACTATTCTTATTTCATTTCAGGATAATGAAAGTGTTTAATTGATCGATATGAATACTTGGGATATTTTGTAAATGAACAACTGATCGAGTTTTACTCTAAAATTCACAAGGATTTCACCACAGTCAACTTATACTTGCAAAATTCAGATCGGAAAACGTTGTTATACGTATTGTAAAAAACAAGCTCGTTATCTTAATCGCAAAAATTAATTCAATTATTGGTTTTTTTAGTTATTCAGAAAGTGAATGTATAACCTTAGAGTATGTATCTATATCTGGATTAAAAATAATATTTTTGACATAAAAAATAATATTTTTTATTGATCGGGTTGTATGAGTTTTTGTGATAATCTTTTGGATAACAATCCTTATTATAGAAACATTCCATGCTAGCTCATTTGGATAAACTATATAAACCATGATATTTAATAAAATCAAAATAAAAAATAATATATTATTTTTTAGATTTTTATATTTCAAAAACCTTAAATCCTATGAGATCGTCTCTGTGAGAACCGGATTTTTTTTCAAATCTTGTAATTAATATTTGCATTATTTCAAGGAAATTTTAAGAGCTGAGGATTTTGAATTCTTGTATAGGAGATATATTGGAGAATTTTTTTTCATTGGAAATCTTTAATATCAAGTTAATAATATATGCACTAAGGCATGCAAATTTCTAAAATTTGGGAAGGAAATTTACAAAATCGAAATATTATACAAGTTTAGTGAAATTAGGACATGAATATTGCAAGCAAATTTCGAAAATCTTATTAAATTACATGTCTAATTATTGGGATGGATAGATACAAGGTTAATTGGAAAGAAACCATCAACCCTTTTTTCACAAAATCTTTGACCTAGCCACCTAAACTTTCAACCAATCAAAAGGGTGCTGAATCAAGGAATTATTAGGATCAAATAATGGTAAGATTCGGTGACGAAATGGAAGGGAAATCGTGTGATTTCGATACCAAACGAGCAAGAATTGGCTGCCACCTTGAGATCCCTTCTCCTGACCTATAAATACTCCATCATCCCTAGCTATTCTCACACCCTAATTTCGAGATTCCTAACTTAAAGTTTAGAAATTCCAGCAGCCTGTCCTAACTGAAACCTTGCACCAAAGATCGTCCAAAGTTAGCCTGGAGCGTGAGCCGAAGTGCTGCCTGAACAAGGAGCAAGAAGCGATCCAATCCACAAAGTCGTGCACCTGCGTCTTAGCATTCAAAAACCAAGGTAAGTGGGCTTGTTTTAAAAATTAAAGTTCATGTATGCATATTTATTTCATTTTCGAAAATGCGATCGAGTACACGTTCTTTTTCTACTCCGTTCTTGTGTTGGTTGTCATATGGTTTTGGGCACCGTGAGGATTAGACTGTATATGGATGGAAATCCCAATATGACATGTTTATGGACCCTTATATGGTGAGATTGTAATCGTTATATGGCTCGCCCCCTTATAGAAATAAAAATTAGGGACTGATATCAGTAAACCATAGAAAATAGAGGAATATCGGTGTCTGGTCAATGTTATGCATGTGTTATGAATTATGTATGCAAGTCATGTGATTTTCGAAATATATGCAGGTTGTTATATTGTGCTCGATACGGCCCCCCACTTGCTCTTACTCCTTCCTCCCAGATCAAGCTGAAGAACATATTGAGAAAGAAGAGTTCGAACAGTTTTGGGGCTGTTGAACTTCCAAGATTTTAGTTTAATTTTAAGTTTAAATTTTTATTATTCAGTTGTAACATTTCCGCATTAAATTCTATTATTTTTCGGTTATTGTGCTGTAAGGACAATGTTATTTCTATTTGAAATTATGAAATAAACTGGTTTTGGTTTATAATATGCTACGAGGCTGGTTGTTTTCGATTGTGTGATTGTTAAACAACGTCGGTGTCAACCCTGAGATTGAGGGCGTGACAGTCTCATGAGAGTTTTTCTGCGTAAACTCTACCCATATTTATAATAAAAAGTAATATTTTGGCATGAAAAATAATTTTTTTCAAGAGTTGCCTAAATAAGATATATGTATCACGAAACTGACCCGTAAGATCGTCTCATGACATTTTTTGTGTAAAATTATTGATTTCTGAGTTGTATATAATTATCATATATAGTTTCAATCATATTTTGAGGATGAAATCACATACCGTGTCTGTGAAATAGAGTTTCCGGTTAGTAGACTTGATTTTAATGCATTCTAACAAAATTTCGTAGTTGCGGTTTGATACGGGCCGGCGTTTGTGGATCTACATGAGATTTACTTGTAATATTTGAAAGCAAAACGATTGTTCACATAAATCTTGGATTTTTTTTCAAAAAAATTTTCCACTACATTTTTGTTCTGACTTTTGGACATAAATGTCATCATGCGTAATTATTGTATCTATTCAAACACTAGCATCGTTGATTATTTGATTATTATGTTTGATTTGTGGGGGGGTGTTTGTTGATTCTTAGAGATCAATCCACGATTCCTGCTTTCCTAAAAGTACTCCACAGTTTTAGCAATTAAAAAGGAATGGCAACAGGCATGGGTAGAAAGGATACCCGATAAGAACTCAATTTGATTGGGTAATGTTAAATGAACAATTTTGGAATTTCTCTCATTTCGATGTAGGATCTGTTCATTCATGTTTCCTTCACCTAAAAGCATGTCAAGAGCCGTTCATTATTCGTGCAACCTCATGACATCGACGATCACTTTCAGTCCTCTTCGGCTTCGGACATCACATTATGTATACTTTAAAATCCAATTAATATTATGTGAGATATATGAATTATTGGATTGCATAATTTGTTGTTTGTAATATTTAGTTAAAACTGTCTTATAATTTATATATATATATATATATATATATATATATATATATATGTATGTATGTACGTTCTTTATTCAATTTTTGTTATAAATGTACAAATGCAAAATTTTAAAAATATATATAAATATAGTTATCTATATATATATATATATATGTATGTATGTATGTATGTACGTTCTTTATTCAATTTTTGTTATAAATGTACAAATGCAAAATTTTAAAAATATATATAAATATAGTTATCTAACGGTTTTAATGTGTGAAACTAGTTAACTTTAGGGTATGGGTCGGAATGGACGTGAAGTCCTACCAAACTTTAGAAATGAACTAATTATTGTTGATGGGATGCAGAAAAAACATAATCATACCATATGGTTATTATTATCTAACCTCGTTATAATTTTTAAGCTTTAAGTTTAAGGTACGGTGTCATCCACTATGGGATGGGTCTGATGTTTTATGATGAGTAGGTCTCTTGTGAGACGATCTCACGAATCTTTATCTGTGATACGGGTCAATCCTACCGATATTCACAATAAAAAATAATACTCTTAGCATAAAATGTAATATTTTTTCATGGATGACCCAAATAAGATATATGTCTCACAAAATACGATCCGTGAGACTGTCTCGCACAAATTTTTGCCTTTTATGATTCCACTTATCCCTATACATTCATTTACTTTGCAGAAAAATAGCGAACATAACTTTTTACTTCCACAAACTTGTTTCCAAACATAAAATTTGATATTTTGATTTTGGTCATCTAATATACGAGTCACGACTCTAAGTATATATAATATGTTCCTTTAAGTTATACCAATACATCTTCATAAATATATCCTAATATTCGTGACAATGTAACTCATGCATTTTCGAATAACTTTATTTGAATTTAGTCACGATCCATATGGTAAATAATATTTTTCATGTGAAACATGGAGTAATCTAGCATGTTGTAATCAAATGTATTTATTTTTAATAAAATAATAATATATTTCAAATATATATATATATATATATATATATATATATTTGAAATAAGAGTAGGTCTCTTGTGAGACAGTCTAACGAATCTTTATCTGTGAGAGGGGTCAACTCTACCGATATTCACAATAAAAAATAATACTCTTAGAATAAAAAATAATATTTTTTATGGATGACTCAAATAAGATATATGTCTCATAAAATACGATCTGTGAGACCGTCTCACGCAAGTTTTTGCCATTAAAACAAAGGCATATATAATTTCAGTAAGTACAGATTATTTCTCTTTCCAAAAAACAAAAAAAAGCATGTTTTAGACAAATCATTGGATCAACATGGAACCCAACTTGATGCTTAGCTTATTACTACTACTTTTTTTCCCCTTTCCTTTTATGTTATACTTTTTTCAATACTTCAAAATCAAGTCTCAAGGAACAATGACAGAGCATTTTTCCTTTTGGCCAGTGAGATTTCGATGAATTTACAATCAAACCCTTGAGCACAGCTTTCATGAGAGAACCACGGTGATTTGTTCTGCTTCCAGATTTTATACACTTGAGTTAAAATCAATTATAAATTTATTCTGCTTCCAAATTTTAACTGTTAGTTTGTTCCATTCAATGAGCAATTTGAGCCCAACTGAAAGCCTATATATATATATATATACTCTAAAAAATTTAAGAGGAAATTGCAATTTTAATCATGTAACTTGACTTGGTTTGAGTTTTACTCTTGTAATTTGTCTGTGTTCATCAAATAACTTGAATTTTTTTTCCTAATATTTTTTCGCCTGAGTCCACTAAACCCATCGAATATTGTTTGTTTAATATCATTGTTCTGCTAATTGCTCAATTTACGAGAACAAAACATATATTACATTTATTAAATTTAGTGTAGACAAAATAAAGAAAAATGGATATGATTTTTTCATCCATTTTGAAATATTGGATGTTGTTTTTCTTTATTTTTAGTTATATGGATTATAATGTGTATAACACGAGCTCTATTTTTGTAATATGAGTTATGCAGGAGAGTATTTATGTCAAATAAGCAATATTCAATATGTTAAATGATTTTCGGTGAAAAAAGATAAAAACAAAAAATATCAAGTCATTGGATGAAAACTAAATTTTTACGAATTATATGACTAAAATACAAAAATATAAAAAAAATATTTAAGTGGTCCATAAATTTAAAGTAATGTTTAATAATAGTATATTAAGGAGCAAGGCCATTACATTGATAAGGGTTAGTTCAAGTTATAATTTGAAAATTTATATATGATATGCTAAAAATTATAAGATTTTAATTTAGTAAATTTTACAATTTTAATAGCAGAATTAACACAAACTTTTTTTTCCAGTACAACATTGGGGTCCTCTCTTCAAAAAATATATCTAATAGTAAAATGATTTCACATATTAATATTCGTGATACAGTCATCTCTACATAACTGAATTGAAAAGTCATATTTTTGACATAGAAATGAAAAATTTTCACTCAAAACACCATATATTATATAATATACTTCTGACATAAAAGTAATAGTTTTCACTCAAATCAGTACATATTACACAATATTTTTATACATAACCAATAAAAATAATATTTTTGCAGGGAAAAATAAGTTTTTGGGCATAAAAATAATATTTTATCTGGGATATATATCTTTCACTCAAATAAGCACATGTTAAAAAAAATTCTTTATGTCATAACCAACAAAATGATGATATTTTTGCAGTGAAATTAACATTTTGGACCAAAAAAATAATATGTTTCATAGATGAGATCATGTAAGAAATCTGTCTCACAAAGTTGCCTCGTGAAATAATCTAATGGGAATTTTTGTGTTCTTAAAAAAAGTTATATAACTTCATTCAAGTGGTAATCACACAGTTTTATCGTTTTCCAAATCACTATCACACCTTGAGACATACTCTGTAACATACAAGTTTTATGGTAATTAAAAGCGAGATAATTGCAACCATCATAAGTCTAAAATGTGTAAAACCCCCTAAAAAAATAGGTAAAGACAATACATCCTTCATTTTTTAAAATCAAACACATTTTCACATATATGTTATAAAAACTCAAACATATTTATCTCATCTAATAGTGTATTTTATACCTATTTTTAAAAACACATGATGTAAAATACTATTAATTTTACACATGATATTTTTTGTTTTATTTTTTATTTTTCACAGGGGCTGTTGACGTAATTTGTCCTGATTAAAAGTACAAAAACTAACATGAGACCGTCTCACATGTCAATTTTGTGAGACAAATCTCATATCCGACCTAGTCCATGAAAAATATTAATTTTCCTCTGAGTATGGATCATATCAACATGTCTCACGAAAACTGTCCATTAAAAAACCTACTCAATTAAAAGAGATGCTATGTTGATAGTAGTACAATATTATTTATTTTAAAAAAGTATTTTTCGACAGTAATAAAACATAAAACTTAAACATCCATGAGAAAAATCAATTTAAAATTTTATAATAATGAAAAAACCTCGAAGAAATCTAAGAATTTGGGTTATGACAGAATGAATCACATAATTTAAAGTTGAGGATGACATTATAGTTTTAAGACATGCGGCGTGCAAGAAAGCAAACGTAGTATCGATAGAGGTTCTTACTTTTTATCAATCCCAGGACTTTTGGGTACAAGGAGAATAATTAGATTTGAAATTCAATTACATAAATTATATTTTTTTTGAAAAAAAAAGTGCAACCATTCATATTATTAGTAAATAAGTTATTCGATAATTCCTATACTTTGTTTGTAAAAATGGTGAAAATGATATTCTAAGTTTGTTTATTCTGTGTTGTGGTTTTTGTAAGTATTTAAACTAGAGTTTCCATCATGTAAGTTATATATGTTTTGATTTCTAATACTTTTTTTCCAGAATATGTTGATATAATACCAGAATATGTTGATGTGACATCGAGAAATACTGATATATATATCCCCAAATGTCAGCACTCTGTCAAAAAATGACCAAAATCCAAAATACAACATTTTTACATGACCAAAACTCACATTTAAATACTTATGGACCAAAACATAATATATGAAAACTTAGATGACCATTTGGCTTATCACCTTTTTATCAATTAACTCATATGATTTTAGCAACACTTAAGTTTTTTGTTAACGAGGAACTCGTAGTCATTATATTTAAGTTTGTACTAAGTAAATATCAAATATATATATTAGCTTGCAAATCACACACCATGTAAGACTATAGAAGACTTCAGACAAATTCAAGCAAATAAGACTTTTATCAACTTCGAACTGCAAACTTTGACATCAAACTCTGGACGCTTACCCTCACGACAACACATTAGTTTATACACAAAAATTCACGTGAGATTGTATCACGAGTAAATTTTATGAGACATATATTCTACTTTAATCACCCATGATCTTACTTTTTATGCTAAAAGTATTATTTTTTATTGTAAATATGAGTAGAGTTGACTCGTCGCATGAATAAATATTTGTGAGACCGTCACAAGAGATCTGAAAAAAGGAAAAATAGTTATTGGTTTCCAAGATATACTATATTTCTTAATATTATCTTTTTCTTATTAATAATATTTTGTGAAATAATTAATTAAGGGTTTTTTCTTCTAGATCATCTATAATTATGTTAAGAGTTTCATGATATGACATTATTGTTCAAAATAACTTATTTCTAATAAAATTATTGTTTCCATATTTTGTAGAATTCTTTTTTGAAATAAACTCTACGAGAGAAATAATTTATATAAAGATGAGAAATTAGTGGCTGAAAAAGTTTTTTTTTTTTACACGACGAGAGATATAGATAAATAGTATGAGAGAGAAAGATCAAGTCTCAGAGAGTTGTCGTTTGAAGACTGTCGTTGCTAAAATGTATTGCCGTGATTGTTGGAGACATCTGAAGATAACACACATGGAAGTGTTAATTGAATATCATGTTTTTGTTGCTCCAGTTTTCGGTACATTGTTTGCGTTCTTTGCACACGTTTTAATCTGATTATTTGTTCTAGAATGCAATTTGATTCCTTAATATGTTAAGATAGTTTTTTTAAATATAAAATCACTAGTGCTGATTTTTATTAACTCAAGTTGTTTTCTAGTATTTTTTGTCATGAAACATCTCACAAGTATGTATGTATATTTGTGCATAATTATCTCTGCGTTATTTTGTTTAAGTTATTTATTTGTGTTATATATTATTCCGCTACGTATTATCACTAAGTGTTACAACATCTGAGACAACATTGATATCTGACTCATACAATGTTTTTATAATTTGCATTAAACTAAAATCACATACAAGACCTATTCTAATTTATGATATGAATAGTGCCATATAGTTGGATAAGAACTTTCAAAAACATATAATGTTATTAATTATTTCTTTTAATTTTATTTATCAGAAACTAACTCATGAAAAACTAAACTGTATCTATATTTTAAATGGTTTTTTTGTTTATAAGACGACCAAGAAATAGCTCACCTTTCACAAGGTATCCAAGAAGGCCGTCATTTATTAAATGAATTTTTTATTTTATATTTTTTGAAAATAATTTTTTAAATTTTTAGATAACTTAAAATATATCGATACAATACAAGACTAATATTATATTATTGCGTCAGATAAAATAAAATATACTAAGTGAACGGTTTCACTGTACATTACAATATCATGATTCATGCCACTCTCTTTCTCCTGTTCCTTCACAGTTCTGAGGTAGCTATGGAAATTCTCCCCCTGCGTCTTTTCATCGTTTATGATCCAATCTGACGCATATTACACAATTTTAGGCTGGTTTTTCTGGTTTATTCCCCTTATATTTCGTTGTTTTCCATTCAAGATTTAATCTTTAGCTGTAATTTGCAATTATTTTAAGTTTGGTTTATTGCCTTGTCAATTTTCTATTGGGAAAATCGTAAGATTGCTACTGTTGGTTTTCTGATGCAAGTACAAGGGTTTTCTTGGTACTTTGAACAAGTTTTTCTGCTGTTTGGGTGGGAAATCTGATTGTTAGATGAAGGGAAAAGATGGATGACATAAGTCAGTAGCTGTCTAAATGATTGCTTTGCGTGCTTGTAGCATCTTGAATTTCTTGATTTGGGTGGGTTGGGATCTGTCAGAGTGTTGAGAAAAATATTGAATTTGTTGAGTAAGTATAGGCATTAGAACTCCTCGGAGTTAAGATGAGAAATGCTTGGAAGAGACAAGTTAGTCTATCGTGGCTATGAATATTGGAATTTTTTCCCACTCTTATTGGTCCAGAATCATGTGCTCTTTCTTCCGCCGTAAGTTAATTGATATGTTTGTTATCAGTTTATATAGGTGGGAATTGTGTGTGAATTAAAATATTAAGATTTTCTTGAATTATCATGTCATATATTGTCCGTTATTTTTTTGGAATGAGGACAAGCATCTGATGTTAAGGTATTAATTTCATGATTTTTTAGTGGTGTTTGGAAAGTAATCACTTGCCTCCTGGATTAAGCTCGGCATTGGATTTATATTGGCTTTGTTAATGAACGTTCAGGCGTCATAAAAAACTGCTTCATAGCTTGGAAAACTTCAGTCTTGTCCTAAGATGGAATCCTTAAGCTATGGTATCGAGGGGAAAGGCCTGCACGTTTTGCAGCTTGATGATGCTCGAGTGAGGAGTGGAAATCAATTAAAAAGATGGAGAACTGAGAGCATGGAATTCGTCGAACCTATTTTGCCTGATATCATGAGAAAATTAGATCTTAGTCGCGAAAGTTCGGAAAATTTGGGATACTTCACAAATGATGGTATGGCCACTACCAACACATTGACTTCGTTTGTGGAATTTGGCACAAGATTCTCAACTTCTGCTACGAAAGCAGATAATCAAAACTTGGTACTTACCAGTTTTATGGATTACAATTTGGCTGCTCAAAAAGATGGAAACACTTATCAATTTGATGGTGAGAACTCCATCTTGTGTTCTCTGGAGAATTCGGTGTCTGCAAAACGAGCTCGTACATCAAATTCACCGTCTCTGGTTCCTGTTTGTCAAGTTCTTGATTGTAACAAGGATTTGAGTTCTTCAAAGGATTATCACAAAAGGCACAAAGTCTGTGATCTTCACTCGAAATCTTCTGTTGTTATTGTTGATGGTATCCAGCAGAGATTTTGTCAGCAATGCAGTAGGTGGAGACTCTTCTCTCTTTTGTTTTATTCGAACTTTCATGCTAAATACACCTTTTTTTTTTCTGATTGTGACAAGTTGATCCCAGATTTTTCTTGTAGAATCTGAAATAACATTTGAATTCCAGGTTTCATTTGCTTCGAGAGTTTGATGAAGATAAACGCAGTTGTCGCAAACGCCTCGCAGGCCACAATGAACGTCGGCGAAAGCCTCAATTGGACACTCGCTTGGGTATGCTTCAGAAGTACACTTTTCTTTCTATTTTTTCTATGTACTAAATGTTAAAAATCATCATGTAGTAATCCAGAAATTTCAACAGGAAAGAAATAAGGGAGGTTAATATCTGATCTAGATCTTAGTATGCATGAAGATAATCAATGCAGTCGAGTGTTAACAAAATTTCGTTTAATAAATAAACAAGTACACATGAAAGGGCACTAGTGAGCATTTGTTAATGATAGGAAATGATACAAGCAGACCTGGTCGTACAATATTTTGTGCTCTTATAACCACGGTTATGGCCCCAAGTCACTCTTTAAATCAAATTATCATTCATTTTGTGGTTTTTGTGTTATTTGGAAGTAGAAATAGAAAAAACCGAAGCCTCAAAGTTTCTGTTATTTTTGGTCTAAGTTGTTTGTTATGCAGGTTCCTCGTATTTTGCAACGGATTTATCAAGAACACCATTTCTTTTTCCAAAATTCCTTCAAGTTGGTTTATTTGGTAGTGAGCCAATGAACCGCAAATTTGGTCCTTCACTTTCAAACTCTCTTCTCCATAAGAATGCGCCATTCTCAGTTCAAGAAGTATCTGGAGAGTCAAACTCCAGCAGCGCTCTCTCTCTTCTGTCATCTCAATCACAGAACTTATCGACAAACTCAGCGGACGTAACCGTGAATCGTCCTATAATTTTTCTGGATAATCAGCATTCAACACTTCTTATCAACCGTAATTCTTTTGAATCCTTCAGCAATAGTACGTTAAAGAATTTTACATCCAGTGTTTTCAAGTCATCTAATGGAGTTGACCAAGAAAATTTCCATGTGGTTCTGGATGCCAGTGCCTCTATTGGTTTAGATATTCAACAAGATGTACTTTCGCAAGAATCAAAAGCTCTTGAAGGTGCAAACACTGTTGATTTACTGCAATTGTCATTTCATCTGCAAAGAGTAGAACATCAGAGATATTCGACCCAAGTGAATTTCGAAAAGGGTCACTTCCTCCACACTGCTGCCACTTGAATAGGACCAGGTGCTGCAATGCACCGTAGTCAAGTAGCGATTCTTCTGATATTCGAAAGTCAGGTGTCATTTAATTTTGTCAACATCATAAATTCTTCAGCATCTTGTGTATTTCGATCTTATTCATGTGCATACATTATTATGTTATTATTCGTTTCCTTGATTTGGCATGTTCCCCAAGAATAATGACTCTATGAACTAACTTCAAGTGGGATTAGTTAAAGAATTGATTAAATCTAAGTTAGGTAATGATAAAGTGTGGCATAATATTCTTTGATGAAGATATGTTATTTTTATTCATGAGTGTGACTTTATTAGTCATAAAGTTTAAGGCGTGCACTATCTTGCATATTCTATGAAAAGTTATCTTTGTATTAAAAAAAAATTAATGACAAGTTTTTTTTAATAAAAGAATGAGTTTAATTGATTTAGTATGTGTAGTTGTATGAAGTTGGCACACGATTTGACCAGTTTGTTCTGATTAGTTAAGCTAGTAGGTTGCCAACATGTTTGTAAATGAGAAAGTTAAATTATATTGGTCAGTTTGGATATAGAAATGATGGCATAAAAAGTATTTTTATTTGGTTCCACATTTTATGTGATTTTTCCCAAAAAAATAAAGGAGAATATTGAATATTTAGTTCAGAATGTTTGTTTGTTTGTTTGTTTGTTTTTTTTTTTTTTTTTTTGCGATTTCAATTCTGTATATTATCAAATTTCAAATTTGGTCTTGTATTTCTAAATTTTGGCAATTTTAAAATTTTTTTTTTGGTCAAGAGTGTTGATTTGATACTACTTCACACAACATAAAGAGCCTGAAACGCGAAGAGGCAATTTTACAGTAACAAAATGTAATTTTCCCAAAATAAAATGAGTTACAATATTATAATATGATAGTGAAATTACTCTTGAACATAACAAATAGAAAAATAAAAGAGAAGACAATTGTTCTCTACAATTTCTAAATATTGTCTTACACGTATAAATTTAAACATGATCATGTTCTTAGTCGTTCACTTCCAGTCTGGTGTTCGAACTCAAACTCCGGCCTATGAAGTTGAAAATTAGAATCAATAATTTTAAATTTTTCACAATTTTATTAAATTGACAATTTGTAACGTTCACATTATTATTTTTAAATAAATCATGTATCAGAATTTACATAATTTTTTTACTCGTGGGTGGTCTTCAATTTGTTAAATATTACAGTTCATCAAAGGTGAAATCTGTAACAGTATCAAGATTTTCTGGAGTACAGAAAGAACCATCTTTCTTGGACTTCTTGGCTATCATCAATACGTGCTTAGTCCATGGCTGGATCTTTCCCAAGTTCTTCGTTCAGATACCCCATGAGGAATGGATTCAATGATTCAATAAATCAAATAGAAGTGAGGTATCAGATTTTGGACGAAAATTTTGTAATTTTCAAATCTACGACCTTGTAAATGCAATGAACCAATGGCACCAAAGTCGATTGTGAAGCGTTTCTCACCCTGCATTAGGTCTGCCTCAACGCACACGACCAATTGGGAGTGTAAGGTTGGGTTATTTTATAAATAATTTTAAAAAATAAATTTATTTCAAAATTAATTAAAAAAATAATAATTTCACATATACTTTAATCCGTGCTAGCATCCATGCTTCGTAAGCACGTACTATGTTCCACGTTGGAGCGTCCGCGCTCGCTCCAACGTGGACGTTCCACGTGTGCTAGAGTCCGTGCTTACAAAGAACGGACTCAGTATATTATATTTTGTCCCTTACTTTATTTTTTTTTTTCGCTTCTTTTCTATCCGTTCATTTCCTGAATCGTTCACGTGAATTCTGGATGTTCACGTGAAGTTCAATAATTGAAATTTAAATATTCTTCAGTATTTTTCGTCTATATAATTGTTGTGAACTTCGACGAATGAATTATCAATTTCCTCTTTGAATATACATAAATTTTTTTCTCAAATTTTATCGGCAAAATGTCTAACATCGATGTACTCTTATATTTTGGTAGTCATGTAGTTATCGATAATGGATCGGTTGAATATATCATTCCATTTGTTAGACCGATACGAGTATTAAGATCTATTAATCTGTTGGAGTTGGTTGAAGTTGTGCATAAAATGTTAGGAATCGATCCAACGAATTTTTCTATGAAGTTGTCAACAAAATATTCATTCATGGAGAGATCATCTTGGCATGAAATTCAAGTCAATCACGTTGATGATGATGTTTTACAGTTTATAATATAATGTAACAATATGCATATGTTGCATTTATACGTGGAAGCAAATTCAATTGAGCATCATGTTGGATTTGATGATCCTGAATCCTACGTTCTACATGCATCCGATTCAGGGTTTAATAACCAACCAGGTACTTCTACATATGGTGGTTTCCAGGACGTAGAATCTTATGTTCCACATGTTACTGATGGACTCAGTAATATAAATTTCGATGATGTAAGTGAGTCTTGGGATCAATATATCAATGTCTCGCCGGAACAAAATCCTACTCCATATTGGCCGAATCCAACATTAGATAAGAGTGCTCGTTGTCCGGATCTGGCCACTAATGATGATTTTTGGAGGAATGATTCTGAACCCGATATGTCATATAGCGAGTCTGAAGAAGAAGAAGTGAATGATGATGATCAAGTAAATACATTTTCAAATCTTGATGAGGGGACATCATCTCGGCAACCACCTCGTGACACTTTATAGAAGCAGACCGTACCATTTCTTTTAAACACTTCTGAAATGCCATCATTTTTCAATAAATTTTTTGGGGAAGAGCCTCCTGATTCTGTCGATGTACTTCTGGAATGCAAACAAGCTATTACAATCCGGATAGAGGTGAATTATGCGTTAATATATTATTTAAAGATAAGAATGATCTTATTGGATCTGTGAAGGATTATTCAGTTATAGTGGTCAGGCGTGAGTACCGTGTCGTGGATAGCACATGCAGTTTGTGGAAATTACGTTGCAGAAATAATTCTTCTACGGTCATTTGTCGATGGGGACTTCGCGCTTCTTTGAAGACCAAAACTGGTTATTGGAAAATAACAAAATATGACGGGCCTCACACATGTATATCTACTTCTGTTGGTATAGACCATAAGAATTTGAACAGTGATATGGTGGCACATACGCTATTGGGAGTAGTTCGTTGTGATCCTTCGTGCGAGATTAAGTATATCATCGAAAATGTGAAAGATAAATATGGATATCAAATCTCGTATACGAAGGCATGACGAAGATTGAATCGTGCTATGAAAATTGCTTATGGTACATGGGAGAGCTCCGTTCAATTACTTCCAAAATATATGTGTGCTTTGTCAAAATATAATCCGGAAACAGCTGTGGAGTGGAAGCATCTCAGAGCCAACACTGAAATGAGTAAGACACTGAACTATGTTTTCTGAGAATTCAGGCCGTATGTTGATGGATTTCGGCACTGTCGAAAAATAATTAGTGTCGATTGTACACACTTGTATATCAAATACAAGCACAAAATGTTGATTGGTGTCACTCTGGATGCGAACAATCAGGTTCTACCGCTAGCATTTGCTATTGTGGATGAAGAAACATAAGATTCTTGGAAATGGTTCTTGGAGAACCTAGGAAGACATGTTGTTCGTGGTGAAAATGGTGTGTGTCTTATTTCTGATAGGCATAAGGGAATCGTGCGAGCAACTGATGATCTACCATATTTTCAACCTCCTTATGGTGTACATCGTTTTTGTTTGAGACATGTGTGTTCAAACTTTAACGCTAAATTCAAAGACGTGCATTTGAAAGATTTATGCTGGACGACATGCACACAAAATCAAATTTGTAAGTTTGAAGCAATAATGGAGACAATCAAGCAAAAAAAATTATTGTGCACCGATATTTGGCTGGAATTGCGAAAGAAAAATGGAGTTTGGCTCATGACGGTGGTTGGCGTAGTGGGGTGATGACAACCAATATGTCAGAGTGTTTAAATAGTATATTGAATGGTGCTCGTAGACTTCCTATATCTGCCATAGTACACCTGACACTTCTGAGGTGCGTACAATATTTCATTGAACGTTTGACAAGATGTGGTCGTATGGTTCAGGAAAATCAGCTGTGGTCAGACTATGCATGTCAGAAAGTATGAGAAATGGGCGAGAAAATCAAGTGAACATCGTGTTGCCAAATATGATGCACGTGAGCAAACTGCTTCGGTTGCAACTGTAGGAAGACCAAGTCGTGGCCAACATATGCAGGTGACCAACACATGTATCAAACAAAAACAATGCACACCATAAGGAGGTTGAAAATATGGTAGATATTCAGTTGCTCGCACGATTCCCTTATGCCTATCAGAAATAAACACACACCATTTTCACCACGAACAACATGTCTTCCTAGGTTCTCCAAGAACCATTTCCAAAAATCTTATGTTTCTTCATCCACAATAGCAAATGCTAGCGATAGAACCTGATTGTTCGCATCCAGAGTGACACCAATCAACATTTTGTGCTTGTATTTGATATACAAGTGTGTACAATCGACACTAATTATTTTTCGACAGTGCCGAAACCCATCAACATACGGCCTGAATTCTCAGAAAACATAGTTCAGTGTCTTACTCATTTCAGTGTTGGCTCTGAGATGCTTCCACTCCACAGCTGTTCCTGGATTATATTTGGACAAAGCACACATATATTTTGGAAGTAATTGAACGGAGCTCTCCCATGTACCATAAGAAATTTACATAGCACGTTTCAAACTTCGCCATGAATTCGTATACGAGATTTGATATCCATATTTATATTTCACATTTCGATGATATACTTAATCTCGTACGAAGGATCACAACGAACAACTCCCGATAGCGTATGTGCCACCATATCACTGTTCAAATTCTTATGGTCTATACTAATAGAGGTAGATATACATGTGTGAGACCCGCCATATTTTGTTATTTTTCAATAACCAGTTTTGGCCTTCAAAGAAGCGCGAAGTCCCCATCGACAAATAACCGTAGAAGAATTATTTCTGCAACGTAATTTCCACAAACTGCGTGTGCTATCCACGACACGGTACTCACGCCTGACCACTATAACTGAATAATCCTTCACAGATCCAATAAGATCATTCTTATCTTTAAATAACATATTAACACATAATTCACCTCTATCCGGATTGTAATAGCTTGTTTGCATTCCAGAAGGTACATCGACAGAATCAGGAGACTCTTCCCCAAAAAAATTATTGAAAAATGATGGCATTTCAGAAGTGTTTAAAAGAAATGGTATGGTCTGCCTCTGTAAAGTGTCACGAGGTGGTTGCCGAGATGATGTCCAAGATTTGAAAATGTATTCACTTAATCATCATCATTCACTTCTTCTTTTTCAGACTCGCTATATGACATATCGGGTTCAGAATCACTCTTCCAAATATCATCATTAGTGGCCAGATCCGGACAACGAGCACTCTTATCTAATGTTGGATTCGGCCAATATGGAGTAGGATTTTGTTCCGGCGAGACATTGATATATTGATCCCAAGACTCACTTACATCATCGAAATTTATATTACAGAGTCCTTCAGTAACATGTGGAACATAAGATTCTACATCTTGGAAACCACCATATGTAGAAGTACCGGGTTGGTTATTGAACCCTGAATCGGATGCATGTGGAACGTAGGATTCAGATCATCAAATCAAACATGATGCTCAATTGAATTTGCTTCCACGTATAAATGCAACATATGCATATTGTTACATTACATTATAAACTGTAAAACATCATCATCAACGAGATTGACTTGAATTTCATGTCTAAGATGATCTCTCCATGAATGAATATTTTGTTGACAGCTTCATAGAAAAATTCGTTGGATCGATTCCTAATATTTTATGCACAACTTCAACCAACTCCAACAAATTAATAGATCGTAATACTCGTGTCGATCTAACAAATGGAATGTTATATTCAACTGATTCCATTATCGATAATTACATGACCACCAAAATATAATAGTACATCGATATTTAGACATTTTGCCGATAAAATTGAGAGAAAATTTATGTAGATTCAAAGAGAAAATTGATAATTCATTCGTCGAAGTTCACAACAATTATATAGACGAAAAATGCTGAAGAATATTTAGATTTCAATTATTGAACTTCACGTGAACATTCTGAAATTCAAAATTCACGTGAAAGATTCAGAAAATGAACGGATAGAAAGGAAGCGAAAAAAGAAAAAATAAAGTAAGGGAAAAGAATATAATATACAGAGTCTGTGCTTACACACGTGGAGCTTCCACGTTGGAACGTCCAGTGCTTCGTAAGCACGGACGCCTTACAAAGCGCGGACGCTCCAACGTGGAGCATGCAGCGGATTAAAGTATATGTGAAATTTTTTTAAAAAAATTTAATTTTGTAATAAATTATTTATAAAAAAAAACCCCTATCAGCATGCATAGGAGCACGGGACAATGACAAGCTCCGCCGAGCAATCTCGGATCGAATAGTTGGCAATCCATTAAGAATATCAAGATTTTGTCCTGTGTCTTTTGAGAATCCAATCCCAGGATCTATAATCATTCTCCAAGCTGGGATACCAGATAACTCGGCATCTCTAGCACGTGTGTATAACTAAGATGCAACTTCCGCACAGACGTTGTCATATTTCAACTTCTCCTGATTCTGCATAGTAGATGGATCACCTCTCATGTGCATTAAAATATACGGGACTTTGAGGGCTGCAACGACGTTGTGCATATTCGAGTCTAAATTTCCTTCTGATAGTCATTAATAAGGTGCGCCCCCATGCTCACAGATTCTGCAGCAACCTGTGAATAAAAAGTGTCGACAGAAATGAGCTTTCCTTCCATCTCAGGCAAGTTCTTCATTATTTCCAAGAAAGGCAACAGTCTGTCGAGTTCTTGCTCGGGGGTTAGCTTAGTTGCCATCGGTCGGGTTGATTGTGCACCTAAATCAATGATATCTGCCCCTTTTGACAGCAATAAATGAACTTGAGAAATGAACGACATTTCTGATAAAAACCTTCCCCTGTCACTAAAACTATCGGGAGTCACGTTAAGAATACCCATGATAGAGGTTCTTGGTGACCAGTTCCACAATTTACTTGCTATTGGTAACACCCTTTTCATCCCATCTTTTCCAATGAGCGACTCACCACCTAGTTTCTTCCATGCGGCAAAAAGTCCACCAGGACTTGCTGAAAACAAATCCCACGATTGAATCGTATCATTATCTATGTTTGATCCCAAAAGATCAATCAATGGACCCATCACAAAAGGTCGCTCCCAAATTCTCTCATGGGGAATAATAAGAGTATCAGTGTTTACCCTCTGGTACCCGTAAAATAACATATCTAAGTCAATCGGTCGTGGACCATACCTAATTCCATTAACACGGCCCATATCCCGTTCTATTTCCTTCAGAATTCCTAACAGTTTATGCGGCTCGTGTTTCGTCGTTCCTCTAATAGCGGAATTGAGAAAGTGGGGTTGATCCGTTACATAAGCAGGTTTGGTCTCATATAAGCAACTATGTCTTGTGATATGTATACCTGATTTCCTCATCCGTTGCAAGGCTTCATCAAAATTATGAAGTCTATCACCCACATTACTTCCCAAAGCGAGTACAACTCCCTGTTCTTCAGAGTGAACTTCCACTGAATTAACATGAAAGAAACGAGAAGACGCAAGCTAGTTGCTGCAAAAGGAGACTGAAACTTGTTAACAAACTACACTAATCATAATTGACAAATCCGAATAGCAAGCCGAGCTCCAAATGGCAGACTGGTGAACTACAAATATTACTTATGTTGAAACAACACAAACTTGATTAGATACTCTTACATACATTAACTTGCCATTTGTCTAACTCATATAATACCTTCAAAAACACCCAATTGTTTGACCACAGTTAATTATTATTTAAGGAAACATAACTTCAGAAAGCGTAAAGGCGTCACCTTTACATGTCTTCTTAGCAACTCCAACTCCGCAGTTGGCCAACATCAACTTCTTGAAAATACTCATTTCAAGAAGCTCCGATTCGCTGCAAGTAATCTAATAATTCATTAGCCCCAACACAAATTTTGTATCATTTAAATTGAAATACCCAGGCACACAAAATCAAAACAAGAATGCAAGTAATTCAATCTTTCTATAATTCATATCCGAAGAACAAACACCCAATAATTTTACCGCATTCATACCACTAATTAAAGCAATAGTTAAAAAAAGAGGGTTGCCGAAATTACATATAGTCTCTTCATTGTCATAAATTAATAATTATTTAAAATTACATACATAACAAAGACATGACAAATAACATTTTATTATTGTTTATTTTTTTTTCTTGAAATTTAAATTTTGGAGTAGGTCTCTTATGAGACGATCTCACGAATCTTTATCTGTTAGACGGATCAACCCTACTGATATACACAATAAAAAATAATATACTTAGCATAAAAATTAATACTTTTTCATGGATGATCCAAATAAGATATATGTATCACAAAATATGACTCATGAGACCGTCTCACACAAGTTTTTACCTAAATTTTGTTCATCTTCAACTTTTGATGTTGCATTCAAAAAGGAATTGCAATAAGAATTATGAAAACTGTTTGTGGATATAGAGCTTCCTTTCATATAATTGATTCCAAATGAACTTGTGCTCACATTATAAGATAAATCATGAATGTCATTCGGTCAATCAATATAATGAATATTATTTAATCATTAAAATTAATGAATACCAATTATTTTTTTAAAAATATATGTGTACAATGAATTTTATTTTTTTAGATTAATTCAAAGAATATGACATTGACATAAGTAAAACACAACGATATTTTAATATAATCAAATTTATGTTTGGTGTATCGATAAATTACTGTTAAAATAATAAATTATTAATTTATCGATGAATAAAAATCCTCCCAAAATTAATAAAACTTTATGTTCTCAACATTATTAAGTTATAAAATCTTTATTCTACCTATAATATAAAAATTACATGCATTTTACACTTAATCCGCCCTCTGCCCACATACTCTCCACACTACATTCTGAGACAACGGAACAAAGTCTAGCTTCACTTAGACCGCACTTCAATTGCGGTTCGGGTTTGATTGTGGGCACTAGTGAGAAACGTAAAGAGTTACTTGTTTGATTGCATGATATGGTTGCTTTAGTCGCCATTCTTTCTGCTTACGGTTCAATGGCCTCCCCTTTGCAGAGGGTTCGCTATTTTCCTTTACATCTGCCAACTTCCATATGCAGCATCCTGATTCTGCTTCGATGGAGTCTAGAAAATATACACCACTCTTTTCCAGGCTGCTGGTATCTGGATATTCAATGTAGCTTACCACCATTGGCAGATCTCTGAACCTCAACAAGTCATCAGGTACTTTAAGGAGCCGCTCTGCACCAGGACTCGACACCTTCGGAAGTAAAGAAAGATGAATCAGCTGAAAACTCAACAAGATTCAGCTGCATATTGCAATTCTGAAAAAATAAAGGTGATGGTGTTACTTCAAGGGCCAAATCATCAGGTATATCTCCTGTCGAACCAACTTCATCCAATTCAGCCTTGTATTCACGACTGAACGATTTAATCTCCTCCATACTAGGGCACCCATACCTGATTTAAGACACAATGTTAGAAAATGAAATCAAACTGAATCAACCAATCTCTGAAACTTGAAATGGGAAACAGAGGTTGTCAAAACAACTAACAAAGTCTCTTGCGAGAACATCCTTCTCAAAATATGCCACAAGTGACAAGTCCACAACAACTGATGCCAACCACCAACATTTTCAAAGAAAACATGAATCCAGTACACAAATTATGCTCATATAATCAAGTCGGACACAGGAAACATAAAGCTTGTGAAGGGATAAGCCTTACTCATGTGAAAGTTTGTCTAGTCTCACATAAATGTACCCTCGAGGAGAAGTTTTGAATGCATAGAGCTCCATATCTTCACCTAACCGCTCCAGAACACTTTGGGCTATAGATAGAACTCTTTCACCCCAAGGGCAATTCTCAAGCACTACTCCACCGCCATCGCCGCCATCACCCACCTAAACTTAGAGATAATAAGATCATTGATCAACTAATACCTGACGTGAATAGTGAAATATGTAATTTTGAAAAAAAACAAACAAAAACAAACAAATGATACCTTGGGCTCAACTTCATCCTCTTCTTCCCACAGATCCATTGGTTCCACCTCTCCATTAGAATCTTCAAAAGCTTCACACACCCGTAATCCAACCAGAGCAAAAGTACCATTAAAATGTGAAATGTAGCAAAGGAAATATTAGGGAAAAAATTTCCGAATGATGATCCAAGGTTAGAGGAGAATCAAGATTTTATTTAATTTAAAGCATCATAATCCATTTCTTAATCAGCTGAAAAGTTCAAAACCATTTATTTTAAGCATTAGAATGAAAACTACACAATAACATTCACTTCCCTCTCAATTACTCTAAAAGAGAAAAAAGTACAAAATCAGAACAATAAAAAAGAAGCTACAAGGATCAAATGATGAGCTTACCTCCAACTGAGGTTGGTCTGGTTTCCTCCTCGACGGAAGAAGTAGCATTCAAATATCGAAAGGAGGTCAAAGAATCGAAATGGATTATGGGTTTAAGAGAAATCCTTCGAGTTCCGAAGGTGGAAAAAGAACGATAAAGGCCAAATATTTTGTTCGCTGGCGTTGGAAGATTACGCATGTAAAGACAGAAGATTGAAGAAGTGTAAGATTTGTTGAAACCTCTGTGTTTTAAGAAGCGGTGAATCGTATCAACATTGATTTTATTTCTCATCTCTCTTGATAGCGGTTGCTGTGGTGGCGGCAACGGCGGAGGGCGGCGGTTGGTGCCTCAAGGGACAAGGGTTTTATTATGAATAAATACTGAGTATGTGGATTAAGCTAAGTGTGATTTCGTCCCTAATAATTTCAAAATTACAGTAGGACTGCTAAAAAATTTGAATTAAAGTACTATATTATTTGAGAAATAAATAATATATCTCGTTATTGAAAATTTTAAAGATAAGATTTTTTGAAAACTTATAATCACTCATATTTATATAAAAAAAAATAGATGTATATGTGTGTTGAGTTTCTTTTAATAATAATGTTTAGAGTATGTCTAATATGAAATGAGTCGATTATGTTCATATTTATATTGAAAAGTAATATTTTGACAATATCGTAATGTTTTTTTTTTGGACTTGGTCAGCTTGGACATCTGTTCATGAAATTGACTCGTGAGACGATTTCATAATATTTTTTAATATATCATTTGGTAATATTAATATATTCATTTTTTTAGTGATATGAATAGTCAATTTCATCAATTATTTGAGATTTTTTTATTTATAATGTTAAGATCATAATTTAAGTATTCATTGTTAAATTTATTTTTTATAATAAAAAAATTAATCTATAAAATACTTTGCTTACTGTATACCAAAGACAAAAGAAAGTAAAAACATAAATAAGATGGAAGTGGATTAAGAACAAGAGTATGTCTTTTGTGAGATTGTCTCACGATCATTATTTGTGAGACGGGTCAATCTTACCGATTTTCACAATAAAAAGTAATATTCTTAGCATAAAAAGTAATATTTTTTCATTGATGACCCAAATAAAATATATGTCTCATAAAATACGATCCGTGAGACCATCTCACATAAGTTTTTGTCTAAGAACAATTGTGCAAAGATTAAAAAAAATAATTAGAACACTTAAAATAAAAACAAACTATTCAAGCGGTTGATTCAAAATTAACAGATAATATAATATAGCATCGAAGACCCCTGCGATGAAGTAGAATCAGCTTGATTTCCATTGTTTTTAGACCATTACAATTAATTAAATTATTGATTTGTCTTGTATTTCTATAATTTCAGACTACGGATCTGTGTTACCTTTTTATTTTATTGTTTGTTTTGTTTGAATAATTTTATTTAAATATTCCATTTACTCACTTTTTTCTAAAAAAATTCATTTAATTTGGAATCATATTTGATTATATTATAACTTTTTGTTGAAAATAATAGTGTATAGTTATATTAAAATAGATCTCAATAATAATGAAATTAATTTTTGGAAATATTGTTGTTGAGAGCATGAGTGATGTTATCAAAATCACATTATTTTAATTATTTTTCATAATTTATTATTTATATGTTTTAGTAATATTGTCATTGCTATCTATTGATTCTTTAAACTGTAATTAAGTTTTAACTTTTCAACTCTTGTGAGACGGTCCCAAGAATCTTTATCTGTGAGATAAGTCAACCCTACCGATATTCACAATAAAAAGTAATACTTTTTCATGGATGACTCAAATAAGAGATCTGTCTCACAAAATACGACTAGTTAGACCGTCTCACATAAGTTTTTGTTTTTTCCAATTATTAAAGTCAAAATATTTAATACTCAAACATCAGATAGAGTAGTGCATCTCTTATCATGAAAACAATCGACGAAAGATACAATGGAGAAAAACAAATCCAAAAAAAGGCAACAAGTGTCACGTCCCGAGATCGATGTTAGTCAACATCCTACTTTGTTTCACAATCACATAATCATAAACCAATAAATCTCGTAGTAAATCAAATAACTAAAAGTAGTTTATTTCATAAAATAGATAATTGTCTTTACAAATGATTGAAATCAACATAAATGCAGAAGCTTACAACGTTAATCAAAAGATAATGCAAAAATAAAAGATTCTTCTTCGTCGAACGAGGCTTGATCATCATCTCAAAAATGCTCTTGCTCTTCATTTTCTATTTATTTCTCGTTCTTATCCGGGAAGTGAAGTAAAGAGTGTGAGTGTTTTGAGAAACACTTACCAAAATAACAAATTATACATATACATATCTTTAAGAGAGTTATATTATAGAACAGAAGTCGAAAATAGAGTAGACAAAGTTCGGAACTTAGTTCATCAGATCAGATATTCAAATCATATCAGAGCATAATCATATATAACACCGAATGCATATATTATCATAATGACAATGAGTTATACTGATCTTGAGCTACTTTTAGAGCATTTTCCCGTAAACGGGATCACTACAAATGTTTTTGTTTACTGATATGCTCTGAAATCAATACAAATGTTATTAACCAAATGTTTGGAGTCTAACACTGAAAATACAAAAATTCTGAAAATGCCATTCATGTGGTGCTCTGAAATGTTTTTGAAACTCTGTCTTTATGCACTTATTCTACTCAAAATTGTATGTGAATATATATTACTATAATCGGGAATTATCCCACTCCCACTTATGGACTGTCGATAACTGTAGAACGAGTGTTTGTCGCTTTACCAAAAGCTACAGCTGACGGTAACAATGAAACTCAAATATTTTAAATCCTACAACAGTTCAAACTTCACGTTTTGATTACTCTACCCAATATGATAATTATGTTGTGAAATAACCTAAAACCCTAGAACTTAGAAAAAAAATATAATGGAACACAAGGGGATATTAATAAACACAAAAATAAAAGTCCTCCACAATAATAACCACAAAGCACCGAAATTCGACCTGAATCTATATTTAATATCCTTCCAAATAAATCTAAATTTAATAATTAATTCGAATTTAATGAACAATGAATGACACAATAACACATTTTCAATCATAATTATGATACTATTAATTTAATATCCTTGCTAATCACATCATTCAACTAATCCTGGTTGGATGAATAATAAATATCACACATTCGCGAGCAACAACAATTTACAACGCACACAGAGAGTAATGAGATAAGTGAGCTAACACAAGGTTGGTATTAATGTGTGTTCCCGCATTGGATGACGGCGGACGGGTAGTGATTGTCAGAGCTTAGAGATAGCACGAACAAAGTACGGCTCCTAACAGGCGAATAGAACGTGAATGAACTATTCCAGGCCCACACACCATTGAGAGCTTAAAAGAATGATAGATAATACTCATACTAATAAAGTGCATATTCTTTTCGAAAACTCATAAATTTAAAATTTCAAAGTTGAGTATTCTTGACATGGAATAACTCTGGGATATGTTAGTCTCGTGAAGTTTTCTCAAGAAGTGTGTGGCTGAGTACATAAATACGTTGAAAAAATTTGTGTTAGTTTGTAAGAACATCGTCAACTCGAAGCTAACCTTTTGAACAGTACGATGTGATTTGTGACAAAATCAATATCGCAAATGCTCGATCCTACCAATAGAAACGCTAATTATTTTGTGCTTGTATCGATATTGATTCGAAACTCAGTTGAATGGAAGATCGAATTTGGCTAAATATATAGTAATTAAGCCTGAGATAGTCATATGCGTTTTAAGACAAAATTAAGAAGAAATTTACTTGTCCGTATAGTTAAAGTAAAATATGAATTTTGAGACCATTCGGGGAACACTTCATGAACTAGGAATATTCTTCGTGACACGAATATTCTCATATTGGAATGTTTAAGCTTTTATTTTATGAATAACTGAATATACATTGGATAATTACAACTTTGAATTTATTCAGAAATATAATTATTATTGTATTAAAAAATAATTTTTTTTCAATTAAATTGTTCAATTTTGGGTTTTCGGTCATTAAACTTTCAAAGTTTGGTTTTGGTACATTAATTTTAAATTTTTAGTTATTTTTATCTAATTGCTGATGTAACACTGAAAATGCTGACATGACATAAAAAAATATTGACGTAACATCAGAAATATATGAATTTTCAGATGAAAGTCAACATTTATACTAAAATAGTCAAAAATTAAAATTTAGTATATCAAAACCGAATTTTGACTAATTAATATTACAAAATCTAAAATTGAGCAAGTTAGTGGACTAAAAAATCATTTTCTCTTAAATTTGAAAGATAATATACACAAAATTGGTCCGTAGTATGACCAAATTTGAAACTATCATATTGCCCTGTTAATTTTAAATATGTTCATCCTATCTTTATTTTATCTAAATTGCAAAATTATCCTTATCTCACAACCTAATTAAAAAATTGATGAAACTATATATAAAAAAACAGGATAAAACTAAAAAAACGAAAAACAAAACGCCGATTACAAAAACACACAATGCATGCACCCGAACCGGCCTAGTTTAGATTAATTATTACCATTGGAGCATTAGCCTCATATAAAAACTCATATAAGACGGTCTCATGATTCAATTTTGTGAGATAAATATTCAATTTGGGTAACAATGAAAAAATATTATGTTTTATGCCAAAAATATTATTTTTTATTCTAAATATGGGCATGAGTAACCGTCTAACGAATAAAGACATTTGAGAACTGCTCTTAGACCTATAGCAAAGATATTAGATCCCATTGTAGGATCTCATTAACGGTTTAAACAAAAGAATTAGACTAAAAATTATAAAATTACCAGTATACTATAATTAATGCACATCCAGGACTCTAAACATCATTAAATTTAAATTTTCAATATATTATATTTTATTTTTTTGTCCTAAAAAATCGGTGTAATATTAATAAATATATCATTATTATTTTTTTCTTATAAATAAGCGTACTAGTATTCAAGTCTCTGCCACAACTCCAACTGTCCCGGGATTTTGAGCGGACATAACTTTAAGGTACGATGAAACATCAAAATCTCCATGTCCTCTTGTCTTTTGAATAATCTTCACGATTTTCTGTGTTTCTCTCCTAACATAAGTTTTAAGCATTATTTTTATTATTGTTTGATCAAGTTATATTTCCTCTTCACTTGCATATTTGTTTAGTTCTATAAATCTTGAAGGTGGGATTTGATTCTAGTATATACTGGACAAGTACTTGTAATCCTTTTAGTTTCACGTTTATTTAATGTATATTATCATGATTTCTGAACGGGGAATTCTTGAAAAACAAGTATCTGTTAATAAGAAAGATTTGCGTGGATTGAAAGATAAGTAACAGTTTGATCATTGTTATGTTTGTGAGAGATTTCGTCTCTTGTTTTGGGTGTTGAGATCTGTTTCTGTGCCTCGTTTGATGATTCTGTATGGAATTTTATATTTATTTTCTCTTCTGTGATTGTTGAAAGAGTGATTTTTAATTTATTAACTTTGCATATGGATTAGAGTAAAACTCTCTCTCAATTTGCCGTGAAGATTTGATTTTTAACCCTCTAATCCTACGCCGCTCTCTGGGGACCTAAACAATGGCCTCCTTCTCTTTGCCCCCGGCCAAAGATGGAAGAAAGGTTCCCTGGTAGTTGGTGAATAGCAGCGGCTCTGTCAGACTTGGAAGATTTGGGTGGGGTAATCCTATTGAACTTTCTATGTTATAATTCATCCTGAACTTTTGTGTGTGCGTGTTATGCTTATTTTGACAAATTAACACAGAACTCAGAAGCCTAAAAACCAGATCGCGGAAATGGCCGATGGAGCGCAGAATGGAGTAAACCATGTTATAAAGAAGCCACCACCGGAGCCTTCACTACTGAGGAGAGCAAAATTCTTTAAGGTTTAACAATGATGCTTGTTAAAACAGCATGATTTTTACTTATATTTGATTTGGAAGAAACACCTTTTTATTTTGTTTTTTTTTTAGTCTTTGTCTAACACATACCTTGGACAAAATTCCACGAAAATCTATGAAGGAAATGTGTACATCGATCAAGTTTTAGTGTAGTATTAGGATTTTCTTGCTGTATCATGTCTTTCAAAACCGGTAATGCCTAATGGGCAGGGTGTCGTTCATGATCTCCCGGAATTGGCGAGCTTAAAAGACATTATTTTCTTCTGTTAATGTTTTGTTTCTAGTCACTGGACCAATACCTGGTACATGAATCTTGATATCAGGAAATCATGAGAATTTTAGTCACTGGTGGCGCTGGATTCATTGGCTCTCACTTGGTCGATAAGCTGATGGAAAATGGAAAAAACGAGGTATCTGGTATTGCATGTTTACAACTTGTTCCAGTACCAGCAGTCAGAGCCTGTGTTTAAAACACAGGTTTGATGATTTTCGTATGTCTCGTGATTTTTGTTCTTTTTTAGGTGATCGTTGTGGACAACTACTTTACGGGATCGAAGGACAATCTGAGGCATTGGATTGGTCATCCACGATTTGAGCTTATTCGGCATGGTTAGTATTCTTTGCTGTTGTTGGTTCATATGTTGGAACAACAACGTCGGATTTGTTTCACATGTATAATGCGTTGCTTACCTCAATATGGGTTTTCGATTAGCAAATCTTTCTAACTGCAGATGTCACCGAGCCATTATTTGTTGAAGTTGATCGGATATACCATCTTGCTTGTCCTGCTTCCCCAATTTTCTACAAATACAATCCTGTGAAGGCCAGTCATTGAGATGAAACTCTTCTTTTATTGGTTATTTCGTCTTTCTTATGGATAATATCGACTAAATGAAATATTTACGCGGTGATTTCTTTCCTTTCTCTATAATGAACAGACTATAAAAACAAACGTTATTGGGACGATGAACATGTTGGGACTTGCCAAGCGTGTAGGACAGTAGGAGCAAGGTTCTGCAACTCATTCAATTTTCCTACTGGTTTTCCATTTTGTTTCTTGATAAATTTATCGATTTTCTAACATGTGCTATGTATCTAGGATTTTGCTGACATCAACATCAGAGGTCTACGGAGATCCGCTGGAGCATCCTCAGATGGAGACTTACTGGGGGCAACGTGAACCCTATAGGTATCAGTTAACTGGACCAACTATTACATTTCGAGCTTTTTCCTTGCTTGAAATCGGGATTTTTTTATTATTTTTCACGATTCTTGGAGATGTATTGTTATTTGATATGGCTTTGCAGGAGTCCGGAGTTGTTATGACGAGGGAAAAAGAGTAGCTGAAACCTTGATGTTTGATTATCATAGGCAGCATGGAATCGGTAACAGATTCACTCTTACATGACAGATTAAGACAACAGGGCATATGCATACACTTGTATGAAATAGTGATCTGTTCTACAGAAATACGGATTGCTAGGATCTTCAACACGTATGGACCTCGGATGAATATCGATGATGGTCGAGTTGTGAGTAACTTCATAGCTTAAGCAATACGGTACTCAGCTCTCGCAAAAAAAAAAAAAAAAAAAGGAAGACGAATCTTGGTCCTAAATACCATCCATCACCCTGTTCTGTATGAGGATAATATTTTCTTCTTTTGTTTTTTATGAACTCGCAGTGACGAAGATCTGACAGTTCAGTTGCCTGGAACTCAGACGAGGAGCTTATGTTATGTTTCTGATATGGTATAAGAGAACTAGCGTAGCGTCTTATTTTTCGTGTTTCTTAACATCTCTTACGAGGTGATTATGAACTTCTTTCTTGAAGGTTGATGGTCTTATGCGACTCATGGAAGGAGACAACACCGGTCCGATTAACATTGGCAATCCAGGTTGCCATATTTTCTTGATTTTCAGACTACTTTGTATGAGTCCGCCTTGTTATCATCTCTTTCACTCCACTGCGTGACTCTGACGATTTGATCGGAAGGTGAATTCACGATGCTCGAGCTTGCTGAGACCGTGAAAGAGGTAACAAACATGAAATCTAAGTCCTTGTGGCTACATTTGCAAAGCCTCATTCAGATGTCAAAAAACCTTTTTCATATGGCATGCTCTTAGTAGCAGTAATGCTACATCTGATCAGCAAATCTTTATTAAAGTGATATTTATTTAGTATAATTAACTTGTTTGTGTGCTGCAGCTGATCAATCCACGAGTGAAGATCATAACCATGGAGAACACACCTGACGATCCTCGCCAACGGAAACCGGATATAGGGAAGGCGAAGGAGGAATTGGGAACCGAAGATTAAGTTGTGCGACGGCATTCGTCTGATGGAGGAGGAATTTCGCAAGAGGCTTCAATTTCAAGAAAGTGTTGGCCTTTCTTAGGTTGATGTTTTCGGGGCATAATGTTCTTCTACACGGAAGATTTATGGACACAATTCTTTACCATGCGGCTTTTAGACCTTATTTTTGGTTTGCTAGGTGTCATAATTTTTTTATCCTTTTTTTTTCGCTGATATTGAGAAAAAATATGTCCTTAAAATGATATCTGGATTATTTGGGTTTTTTTTTACATTTTTTAATTAAAAAATCTCACGTAGCAAGTTTTAATTTCGCTTAAAAGAGGAAGTATGTGTTGGATTAAATTCATAAAATTTTATTATTTAACAAGGTGAAGAAATATTTTAAGTCCAAAAATAAATCTATAAGGGTTTATATTCAAAATTGACAATATATGAAAATATGTGAGTTTATATTATTGTGAAAATATGTGAGTTTTCAAATGGAGTTTTAAAAATTAAGTACTATTCGACTTTTAAAAACTCTATAAAAATCTATATGTATTCAAATTTTAAATAGATTTTTAATAACTAAACGAAATTCACTAACATACAAATATTAAAGTCTCGAGTACAACTATGAATTGTCAAAAATTATCATTGGTTTAACCTAAAGATTTGGATGAATTTTTAAAATTTCTGACTTATACACCAACTTTTTTTCTCTCACCTCCCGTCATATCTCTCCCCATCTTCCTAGTCTCATTTATCTCAATCATTCTCTAATTTTCAAAATTTATCACTTCACATTTTTTTCATTTTCGGATTTTTCGTTTTTTGTTGATTGCTCATTTATAATTTTTTATTTTAATATCATGGGAAATTTTTAATGCAATAACTGGTTTTGTAATTTTTAATTTATGATTTATAAAAATGACCATAATATTAAATAATAACAAAAGATGATAAAAAAAATAACACCACTTAATTATCATTGGTTCAACCCAAAGATTTGGATGAATTTTTAAAACTTCTGACTTATACACCAACTTTTTTTCTCTTACCTCCCGTCATATCTCTCCCCATCTTCCTAGTCTCATTTATCTCAATCATTCTCTAATTTTCAAAATTTATCACTTCACATTTTTTCATTTTCAGATTTTTCATTTTTTGTTGATTGCTCATTTATAATTTTTTATTTTAATATCATGGGGAATTTTTAATTTAATAACTGGTTTTGTAATTTTTAATTTATGATTTATAAAAATGACCATAATATTAAATAATAACAAAAGATGATACAAAAAATAACACCACTTAATTTTTAATAGTTTAATAATCTCGCACAATGTTACATATTAGTACAATGATACATTTTTACATATTAGTACATTATGCATACAAATCTACATATATACACATACACATATACATGTAAAGATTTAATGATTTAACTTTTAAATAAATACATTTATTTATTAATATATATTTTTTTAAATGTTTCAAATTGAATGTTAATCTATTTCAATTAATTGTTAATTCAAAAAATTAGTAAAAGAATAATATGTTACAATTAAGTACAAAATTTACAAAATTTTATAATAAAAATTTACAAAGATCTATAAAAATCTTATAAAAAAATCTACAGAAATCCACATTACTCATAATTCCAAAAAAATTTGCAATTCATTTATGTTTTTTCTTCATGAATTAGACCATTAAAATATTTAGTTCAATTTTCGATAATTTATTCGTATATAGTATAATTGAATTATCATATAATATATGATTGAAAAAATAATAATATAACTAATCAAATTTACTTTAATGATTTAATAATTCCAAAATCTTTTACCGTCAAAAAAAAAAATTCAAAATCTTTTAAAGATAATTTCATCCAAAAACAACTGAATCGAACCACGCAGCCGTATCGATCTCTACTGCCTATTTATTACATGTACATGGAACTTTTTCTTGCGTAATCTTCAAGATCTTTCTCTTCCATTTTTTATTTTGCTGGTAAGCTCGGTGGAGATGGAATTATTTACCCGCATTATATCTTTCTTCTAAATTTCTTGATTTTGTTTTTATTTTACTTTCTGGGTTCATTATTTTTAAATCGTGGGCATTTGAGTACGAGACTCGGTCCTGAAAAAATGATCATTTTTTTTATGTGTCGATTCGTTAAATTGAATGGATCTGTGAATTTTTTCAAAAAAACTAAAACTACATTTTAAAAATTCTGGGTTTTGTGATATGATGATCGATGGGTTGACTCGCATCAGTATTGTAGAAGATTTATTGTTATCAGTTTCGTTGTGTGATCTGATTTGGAGTTGATTTGATCTTATTTTATCTCAAAGATTTGGTTTTTAGTGTTTCAATGATGAGGAAGCTGGGTGTTTTCCTTATGATTAATGGATCTGTTTTGATAATTTGAAAAAGATTTGCTTCATAGCTCTTCTGTTTTTATATGTAATATTCAAATTTTTTGTGGCATTGGAATTTTACGAAGATGATGGAATTGGCTTTGCTTTCCACTAACCAATTGTCTTTTTCATTATGTGATTTCGAATTGCGATTAAGGTTTATGTTATTGATTAACATTTGATTGATGATGCATTTATTTCTAGATTTTATTGAACAAACAATTAATCTTGTTGATAATGCTTGCTTAGTTTGTAATTTGTTATTGGTATGTGGGATTACCTTGGAGATTGCTATTTTGTTTAATTGGCATCGAATTTCAGCTATTCGAGTAAGGATCTTAGTACTAATGGCCCATCAAATATCTCATGGAGAAAACAACGGAACCACCAAGCCTCCTCCGGAGCCTTCACCTTTGAGGAAAGCTAAATTTTTTCAGGTTTTGATCAATGGTTGCTTGATAAATTACCATGAATTACTTTCTTTTCTCCTAGTGCTTTCTTGAATTGCACTACTAGGATTTCAAACAAGAATAAATGAAAACCGATGAAAAATAGATTTTATATGTGGATCAAACTTCCGCAGGGAGCATAAGTTGAATAAAAATATGTTGCTTGTTTTGGTTGCTAATCTATCGTTCGGGATATTTGCTCCTATATGTTACATATTGTTGTCAAAATGTATTGCTGCAAAAGGAAGAGAAAATAAAAAGCTTTATGTTTGACATTTATTCGGGCATTAGAAATTTTCACGATCGCTTGGTTCTGCCATTGTCTACCTCGTATTTCGCATGTTTGGCCATGATTTGTCAATGTTACTAGATATGCGAGACATTCTCAATTAAGTCTTAACGACAGGCAAATATGAGAATTTTGGTTACTGGTGGAGCTGGATTCATTGGCTCTCACTTGGTTGACAAGCTTATGGAAAATGAGAAGAATGAGGTAAGAACCACGTAGTTTAGTCTTTAGACTCTCCCTGACAAAGATCATTTCCTAAATGTGCATGCTTTACCCGAGTTGTACTTATTTAATTCAGGTGATTGTCATGGATAACTACTTCACTGGCTCTAAGGACAACTTAAAGCAATGGATTGGTCACCCTCGATTTGAGCTGATTCGGCATGGTGGGAGTTCTTTTGAGTTCATTAGTTATCATATTTCCTGTTTCAGATGTTATTAGGAGTGATTCGGTACGGTATACCAAAAAATTTCACTCGTTATGTACACCGCATCAAAATTTTCGGTTTTGGAAAAACTATTCCAATAAAGTACCGAAATTTTTATATACCGATTTCAAAATGGTACAAGTAGCAAAATTTCACCGAATATTTGTGGTATACCGAGAGTCGATAAAACCTTAATTTGTAAAATGAAAATGAGGGCTAGAGCAGTTTTGATTTTTGGGAATAGAATTAGTTTTAAAAATTGGTCATTTTGAGTCTTTCTTATTTTATTCATAATTTCATTACTTAAAAATATAATATTTTTTTATAAATATTGTTTTTGTATTTCGGTGAATATCTAAATTTTCAAAATTTAATATCGATATCGCGCCGTTAATTTCAGTATCATTATCATATCGTACCGAAAATTTCGGTGTTTTTTTGGTATTATAACTTCGGTGTACCGAAAATTTTGGTATTTCTCCACCCTTTGATGCTATAAAGTTCAATATGAATTACTTGATAACTGTTCTTTATTCGCTTTTCCTTTTCCTTTTATCTTTTTCTTTTTCTTTTCCTTTTCAGATGTGACAGAGCCATTGTTAGTTGAAGTCGATCAAATATACCATCTTGCTTGTCCCGCTTCCCCAATTTTTTACAAATACAATCCTGTGAAGGTTAGTTACTTGGATAAACTCTTGTTCTATTTTAGACTAGTGGCGGAGCCAAATCAGACTTGTGCATTTTTGTATCATGTAATGTATCATGTGTACAGAGATTTTACCTTTTCTACGTCTAAGTTTTTCGAGTTTTAATGCTGGCCCCCACACAAAACTTCTGGCTTCGCAGCTGCTGCATTAGACACTTAAACCTTTCTCCTTGGAGGAATAAAGCAGATTATAATAGATTTATTACAAATTTGGAATATCACCGTTTATAAGAAATTGAGAAAAATGTGGAAATTGTTATTGATATTCTTTGTTTTACCTTTTGGTGATGCTCAACAGACAATAAAGACTAATGTTATTGGTACACTTAACATGTTGGGACTCGCCAAACGAGTAGGAGCGAGGTTCGACAACTCGTCCGTGTTACTTTGGTGTTACTTAATATGGATCCGTTAATTTAATTTATTCACCTTCCCCATAGGATTTTGTTGACATCAACATCCGAAGTTTATGGCGATCCGCTTGTGCATCCCCAGACTGAGGATTACTGGGGCAATGTTAACCCTATTGGTATTATAATTTTAGTAAGAATACTTACATTCTTCTCGAAGCACCATATTTACCATTTATCGTGTGTCATTGCAGGAGTTAGGAGTTGTTACGACGAGGGAAAAAGGGTAGCGGAAACTTTGATGTTTGATTATCATAGGCAGCATGGAATTGGTATTTACCTCTCTGCCGCTGTATAGTTGACCTTCAACGTCTTGAATCGGTATAATCATATTGAAATTTCAAATTTACACAGAAATAAGGATTGCAAGAATCTTTAACACCTATGGACCCCGTATGAATATTGACGATGGTCGGGTTGTCAGTAATTTCATAGCTCAAGCTATACGGTAACCTTACTCCGTACTTTTTTTTGGTCTCCAAAACATTCCAAGATTGATAAAGAATAAAGATAAATAAACGTGAATATTCTTCATCCGCATACTGCCAAGTGTATTTGCTAATTATTTGATATTCATGTAACTTCGCAGTAACGAATCTTTGACTGTTCAGTTGCCCGGAACACAGACAAGAAGCTTTTGTTATGTCTCAGATATGGTAACATAGAATATCTCCTTGTTTTGCCCATTCAATCATTAATGCCTATGAGATTATTTGAACGCAGTCTTAGTATGTATCTCTTTTGTTAAGGTCGATGGACTTATTCGGTTAATGGAAGGAGATAATACAGGGCCGATCAACATTGGCAATCCAGGTTTACATCAATACTCATTGTCACACCAAGATTCCGGCGCTTAAAAACACAACTTTCGGTTCAATTAAAAGAACTAACTGATTTGTATGTGTTCAGGTGAATTTACTATGCTTGAGCTTGCCGAGACTGTGAAAGAGGTAAATTTGAATCCGGGACAAGCTCTATCTTGCTAAAATATTTTCGACGTAATTTTTTGGCGTAAATTCAGAACAAGCCAGCCAGTTTGCATGTTTCTGAAACTAACACACGGTTGTCTGGATGTTGCAGATGATAAATCCAGAAGTGAAAATGATAACCACGGAGAATACACCAGATGACCCTCGGCAGAGAAAGCCAGACATAACCAAGGCAAACCAGTTACTAGGCTGGGAGCCAAAGATCAAGTTGCGTGAAGGCATCCCTCTCATGGAGGGCGATTTTCGTGAGAGGCTCGGTATTCCTCGGAAAAATTGAGTTCTTGTTTTGGGATGCCACTTTCTATCTTGCAGTCTAGACATACTGATAAACAACTATTCGCGTAATATTTCCAGTTCTTGCACTTGATGATGTAGATGATACACAGAATTACAGAGTTCTTGTATTATCTAGTCGTCGCGTTAAATCTTTACATCTATTTTAACACGAGTTCTTCCATTTCTTGGAGAATCTATATTACTTCTGATAATTTAATTATGTATTTAAAAATGATAAGCCACCAACCTATTAGGACCGACTACGGTGTTTAGAAAGGGCTTTTCAATATTTATGGTGCTTTACACTTACGTGAACAGTAAAGAGCTAATCTCGATATGCGGAGTGCGTAAGATTACTTTTAAACTAAAGTGCGTCTCACCGAATTCAGGTGAACCAGAAATCAGTGGACCAAAATTAGTAGCAAGTATTTAAATCCAAAAATACATAGAGACTAAGACTTTTGTTTTGAAAGTTCAAAGGATGAATTTCTTCTGCGTCTTTTTTTTGTTTCTAGAAAATATTATTAAAGACTTTGATTAATACGATATTTAGCAAAAACCAATTTCAGCAAGACTTACTTATGACCCACTTGAACTCCTAGAACACAACTTCAATAATACCTTTTTTTTGTCATATTTAGAAGTTTTTCTTTGATTACTAAAGCCGAATCATCATCAAGGAGTTTATTGTGGTTACACTGTTCTTGCATTGTTTCCCTGCGTACCGGCTCGGCAAGCTCGTCCTTCCTAAGTTTGAATGTTTCTGGCCATATTACTAATCATGTAGCGCAATCTATTGATGTATGAAACTTTCCCACATTAAAATCAAGAGTTTTAATATATTTTTTTCTTCATCTTCACTGAGTAAGTTATCATATCCTCCGTAGCCGACCTGCCAAATCCGACTTGTTTATTTTTTACCTAGTTCCTCTCTTCTAGCAACTGCCATTTTCCTTATCAACCTTCTTTTTTGAGTGCTGGAGTGACCTAGGTAAATTTTTTTATGTTGTACCACTCTCCAAGTTTCCCATATTTGACTTTGAGACGACAATACAATTCTTGCAATTTTTCACTAGGATCTTTTCACTTTCTCATGATCTCTGCTATGAAAATCACTTCCAATTCTTTGGTAAGATGACTCGCTATATAATTTTCGGTTCTGTCTATTGCTAGAAAAAGACACGTCACCACGGGCTACGAGCTTATGATTCTAACTTCATTGCATGATATTTTGAGTTGTGAGGGTGTTAGGTGCTCCGAACATCAAATAGAATGAAAAATAGTAAAAATCTAACTTCTAACTATTCAAATGATTTGAATCCTAAATTAGATTGTTAGTTTTAATCTCTTAAACTAATATATTTTGGAAATTGATTGAAACAACATTGGAAATTGAAAAAACAAACTTCCAACATGATTTTATTTTATGAATTCGTAATTATGAAAATTACAATAAACTTGCTGAAATCTGGATGAAAAATATGTGAAATTCTTGGAATTAGGCTAAAATATAAAGGCAAAGACTTGTGTGAAAAGGTCGTATTTTGTGAGACAAATCTCTTATTTGGGTCATCCATGAAGAAATATTATTTTTTATGTTAAGAGTATTACTTTTTATTGTGAATATCGGTAGGGTTGACGCGTATCACGCATAAAATTCGTAAGACCGTCTCACAAGAGACCTACTCAAAAATAAATTGCTTGAAGATAAAAACTAGATATTTCGCAGAGAGTTTTCAGAATTTGTGTTGTTGAGTTGAGCTGTGTCCTACTGCTGCTTAGTTTCTCCATTTATTCACCCTTGAGATAGTTTTTCCAACTCTCAACTGTTCAACTCCCCATTTTCTTCACTGTCCATAATCTCTTCAACTTCTGCCTTCCTTCCACGATCTCCTTGTTTATACGTTATCTTATTTATTCACGACTTTTTATTATATCCTCGTTCTTCTTAAATTTCTGGGCTTGGATTTAATTGATTTAGATTTAAATTTAATTTTTATGCAAAAATTAACAAATACACAAAGTTGAGGATAAATATCCAATAGGTGACACTTATGTGCCCAAAATCTTGAGTTACTAACATAGCAATAACGCCAGGTACAAAATTTGGTGAAAAATCGTAATATGAGAGGACATTTTGATATGAAATAAGCAAAAGAGATCTAACCTCAAAAACCTTAAACTATGGGATAAATGGATGTTTAACCTTAAGAATAAGTAGTATATTAATACATAGAAACACTCCCTTCTAGAAAATCAATTATTATGAATTAAAAAAATCACAAAAACTCTTATGAGATAGTTATATTATTCGATTTTATAAGACATATCTCTTATTTCAACCACACATAAAAAAATATTATTTTTATATTATTGATATTAATTTTTATTATAAATATAATTTATCAATAAAAATATCAACGCCGAAACAGATGGAATCAACAACACAAGCATCGAGAAACGAGCCAGCGCATAAACCTGGTGGAAGAACGCAATCTTCTGAGTGGGGACCCGAATTATTTGTGCACTGACACGTGTATATCGGGAACTAATTTGACACAGTTATCGACGGATTTGGATCCTCTACTGTGTTGAAAACACAGCATTAGGTACTGTGCAATTTTTACACTAGATGATCACGTGATCATCTTGTGGACATCTTGTCATATAAGATAAATTTAAAAAGTTATCAGATTAAACGAGATGATCATGATCATCTCGTGTAAAAAGTTCACAGCACTTAGTGCTGTGTTTTCAACACAGCAGAGGATCTAAATCCGTTATCGACACGTTTAAAATTATCTTGAAAAAGTTATCAGCTGTGAAAAGTTAAACTATCTGTCCAATCTGCGTCTCACCATGTTTGACCAATTTTTGTGTGTGAATTTATTTTATATGGTATGATAATATGAGCAAAAAAAGTATTGCTTACAATTTCATAGATTGGGTCGAGTGTGAGATATATATAATAAAATTGACACATGAAACGATTTCATTATAGTTTTTGTGATATTATAATTAATTAAGACTGCATTTGGATGGAAGATTTAACAGGAAACCGTAACAACAAATTCACTCGTTTAATTGTGACAATTGTGTTTTGTCGAAAATTATGCCGATAATCTACAGTTCACCATCATTAAGGTTTCAGATCTCGGACAAAATTTATTGTCTGATTCAAAATGTTTTTTTTTCACGTGGGGCTTAATCCTTGTTTTTCACGCTTAATAAAAAACTTTTATTTAACACAAAAACTATTGTGAGATCATCTCAAAGATTAATTTTTTAAGATATATCTCTCGTTCGACCATGAAAAATGTTATTTTTTTATGTGAAAAATTTAATTTTTCACTTCGTATATATCAAGTCAACTCGTTTTACGAATAAAATTTTCACTTCAACTATACATCAGTTCAACTCATCTTACGAATATAAATCTATAAGATTATGAGTAAGTCTCATGTGAGACGGTCTCACGAATCTTTATCTGTGAGACGGTTCAACCCTACCGATATTCACAATAAAAGTAATACTTTTAGCATAAAAAGTAATAATTTTTTATAGATAACCTAAATAAAAAATCCGTCTTATAAAATACGACCCATGAGATTGTGTCACACAAATTTTTCTCTAAGATTATATAATAGAAAACATACTATTTATTTAACATTTACATAATAATATTATATTTTTCATGATATTGTGAGCCGACAACTTGGCCACACAATTTTTGTAACACACGCCTTGGGTTATGACAGATATGAGAAATGAAAAAGAAACACAATCTTGCATTGACACATCACACATACCCCGCCCCTAACCCCTAACCCACTCCCCACGCCCACCCCTACCCCTACCTCTACCCGTATGTAAAATCCGCCATTATTATATTTCGATTCAAAGTTGGAACACCACATCAAAGAAAGTTGCGCCCACGCAGTCTTCCATGAGCCCACACACAGGCTACAATCTCCCATCTTTCAGACACTTTCTCCACGCTCACTTCGCTAGCGACGCCACCTGCAAGGGCTCATTCATCCACGCCCACGTGTCGCATTTCCACCTCTATCGATTCCGGCCACTTGTTTTTACCTAGTACCTCGAACACTAACCTCCCAGAGCCACAGGCATTTTCGTCATTCCATCTCCCTCCTCTCTCCCCAGCATTGGTTTTGTTTGTCACACGTACAAGCTTTCCATCTCCTCCATCTCTGTCATTAATCCCTGTTTCATTTTGATTATTTTTAGAGAAAATAGATATATATATATATATTTTACTTCTGTTATTTTTTTTGTTAGAGAGAACCCTTTTTTGCTTTTCTTGATTTTCATAGTTGATTCATTGGTTTTCTTCCTTGTATTGAAGTAGTAGTTCTTGTTCTGATCTTTTTAAGGGAAGCATTGGTGAAGTGGAATCTTGTGTTCGTAACTCAATTCTTGCTTAATTTTTTTTATCAAAATCGAATCTTGGAGCTTCCGGGGGCTAACATGGTGTTAGAAATAAGATTATTCCATGCGAGCTTGTGCGAATCATGTCGTGAGAAACTTCAACATGTGTCTATATACCCTGATGGTTGAAAATATGCTTCTATAGTTTTTTCTTGTGTATTTTTCGATGCTTGTCCATGGGGGATGGTGATGTTATCACGAAAATATTGACAACAAGTGATATGGAGAATCTTTCGTTGGATGTTTCGGCAAGCAAGTATTCAAGGGACTTGTTGCAGAGGTTTAGGGGTAGTGTGAGTCAATTCGAGGTATTGGAAGAGAAGGGTGAGGATATTGAATTGAATCTTGGGCTGTCATTGGGGGGGAGATTTGGAGTGGACAAGAGTTGCAAGAGCTTGGTGCGGTCTTCTTCAATAGCAGTGTGTTCACATGTTGTTAGAGATGATAGTGATAATGTGAAATCGACACCAATTACGGGTCTGGTGAGGACGTCTTCACTACCTGTGGAGACTGAGGAAGAGTGGAGGAAGAGGAAGGGATTGCAGACATTGAGAAGGATGGAGGCTAAGAGGAGGAGGTCTGAGAAGCAGAGGATTTTAAGGGGTGATAAAGAAGCAGGTGGAATTTATGTTGGCGGCGGTGTTGGTGGTGGAAGTTTGAGCTCGGAAGCCGAATCGGCAGTCAAAAGTTTTGGTTCGATTTCTCGGGCGGCCAGACGAGCCATTTGTGGAGGTGGAACTGATGTGGCTATGGCTAAAGTGGCGTCCCCGGGGTCGGGAAGCTCGTCGTGTGTGTCGGATTCGGAGGGTAAATTTCGACAAGGTAATTTAATCTTTTGAAGATATATATCTGGCTATATATTTCTTGATCTGATTGCATATGTTTGATGATTAATCTTTTGTTGTTATGGGTTGGATCCTGTTGTGTAGAAGTTTGAAGAAATGAATTATCATCAACTGTAGCCTCTCAAGTATATTGTGTTGTGTTTTTGTATATATCTTAGATTCAATGTTCTGTCCGAATTCATGGATTTTTTTCCAGATTCTCATCATTTATAGTCTTTGTTTCTCTTGCCGCACCGTGTGTTTTTGTGATCTCAAGGGGATACTTCGAAATACGAATGATAAGAAAGATCAGGCATAAAATTTTAAAGATCTTTCACTTCTTCATCCCTAGGCATGGATTTGTTTTCGTAGAGTTAATATGATTTCAAATGTGGATGCTAAACGATCATAGTAACTGAAAGATGTCTCATATCGGTTAAGTTTTTAGGAGGTACCCCGCTAATATCTTGTAAAACTTTACGTGGACGTGAGAGATGTGTTAGATGTCCCATATTTGTTGGATTAAGTTTTTGATAGTTGTATATATGGACAATCCCCTTCCCATTCAGTTTCTTGCATATGTTTCTGAGGTTTGAAGATTAGTTACATTACATTTAGTTTCTGTCTCTCATTTTTCATGAACATGTCCCTGTATTATCCTTGTGGCACCAATGATCTCAAATCTTTTTGTTTTGCGCTCTAGTGTTCGCGTTTAATCTGCCCTACACTTATCGGGAGGTGATGAGGTGCTTTTATCTGGCAAAAAATTCATTTCATGGTTTCTGCTAAAATTAAGGAATGTTGCATGCGGGATCAGAATTTGTTATTAGATAACTTATATAACATATGTTGTTAATACATTCCTTCATTTGAAATTTCAGTTTAGGTACCTGATATGATATTTATCATATTAACTAGAACACAAATTTTTTTTGTTGACATGTTTTTTCTACATTAAATATCTATCGTAGGATCGAGCGATGAACCAAGTCCCACCAGCACTCGACCGTTGAAAGTACATAACCAAGATGTTTGTTCTTCCAGCTCGAAATCTCAAGAAAATACAAGTAAAACCACCGGATCAGACATATCTGCGAGTCCATCTAAGAAGTCTGATACCTCCAGAACCGGAGGAAGAAAAGTCCGGACAAATGCAATAGAGGACATGCCTTGTGTTTTTACAGTGGGAGACGGTCCCAACGGAAGAAGAGTCGATGGAATACTGTACAAATACGGGAAAGGAGAAGTTAGAATAATGTGCATCTGCTGTGGAAAGTTTCATTCGCCTTCTGAGTTCGTCGGGCATGCAGGAGGCACGGATCTGGATCATCCCCTCAAACATATAGTCGTAAATTCCTACGCTTCTTCCCTGCTGTAATGGTGGAGTCGAGATCAGAGCGAGCAATGGTTTTCTTATGGTTCGAAAGGACCTTTGTGCTAACAAATTTTTAGTTATCCTTCATGTTTAACCAACTGTAATGCAACAAAAATCCTCAAGTTCACAACTACTTCACTTGTAAACCTAAAAATACATTTTCCTAAATAAATAGTTGCTCTGCAAAGCCTATCACATGAATCTCCACATACTCAGTACTTCTAATAGCCACACACAAAAAAAAAATTCAGTAGTGCATCCAAAAATCATTAGTGTAGCAAACTCTGTGTAGTCTAATTTTTTTTTACCAAGTTTACACCATGGATAAAGTTTTTATTTCTACTTTATTTGTATAGGAAAATGTTGTTTTCAATTTGGCAAAAACTTGTGGGACGGTTTCACTGGTCGTATTTTGTAAGATGGATCTCTTATTTGGGTCATCTATGAAAAATATTACTTTTTATGCTAATAGTATTATTTTTTATTGTGAATATCGGTGGAGTTGACTCGTCTCACAGATAAAATTCTTGAGACCGTCTCACAAAAGACTTACTCTTTTAATTTTTTTTTTTACAAAATCGAGTTCTCTCATAAGATAATCTTCAATTAAACTATTAAATTGCAAAGAAAAACTGCAATTTCAGTATAATACATTTATTTATTTTTCTAAAATTTTTGTTTCATATGCCGTCAAATATCTGTTTATCAATCTATGTATTTTCAATTTTATTAATTATGACTTGACATTAATGTGACATTAATATGAGTTGATACGAAATCAATATGATGTTAATGTATTTAAATCACATCAACACTTCACAAAAGAAAGATTAAAGTGCCGATTAAATGACTTAAGATTCTGACAATATAGATAATCAAAAATTTACCTTAATGATTAATGATCGTTATTAATCAATTAACTAATAATTACTAATCTTCTTAAAAGGTTTCGTGGTGACAAAAAAAAAAACAAAAATTTGTGTGAGACGGTCTCACGGATCGTATTTTGTGAAACGGATCTCTTATTTGGGTTATCCATTGGAAAATATTACTTTCTATGTTAAGAATATTATTTTTTTTATTGTGAAGATCGGTAGGGTTGACTCGTCTCACAAATAAAAATTCATGAGACCGTCTCACAAAAGACCTACTCGACAAAAAAATAATTGAGACTCCCTCAAATTATTATAAGAAACGGACCAGAATTAATAGTGCGTCCTTGTTCCTTTTGAATTTGTTTTTGGTATATGTGGTTTGTTGACATTTGCGGGATATACCCGTTGTTTTTTCCGTCGTTTTATTTGTTAGCTCCTGTTATATTTATGGTACTCATATGAGTAGTGCTCTCATCCACTCGACATGTGATACGTGTGAAATCATAATCATCTATTCAATCATAGATGAAAGCACTACTTATATGGATATCATCTGTCAAGTCGTTAGCTCTATCGGTGATTAAAATTGTCTATTAATTCAATTCAGATTTACTTTTGACTCCCTCCGTAATTTTAATTTGTGCTATGCATATATTTATTCGGCTGTGCCCTCCATTTGTTTAAGGGTTAGTCATTAATTCCTTCATAGTTCGACCATAATACACGGTGCATTAATTTGAATGTATGGATTTTTTTAATTAATTATTCTGGTTGGATTTATTCATTATATTTAAACTTTATTAGGAGAAATGAAAAATTAAAGCCAACAGAACTAGAAAACAACACCGATAAAGAGCTATAACTATATTCACTTTCATTTTTTGTTTCGAACATCAAGCTATATAATCTAATTAAAAAAAAGTGACTAATCCTTATTTTTACTAGTGTGTTTGAATATACATTATTGATAATTTTTGGGAAGTTTTCGTGTGTCAAGTTGTTGATGTTGTACTGTTTGATCTGGTTGGCTGGATGGGCCGTAAAAGAGTTAAAAGACATTTTTTAATGGGCAATATTATCTTTGTTGAAGATAGGACTGACGATAGAGAAATGTAAGACTAATTTCTAAGGGGTACGAGACATCACCAATAGATAGACGCGCACATCTTCGAACTCATGGACCTAACAGCCCGACCCATAGCACCTAAGTAAGTGCACTATGTGCTATCACAAGTATAAGAAAATAAAGTTGTGCCTTGCTTAACAAATATAACTTTTGGACCTAGTTGTGAGCACTTGATCCTAACAATTGATAGCAGAGTGAGGTCATGTATTCAAGTCACCTCCCAAGAAGCATATTTTTATACTTTTTGGGGGAGATGATGAGTTAATCATGTATGAGTGAAACTAGTACTAAGATGACGACCTCATGAGAAGTTATCGTACGTCAAACTACTGACGTTACGCCACTTGATCTGGTCGGTTAAGTGAATTGTAAAATAGTGACATCAGATCTTGACAGGTAATACTGTCCATGTTGGGACAAGGTTGACTGTAGGGAAAATGGTAATACTGATCTCTAAAAGATATGAGACACCACCAGCAGATAGACACGCATCTCCTCGAACTCATGAGCCTAACAGTCCGACCCATTAGCACCCAAGTAGATGTACTCTACGCTGCCACAAGTATAAGAAAATAAAGTTATGTCATGGCTAACAACTTTATAGCTTTTAACCTAACAGTAAACGTTTGATTTTAACATCTACGTAAAATATATTAAAGCTTTGTATTTTGAAAATTGAAATTACATGTATATACTTTAAAATCTATCATCATCATCATCATGTATGAGTTTCATTTGTGAGTTAATGTTTCTTAAGAAATTTTTTGTATGCATGGGGTTAGTTGTCGTCTCCGACATCTTTCCGAGGTTATCTTGGTAATCGTCTGCACTAGTTTAGTAAGATTTATTTTAGTTTGGTTTTACATGTAATGGTGAATTGTATTTATGTTTGTAAAAATAATGTTTTACCAACTACTGAAATATGAATATGTGTTACCTATGATATTTTGTTCAGAGGAAAAAACTAAAAATTTTTAATATATTTTTTATGATGATTAATTATAATATTTTTTGTTTCCCCTCATAAAAATGTCTAGCTCTATCGCTTATTAAAATCTAAATATATTAATTGCTCTGGAATTGTCATGTATCTTCGCAAAATTTTTTATATCAAGTAATTAATCAACATTTTGAAACTATTATTGTATACATATATTTTCAAGTGTCTTTCATTTATTTATGTTTATACTTCAAAATTCAAGCGCATATTTTTTATCATTAACAATTAGTTATGTTCCTTGTGTTTATTGCAGTACGATCTGATTAGTTTGATTATTTTAAGTTTTATTTATAAAACGAGAAATTAATAAGAAAATTTTTAAAAATAAAAATTAATTTCTACTTTTGAATTCAACATACCAAACAATCTTTATAAAAATATGAATTATAGTGATCATTTATGAAAATTTACTAGAGATTAAAGCTTTTACAGATGATATTTTTTTCTGATTATTTTGCATATCATCATATTTAAATATATATTGATTACATATATTTATTTGGTTCAAAATATTTTAAAATTTTAAGCACTTGAAATTAATAATCAACGCTATTAATTTATAAATTATCTATTTTGATATAAAATTAATTGACTATAATATATAATTCCTTAAAAAAATAGAGAAAGACAAACTATTTTTTTTTATATAGAAGAGGTGAAAATTTTAACAAATGCATAATTAAATAGAATATTAATGTTTGTATTTTAACATTAGTACAATAATTTTTGTTAATTAAGAAAATTTTAGTGGATAATCAAAATCTAATTTTGTTGAACTTTCCATTTTTGGAATGTAATATGATCATCAAACCTTATTTCATGGTATTTACATGAGGTTTTTCTTTAAGAAAGTCCTCGAGAGGACTTAGTTGATTCATGTTTCAATATGTGTGCTCTATTTACATAAAAAAAAAAGTGTTTTGAACATTGGTAAAATCTATTTATATGTTAATTTCTTTTTATTTCTTTCCCTTATGATAGATATTTGGATGAATTACTATTTTTTATTAGAAGTATTTGTCATTATGTCAAAATCATGCAAGAAGTGCACTAGCAAACATATTTGACTTCTAGTCATGCTACTTTTTCTTTTTGTGTACATTTTAATATATTTAGATTGATAACTGCTTCTAAACATGATATTGTACAAACGTCTTTAAGCATAGTTCAAATTTTGTAACATATTTTTAACCGTTAGTTACTCACGTACAAAACACGTGCATTTTTTTTAATTATATTAAGTTTCTATATAAAATATAATTATGGTAGAAGAAAAATTTTATAATCTTATTTTTCCGTGGATAAAACAATCACTTTACTTTATCATTATTAGTAAAAAAACTAGACAGAAAACATACATTTAGTGATCATGAATGCCACCCATTTTTAATATATAGTATAAATATATATTTATGCTATGATTAAATTGATACGTGACAAGTATTATTCAAGTATTAACTATTTCACATTTCTCTTAAAAACAAAAAAAAAAAAAAAAAAACACCAAACTTCTCCATGATTTAAAAATAATCTCGGGATGGTTCATATGGTTTAGAGTCAAATTAATTGAAGTTTTAAATCGCAACATATATGTATGTGAATTCCATCACATAATGCAAGAATTTTCTTGGCCATTTGAAATATATATCAAGAATCATGTATACATTTAATATATGTAAACTTTAAATGTATGTAGTTTTCCAAAACTTGACAGAGTCAACAGAATAGGATCATTGTTATGAAATCAACCTATTCTAGGTCATCTTTACTTTTAAAAGCTACATAATCAGAAATCTATAGTCATGTTTTATTCCTTATGTCACAACAATTAATCAGTTCAGAGAATTCCCACCTTCTTGGAACTAGCCAGGGCCAGGAGATTGAAGCGCCTTCAACCGTTCGACCACTTGCTTCATCGTCGGTCTTGAAGAAAGTGATTCAACAGTACAAAAAATGGCCAAATGCAACATTTCCTCAAGTTTGTCCTGAGGACCAGAATGCCATAAAGTTTCCACAAATGCATCCTTGATCCGACCTTGATTCATCAGCAGGCATGCCCATGAAACAATGTTGAAGCCATCTTCATGTGAGTAAAATGAAGGATCAAGAACCATCTTATCTGACATTAGTTCCAGCAGCACCACACCGTAGCTATAGACATCTGCCTTATTCGATACACGGCCAGTCAAGGCGTACTCTGGCGCTATATAACCGTACGTTCCAGCTACACGGGTGGTGGCGTGAGTTTCAGTGTTAGCAAGAATTTTTGACAGCCCGAAATCTGACAGATAAGCGTTATATTCATCATCCAGTAAGATGTTACTCGGCTTGATATCTCGGTGTACGATCCGGGGAACACATTGATCGTGAAGATAGGAAAGTGCAGAGGCTATGTTCAGAGCGATCTTGTGAAGTATGCTCCAATCAAACGGTCTATTTGCTCGTTCTCTGATGAATTTACGTAGATTTCCTCCGGGAAGATAATTATATATCAAGAACATCTCGTCGTCGCTGGAACAGTACCCGATCAAAGTAATAAGATTTGGATGTCTGATTCGGCCAAGGGTTCGGATTTCCGCATGAAACTGTGGAGCGCCTTGGTGCCGTTCAGCTGTGAGCCTTTTGACCGCCACCGTATTTCCAGGTGAAATGTCGGCCCTGTATGTTGCACCAAATCCACCAGTTCCGATACACTTGCTTTGGCTAAAATTCCAGGTTGCCTGAACAATGTTCTCGTATGTTAAAGGTACCCCATTGGGATTGAAAAGCACGATTTTCCTTGACTCAGGTGATGCAGAAATCTCGACCCTCGAATTCTGTTGATTCTTTTTCATACAACAACATAATACAGCAACAAAGACGAGAGAAAGTACACAAACGACTGCTGAAGATATAATGGCTTCCAAAATACGGGGGGAAAGCCCGTTTCTTTCACTTTTCAAATGGCGTCCTGCTTTAGGAACATGTTTTTTTGGCTTGTGACCTTTGTGCTGATGTGGTGGTGGTGCAGATGAATGGACTGAAGTTAAGGGATAAAAATGGTTTTCCTGATGAATGCTACATAGTATCCTTTCGTCGACAGCTGATGTTTCTAAAAACAGAAGATTTCGCGAGTGGATCAATGGTATTTTTCCCAATACTCTGTCACAATTCAGCAAACACTGACAGGTGAAGTTGCTATCTTTCAAATCAAGCACAAACAAAGTATTTTCATTGCCAACAGATTTCGCCATCGATTCAGAAACTCCATTCTTAACGAAGACATGGACCAACGCTCGACCAAATCTGTAAGGGTGTAGGTTAAGGTAATGAAGATCAAAGATCTCAGCAGTAAAAAAGCTGCCTTTGAAATTTACCATCTTGAGGCTCTGACAACTGCTCGGACTTCTTGGAAAACTGCCTTTGAAATTGGCACAGGGGGCCTGAATAATCGTCAGCTTTGGAAGCTTTGTAATGTCATCAGTAATAAAACCTTCGAAAACGTTGTTATCATTCCATTCTATGCAAGATAGATCCGGAGACGCCTCGCCACGTGGACATCTCTTGCTCGGAAGAACATTAAAGTGACTTGAGAGGACAAGAACCGTTAGATTGACACAATTATGAAGATTCACGGTTAAAGGACCGGTTAGGTTGTTTCTCGAAACATCCAAAACTTCAAGGCTTTGAAGTCTACCAAGCTCGTTGGGGATAACGCCATGTAACACATTCGAGGAAAGCAAAAGTGTCTTTAAACGGATACAATTTCCCAAAGCGCGCGGAATTTCCCCCTTGAGGAAATTAAATGAGAAGTCCAAATGCTCAAGATTCGCACAATCATATCCTAAAGTACTCGGAACATATCCAACGAACCGATTAAAGGACAAATTCAACGTTCTTAACGACCATAAACAGCCAACGAATCCAGGAATATCCCCATTTATCTCATTTCGCGCCAAATTCAAAATCATCAAACCCTTACATTCCGAAAAGGAAGGTGGAAACTTCCCAAATATCTTGTTGAAAGCTAGATTAAGAACCCTCAAATTCCCCAGAACCGAGAACTCAAATCCTGAAAAGTTCCCAACAATGAAATTCCCCTCAAGATCAATCACTTCAAGATTATTCAATCCCCACATTTCAACAGGGATTTCCCCATAAAGTTCATTGAATGGAAGTGATAGAACCCTAAGTTCTGTAAGGTTTCCAATAACAGGTGAGATTTTCCCCATTAACTTTCCATTTACTTGAGAACAATTTCTCCTGATATCAAATCCGTGAAAACAATGAGGAGCAAAGGAAAAGTTACCTCCTAAAGACAGCCCTGTGACTCTGAAATTTGAATCACAGGAAACTCCAAACCAAGAGCAGTGGTTGGGAGAATCATCATCATTCCAGCTTGCAAGAATCCCAGTAGGGTCAGAAATCGATTTCTTGAATTCAAGTAGAGCCATTTTGTCATCAAGAATTTTCCCATAAACGGACAAAAAAATGCACAGAAGAAGAAAACAAGAAACCAAACCCTTGGTTGCAGAAAACACGGAGTTCTCCCTCCCCATTGCACCCAATGACACCATTTTTCCCACTTTTCAGGAACTAAAACAGAACACTTGCCAGGGAAAAAAAAATTGAAAAAATACCCAGAAACGAAGATTGAGACGAATTTCGTTTGCTGTGCTCCTCAAAACAAAACCTTGAAATTTGAAATGGGAAAGGACCGAAAAGGGAAAGCAAGAGGAGAGGAAGCACGGCCCAAGAATCTTAAAAAGGAACACCAAAAAATGGAGTCTTGAGACAGTTTTCAAACAAGATCTTTCAGTTCTTGCAGAAAACTAGAGAATTTTCTGGTATATGGAAGCAGCAGACTCGATGGGTTCAGAAAAAGAGAAGATTTTTAAAGCTTCTTCTTCTCCTCCTGCCGCAGATTTGCTAGTGTTTGCTTGTTTGCTATGTCCAATACTACGTCTCAATCACAAACGCCCTTTAAGCCTATTGGTTTTTTATAATGTGAAACAAGCAGGGCCCCAACTAGATTTAGGCAACTACACTCAATCTACATATTTAATTAAAAAAAAAATCTACAAATTTAATCAACACCCAAAATTAAACATTTTATTTTTTGACAATTTATTTTTTTCTCGTATATATTTCATATTATATAATATGAAAATTTGTAGAAATTACATAAACATTAATTTATTATTATAAGTGAGGCAAATATATTATGAAAATAAATTAAAAAAAAATTAATATTTTGGGAACATCTCGATAATGTGGGTTCCATGGGGACCAAAAGGGTGCAACGTTAGGCGGGGCAATTGTCGGAGATGGACCCATGCTTTCTGTGGGGCCCAGGGGACCCACAGACACATCTCACACGTGGAGCATCTCTGCGAAATATAACGGCTGATTGTTCGAATTTGTACAGGACACGACGTCGTGTGGACTATCGAAAATCTTTCGATTGCGTGGGACCCACAGAAAAAGCCCCCCACCCCCCCCCCCCTCGGGTTGGGGGGTGTGTCCCTATGACCTCTACAAACAATTTAGTTAAGATTTTGTGAAATTTTAATTTATTTCGACGATTTGATGTGTATTCACTTGGGGATGAAGCGCGTAACCTTAGAATTTACAGTGAATTTATGTTATCATATGTAGATAATTATTATATTATATGCTGAAAATTTAATGTAAAACAAGAATTGGGTTACTTTAAAAAATATATATATATATAATAATAATAAATTCGACTGGCACAAAAAAACAAATGAGAAAGTGAGAATGGGAAAATGTTTAAAGCATTTATTTTTCGAATAGCGCGAGATTGCATAAATCTGGCAAGATTACGAAATTTAAAAGAGAAACAATTAGTAAGGTAAAAAGAAAAGGATAAAAACTTGTATGAGACGGTATCACGGATCGTATTTTATGAGACAAATCTCTTATTTGGATCATCCATGAAAAAGTATTATTTTTTATGATAAGATTATTATTTTTTATTGAACATATCGGTAGGGTTGACCCGTTTCATAGATAAAAATTCGTGAGACAGTCTCACAAGAGACCTACTCAAAGAAAAAATAAGGTGGCTCAGTGGTAAATGTTTTAGAAAAAATTACATTTTTTAGTCGTAAATGTCATATTCTTTGCGATTTTGGTCATTTATGTTAAATTTTATTTTTATTTCATTATCTTTGTTTTTTCGATAAATTTAGTTGTGTTTCCAACGTGGCACCAATGAGACACTGATATATTACTATTGTATACAGTGATACATCAACACTGAGAAATACAAATGGGACAATTGCAACACATGAAATGTGTGATTTAATCTTTATAGTTCCCACAATAATTACAAAGTTCTCATGACGTCATTGTGAAAAAGCGAGACCCTTGAGTTCGTAATCTAGAAATCTACTCATAAATGCATTGCTTTTCCAGTGCTTTTTTCCATTCAACCAGATGTGTAAAGCTAGTTTATTACTTCATTTCTTCCAATTATATAATTTTTTTTTATTTTTCGACTATATCCAACTCATGTAACCTTGTGCGTGTTTTCACACAGATTAAGAAAGTGTTTGGGAAAGTAAATGTCACGAAATAATTTCATATTTCGCTCTTATTTCAATTATCTAGATGTTGCCAATTTCACGAGAGACTTGAGAAAAACTTCAAGGGAGATTAGTTGGGAATAGTGTATTTATAAGCTGAAGTTAGCAACTAAGCTATAATACAATAATTCAATTTCTGTGTTTGATAATTTATTTGAAATTTGATAAATAATATAAATAGTTTTTTTATATCTGCTTTATTTTAAATATTGAATTATCCACGAGATATTTTTCATATGCATTTTTTTATGAAAATTGTATGATTTACTTTTATATGGCAAAGCAAGAAGACATATCCATTATCGATATTGATGATAGTTGTTACATTCCACAAACTTCAACTGGAATAGAAACATGTACAAATTTTAAAGTGAAGATAATCAAACGAAAAGCAATGAAACCAAGAAGTGAGGTATGAGAGCATTTCATAAAATTTTCCAATTCTGAAAGTGAAATTAAAGCTAAATGCAAGTATTGTGAGAAGGAATTTTATTGTGATCCATATAAAAATGGAAATGTGAGTTTGAGGGCTTATATGAATTCGTGTAGAAAAAACCCACATGTTATTGAAACAAATCAGGCGCAATTGAGTCTACAACAAGGTGCAAAAGATGGTGAGGCGTGTTTAACTACTTGGAAAATTGATCAAGAAATATGTAGGAAAGCTTTGGCTAGAATGATTGTGGTTAATGAACTCACTTCAAATTTGTAGAAGGGGATGAATTTAAACTGTTTATGGCTATAACATGTCCAAAGTTTCGAATCCCTTCAAGATGGACAGTTGCACGTGATATTGTTGGTTTATATAAAGTTGAGAGAGAAAGTTTAAAAAGCTTCTTAAAAAATTCATCACAAAGAGTTTGTTTGACCACATATACATGGACACCGATTCAAAAGATCAATTATATGTGCCTGTCAGCTCACTTTATTGGTAAAAATTGGACTTTACGAAAAAGATTATCAATTTTTGTCCAGTTACAAGTCATAAAGATGAATCCATTAGGTTAGCAATTGAGACATGCTTAAGAATTGAAGAATTAACAAAATTTTGATGATTATCATTGACAATGCAAGTTTGAATGATGTTGCAATAAGTAATTCTGAATATTTTGACATTTTGGGATGGTGGAAGCAAAATTATCATACATTTCCCATACTTATTGAAGTCGTGATGTGTTGGCTATTCAATTATCAGCTGTTGCTTCAGAATCTACTTTTAGTACCGGTGGTCGAGTATTTGATTGTTTTAGGAGTTCATTTATTCCTAAGTTAGTGGAAAGTCTTATTTACATAAAAGATTGGCTTTGTTCATGCCCAATTCCAATCAATGTTGAAGAGACTTTGGAGGATATGGAAAACCTAGAAGATCGTAAGTTTTCTTATAAAAATGTTAAAGTTAGATTTTTTAATTGCAATAAACTTCTAATTTATTATACTTGTATGTCATGATTTCTTTTTTTCAGATATAGCAAAACTTAGGTTGAACTCACCTTCCTTAACAACACCGGTGGATAATTCGTAAATGAATTACGTTGAAGAGAACGATCAATGATACATTTTGTCATGTATTTTTATTATGATGGGAATATTGTACACCAAGCTTGAATATTCCTCCAAATTGTGAAGGTTTTTTTGTGTATTAGTTTAATACTCGGTTGATACAGAAATTGAAGGTAGTGCTTCAGAAATCATTTTATCGAATTGTCTTGTGGGGCTGAAATGGTCTGTAGTTATTTCCTTAATCTTTATATCAATTATTTTTATATATATTTATTCATCCAATGATTTTATTTTCAATATTTCTATTTGTTATTGATATTTTTTCTCCAACGTTTCTTGTTATTTACGAGCTCTGCACGTTTTCTTTGTGTGTATTAAAATTCGCAATTTTTTTTGCCGAAATAACCGATTTAAAAAAATCGGTTCGGTTAATTCGGTTTCTATGAAAATTTCGGTCGGTTTGGTTACTCAGAAATAAAATCGGTTATAGATCTATTCAGTTCAGACGGTAACCGAATAGATCGATTGCACACCCCTAATGAGAGTACCTTAACTCGACCTAGAAGAAGATAGTTATCAGTAAATATCCAAAGTATTTCTACGATGGCTATAAAAACACTTAACATGTTTGCGGATCCAGAGTCCGACAAACGGAAGAGTTTATCCAAAACAATCAAGGAATGCTAAACAAAAACGATCTCTGAAAAAACCAACGACTAATTTATGTGCAACAAGCGTTCTTGAGACGAATATGGCCACATGTTTTATAGTGAATTCAACTAGGCGAGCAAGGTCATAAATCCAAATAAACACGTCCATAGAGGCATGCTTCAATTAAGTACGACCAATAAGTGGAAAATTGTACTATCTTATTTTCTAACACTGTCCCGGATCATGTAACAAACCGTTTTTGGAACGAAATACTAAAACAAAGTTTGATTCTTCTCCGGGACCCAAGACTGGCACCGAATGCAACTGATTAACGGAGTTTTACCTAAGCTGTGGGTTCTTAATTTACGATTACAAGTTGTTCCATTTCTCTATTAGATTTAAATCCAAATCTTCTTGCTTTGTTGTATGAATCATTACGGTTTTAAACTATAAAACCAGAGAACATCTCATAAACGAGAAGGCCAAGTAAAGCTCATACTTTCTCAACAGCAGTGTGAGCAGGAATGGCATGAAAAACAATAGCAACGTTTACTGGATGATGCCTTCACCGAGATTGGATACGCCATTCTAGAACCAGCTAAACTGCATTGAGAAACAAATATTTCAGCATGCCTATATATAAAGTAACAGCATAAATATAAGAATTAAAGTTGCATGTTTGTTAGCCAAACACCCCAAGATATGGACCGAAGCATACCTGTAAGAAGAATCAAGACTTGAAGTTTTCGGTTTACTCCAACAGCAACAGCACAACCAACTGCTATCAAGACAGTGGCATTTACAGCTAGGCCAAGAAGGGCAGTTACAGCAGCAGCTTGGCCATGATGAACACCAACAGCAGCTTGAAAAGGTTGGAACCTTACAGTGACAACTTGGGCAAGAGGGACACTTGCAAATGCAGCTTGGCCAGCACGATTTCCAGTGGCAACTTGGGCAGTTTAAACAACTATTGGAGCAGCTTGGACAGCCAAACGACCTACAGGAGCAACAAGACCACCATTCGCAAGAGAAATCTGACCATTTATAGCTACAGCTAGGCCAACTACAGGAGCAGAAGAGCCGTCTACAATTGGAACAATGACAAAAGGAACATGCAGACTTCTTCTTTCTGCAACACACAAAAGGGTATTGTCCCAATCATAGAGAATTAGCAATTCAAAATACGAATGATTAATGAGTAATTTGAACACAAAAGTAGTTTAATTGAGTTAGCCTGAAAATAACACTAACTTGGTAAAACTATTTGATTGGACAATAGCTTCACTTCTATCAGGGAGTTGGTTGGTGCTGAAAGAATCCTTGGGTTCTCCAAGATTTATGCCACCTTGATCGATATGAGCCTCGGAAATAACCGGTACATCAATGGCTCCTTTAGCTCCAGGCTTCCAATTCTGACTCAAATTCTTTTCCATGTCTATATTTTCGTCAGGTTGCACTTCCTTGGAAGCTGAAAAATTTAGCTCAGACCCACTTAACTCACTAGTTCTTTTCGGATCACCAGATTTAAAAGGTTCTTCAGATTGATATAATTCTTCAGACATGTAAAGTTCTCCAGATTGGTATATTTGCTTTGAGTTAAAAGGTTCTTCGGATTTGAGTAGTTCTCCTGATCTGTACATGTCTTTACCCATCTTTGAAGCACGACCCCTGAAACTATGGTTCCCAATATGAATGCTGAACAATGATTCATTTGAAGCAACACTCCACTCCATTGGTGACAAGGGTTTAGAGAAAATAGAAGACGGAATCCTGCCAGGATCAAAATTTCCAGGCCTTTCCATCACTTGGATGAAAGGAGATTGAGTTGGTGACATTTGTGGCAGTAAAGATTCATGGGTAATGTCTGAAAATCGTGAAGTGGATTCTGGAGAGCCGGTGATAGATTCTTCTAGCCTGTACAAGGCCTCATTTGAAACATCAACCCTGTCATTTTTATACAACTGTTTGATACCCCCATTAGGTTTGGGAATGCCAATTGATGGATGGGACCTGGGAAGCGTATGAGGAATAACTTGGAAGAAATCACCGGATGAGGAGTTTGATGAGGTTGAAGACCTTCCCGAAGAATCTAAACTTTGCACCGAGTCACGCCCAATTTCTATTTCTTCTAGATTAATCTCTGACTCTGGTAGGCTGCCACTTCCATTGTCCGAATCAACGAGTGAAATCAGGGGTGCCCATGAATCACGTTTATTATGAGAAGCATTAGTGCTTGCCTTTAAATCATTTTTGCTTTCACGTCCATGATCCATGCCTGAAATGGAGTAAACGTCTTCAAAGCATATAAATTCTTTATCATCATCACACAGGTAATCCGTCCGATGTCAATTAACATTGAGTAAATATCCAGAAACAATGTCAAGATCAAGAAGCCATGAAACTACAGAAAGTATTCATGAATTTCATTAACTAAGAGTGGACGATGAAAAGTCGTGTCCTATTATAGACCTTGTAATTGATTAAGCAGAGGATCAATCGGAAGTCACCTTAACTAGCTCCAAACTATGTTCAAAATAAATCACGATGACTTCCCCAGAAACAGAAGCAAAATGCTACTGCAACCAAAAAAAATTCAGATTTTAATTTGTTTAAGCTATGTCTAATTCTTGCATTATAGTTTGCAACAGATGAGAAAGTAGCCTTGAATTTCCAATTAATGAAGTATAAATAACTTCTGACCAAACTACATAAATTTCTTCAGAAAACTGTCAATCCTCCTCTTAATAATACTCTAGGGTCCAAAAAAAACCAACTAACACGGGGAATTTTTTTAGATTGATAGTACATAATACTTAATCTGCTTCTTCATGAAATCAACCATTAGTCTTTTCACCCAACCCACAATTACAAATAAAAATACCATTGCAATCTTTCCATGGTCTAAAACTAACATTAATAGAAACACAATGCGATAGCAAAAAACGAAAATCGCAACAAGTGAACCACTAAATTGACATCAGTATAGAGGAAGCAACCACACCTTTGCTCAAAAGATGTCCAAGCTAATGAAGCTAACTGGCAGCCCAGCATCGGTTTTCCGAATGGAGAATTATCGGCCGTCACCAATCTCAGAATCTGAAAACAAGTCATCATCAACAAATCGACCCATGTTTCTCAACCAAATGGAACCACCTCTTCCAAGATCAAGCTAAAACATAAGAACCCGTGACTAATAGAAAAGGATCACAAATTCACAACCGATTATCGATAAAGGGACATAACCTCAATCCGATGATTCAAAAGATGTAAAATGTTGAGGCGCTCCTCTGTTTCTTGATTTCTGACACATACCTTTTAAATAAAAATAAAAATCTAGCATTTCTTCTTCGTGAAAGAAGAAATGGGATTATGAAAATTCCTCAAAGATGGCAAGAAAACAAGGAAATGTATTAGGGTTTTGGGGGAGAGGAATTTGGGCATGGGTCCGTGGAATGGTAATGGAAGGAGAAACGAATTTTTCGGGTGGAAATTCAAGAAATGATAAGAACAAACTGACATCAGGGTCCCTTTGGCGCCAGTATTTTCAACTAACTATATATATGTATCTATGTATGCATGTATGTTATGCGTCTTCATGCTTGCTTCAACTTTGTGCTACTTTTTATAATTACATACTTTCATTTTAAAAACATCGTTGTTAAATAAATTATTTCAGTTCTAAATTATTACGAGATAAAATTAGAGATTAGAGTATACTATTCAATAAATAAAAAATATAAATAGATTCTTAATATATATATATATATATATATATATATATAATAATAATACGTTGTTCCGTCAAATCTCATACTCATTATGAACCCACTTTGACCGAGCCTAAATCCATTAGGTCGGAACGAGTTTAATACGGCGCCGGTTTTAGATTCGATTCATTGTCGTCATCACTACAGTGAGATCTCTCGATATCAATCGATTGTTAGCTACTTCGATTTTTATTGGAGTAGACTATAACCAAATATTTTATTTTATGTTATCGGATGAGTTCTTATCGATTTTGTGAAATATCAAAAATGTTAATAAACCCACTATGAAAGATAAAATAGGAGCTTAACTCCTTATGCTTTTTTTTTTTTTTTTAAAAAGAAGCTCAAATAATTTCAACTTCATAATTTTATATGTTTGAATGTAACAAATGTTTTCATAGTAAATGTAATATTATTTTACAACATGACAGTATAGAATTATCAAAAAATAAAATATCACAACTTGACTAAAAAATAATTTAATTTATATTATTTTGTACTAATTAGATTTTGAATTATATGAATGAAATATGATGAACAATTATTTTGTATACAACAAAAGATGTTACAATCATATTAATAATTTTTATAGGAGGTCTCTAAGCATTTTTTTAAATAAACATAAGTGATTAAACGTCTATTTATTTTTCATAAGGGTTTATTAACTCTTTTGAGATTTCCCATTGATTCGGGCATATGTTTCGAATTTAATATATATTACTATTTGCACAGCGAGGCACAAATTGCTGGAATAGCTATATATTACTAGGAAAAAATTTATGTGAGACGGTCTCACGGATCGTATTTTATGAGATGGATCTCTTATTTGATTAATCCATAAAAAAATATTATTTTTTATGCTAAGAGTATTACTTTTAATTGTAAATAACGGTAGGATCGACCTGTCTCACATATAAAGATACGTGAGACCGTCTCACAAGAGACCTACTCATATTACTATTAGTAATGTGTTTTATTCCTTACCAACATCTTCTTAGACGAGCTTGTCACGCGAGACTTGACTAGTAAGTTTACCTGGTTGATATGAATTTGTAAGCTACTGTCTTCGGCCCGAATATTTGTATCGTATATTCATATGATTTTTCAAAAACCTTTTGTCAAAACCTTATAAAAACGCATATTTTTTGTTCTGTTCACTTATCAAATACTTAAAACTTTTTTTTTAAAAATACTTATCCCAACAAAGACTCTTATTCATTACTAATATATTAATTTATCAATATACTAATATTTTTTTATTACATGAAAGATTATGTTATATTTTGATTATTATTGCACATGCTTGACATGCTATTACAAAAATATCCTCGCTATATATTTTTCCCAAAGGGTGACATAAGGTCATGGCTTGCAATAAGTTTTTTATTTTTATCAATAAGTTAGGCTCTTTATTTTTTTGTCAATAAGTACGACGCACGTGCGATGCACGATAAATTAAAAGTTTAATAAATCATTACATAAAATATCAAACAAACATGTAATTTGATTAGATCCTATCAAACAAACCTAAATATAACCTTAAGATATTATTAATATATTAATTGTATCAATATACTAATATTTTTTTTTTTGATAACATAAAAAATTATGTTATAGTTTGATGATTATTACACATGATTGGCTTGCCATTACAAAAATATCTTCACTATATTTTGTCTCAAATGGCAACATGGTGGTCATAGCTTACTAGTAGTAAGGCACACTCACGTGTGTTGCACGATAGTTAAAATTTTAACACAAAAAATTAAAATATTGTTTAACAATTAAACTTGTATTAAATTAGTAATAAATAATAATTTCTTGAATTTTGTTATTTTCTTGTCATTATTATGACTCTTCGCGTAATTATTCCTTTAAACGTCTTCGTTTTCGACGGACTCTTTCTTTAAAAAAAAAAAGGAAACGGGGTGATTGTCAAAGTTTATGAATGCGAACGAGTATAATTTTATTTATTCGACTCCCCCGAAAATCTTATCTCACCGTGATTATGACAAACAAAACTTGAAATATTTGTGTTCTCAGGAATTCAATTCAGATACCCAAAAAAGCACAGATTTTGCACTCTCTTTTCATTTAAACGGCTGGTAGACGTCAAACTCCTCCAATGGAAACTCAACACCAGCATCCATTGATGGGCCACTGGATGATCCTTCACCCAAGTTGGACGTATATAAGTCTTATTTAGATCCTCTGCTGTGGTTGAAAGCACAGCACCGGTGATGTGCTCTTTTTATACGAGGTGATCAACTGATTATCTCGTTTCGTCTGATAATTTTTTAAATTTATCTGACACTGTGTGAGTTCCATCAAATAATCAACTGATCATCTAGTATAAAAAGTGCAGTGGTATTTCAAATCTATAAGTCATCATAATTGAACCGGTTAGCCCATCCTGAGGCCCAGGATCCACCACTTGCTGGGCTAGCACTTGGTCTTGAGCCTGGACGGAGTCGATGACATTGGGCCAAATCAAAGGCCTGTCACGCATGAAGTCGCGCGCCAGGTGCTCCTCCCTCTGCCTCCTCAAGAACTGAGTCAGAGTTTCTGCATAGTTGTGGAACTTGGTCGTCTCCATGGCGTAAAGCAAATCCTCAGGATTGATGGTCTTCCGATGTCTCCATGGCATATCGTGTTGGCTTCTCGAGTGAAGTGGATGGAACTCCCACACACATTCTTGAACCGTCTCTTTCGCGTGCGATCTCGTTCACTTGCAGCACATGCATGATTTGGCTACGTACCCATTAGAAAGTAGATTAACGTCACATTTCAACAGTCAATCGGAAGCAAAGATGTTTAGAGAAATAATTATGCGAGAGTGATAGTAATGACGATAAAATAACAAATTCAAGAAATTATTTATTACTAGATTACTACAAGTTTAAACGTTAAACAACGTTCTAATTTTTTTAAATAAAATTTTAACTATTGTGCAACACATGTGCACGGTGCGCCTTACTAGTTGACAAAAATAAAAAAAACTTACCTCAGGCCATGACCTCATGTCCTCATTTGAGGCAAAAGATAGTGAATGTTTTATGCTTTCGATAATTCAGACCTCATAGGGTTAATAATTGTAATTTGCCCCACCTTCAATGGCTGATAAAGAAATAAACATAAGTTTAAGGACTCGGATGAAATGAACAAAGTCGAGGGGACTTGGATTTCCCAATTCTACCCATGAAAAGAACCGAGAAAAGCTCATGAAGCTACGATGGGAGGACGAACCAGTAAGACGAGGCTTCGCCGATCGGAAACGTAACCGCCGTCACAGAGGATCTAGTTGAACATAACCGCTAATACACTCTCAACTTTTTGATATTTGGTGGGACTGTTGGTAATCACCGTTTGAGTCCTTAGCATTAGTTGGAGAATTTTTAAAATAAGAAATTTTCAATTTTAAATGTAAGTGAATAAAAGGAAGATTAACGAAAATTGAGACATTGTGTGGGTTCATTAAAAACAAATGAGATTTGGATTTGCAACTGGATTTGGATTTGAAGTCCAATTTCGTTTTGATATTTGGCTAAAATTTAAAATGTGATTTGAAATTTGATTTGAAAATTAAAAATTAAAATTTCTTATATTAAAAAATTTTGTAATTATTATTTTTAAAATCATTTTTTATTGATATTTCTATAAAAACCCATTTTTTTTCAAAAACGAAAAATTATTTTTAGCATATGACAAATATTTTATTAAATATCTTTTTTAAGAAATGAAAAAATATAAAGTTTATCAAGCTGAAATTAAAAGTAAAGTTATCTTCTTTTGATAAATTAAATTTTAAGATAAAAAGAATGGAAATAAATTTTAAAATATAAAAAATTATTTGATTGTCTCAAACATATATGTAATATAATAATATGAATTGATAACATAACTTTTGAATAAATGATATTTTGTAATATTTTTAAAAAAGACTTGAAAATTTATATGTAAGTTATACAAATTTAATAATAAACATATTCTTATTGTTTTTAAAACTTAAATCCCATTAAATCCTACCAATTTTGTAAGAATTTCACTTAATTAAATGAAACCCCATCAATTACCAGTCTCATTTCGAAATCTTGTTTTATCAAACAATAAATAGTATTTGCAATTGCAAAACCCATCAAATTCCATACAATTACATTGTGTTAAGACAAAAACTTGTGAGACGGTCTCACGTGTCGTATTTAGTGAGACGGTCTCACGTGTCGTATTTAGTGAGACGGTCTCACGAGTCGTATTTTGTGAGACGAATCTTTTATTTGGGTCATCCAAGAAAAAATATTACTTTTTATGCTAAGAGTATTACTTTTTATTGTGAATATCGGTAGATTTGACACGTCTCATAAATAAAGATTCGTGAGACCGTCTCACAAGAGACCTACTCGTGTTAAACATTGGCAGTAACATAATGACTGCCCCTACTCTAAAATTTGTGATCCGCGTGACTATTATCACAATCTATTGGAAAATTTCATTACCAATTTTTTTAAAAATATTATTACCAATCATTTTACTTACCAAAACAATTAAATTTTAATGCCAAATTTACATAAAAGGATTAAAATGGAATGCATAAATTGTCCAGTCCTTGCCCATTTTGCCCCTCATGGGTGTTTATCGGAGTCTTTTCGCGTTTATAAATATGACTTAATTTTTTATTTTTCACGTAGATTTGAATAAAATTTAATATAAAAATAAATCAGAGATCGCAAATGGAACGTGCTCTAAGATTCAACTCGCAAATCGGATACGTCGCAAGACCGTCACAGAATTCCGGTGAAAGATTTTGTTTTTTTAAACTGAGGGAGGAGTTTGTTACAATTGAAACTCAAACCCAAGATCTCGTTTTAAACTTGAAACATCGGTGTCCGATGAGTTATAAATCATCTGCATTGATGGATCCGTTTCATTTCAGTAGCCACATGAATTTTTCATATAATTTGATTGAAGTTTCCTTTTTTATATATAAAAAAGTAATATGAAATATAATTTATTATGAGAAAATAGAGTATTTTTTAAAACGATAAAATTTGTATTGAAATAATTAAATACAAATATTGTGTTTAACAGGATAATGTTTGCATAAAAAAATATATAATTTTTTTTTTATTACAGATCTGCTCGTTATTTAACCTAGAATATGTTGAGAATTGAGTTTGTATTGTAAAGCTTTGATTACTTGTAATTTACATGCAGGTCGGATTCACTTTGAAGTGATGCATGTCTCCCATAATTTGTAACTCGATATTTTAGATGCATCCATCAAATAGAGCTGAAACGTTGCTTTTGGTGAAATAAAAAAATATATATTTTGAAAATTAACATAAGTAGAAATTGAGATTTGAAATATTATATTTATAATTTTCCTTCTCAGATGTGATTATTGAAGATGATGGCAACGTCTCAAACAACAGGTTCATCCATGCCCCGCAAGAGTCATTCAAGCGTGACGCCAATCTGTACCTTCCGATGTCCAACGTAACCAAAATCATGCGCAGCGTGTTGCCAGAAAACGCGAAGATCGCAGACGACGCTAAAGAGACCGTTCAAGAATGTGTGTCGGAGTTCATCGACCACATCACTCGAGAGGCCAACGCGATATGCCACCGAGACCATCGGAAGACCATCACTCCTGAGGATTTGCTTTACGCCATGGAGACGGCCAAGTTCCATGAGTATGCAGAAACTCTGACTCAGTTCTTGAGGAGGCAGAGGGAGGAAGACCTGGCGCGCAACTTCATGCGTGACAGGCCTTTGGTTTGGCCCAATGTCGTCGAAGATGTCCAGGCTCAAGACCGAGTACTGGCCCAGCAAGATGTGGATCCTGGGCCTCGGGGTGGGTTAACCGGCCCAATGAATGATGACTTTTATACGCCCAACTTGGGTGAAGGATCATCCAGTGGCCCACCGATGGATGCTGGTGTTGATTTTCCATATGAGGAGTTTGATGTCTACCAGACGTTTAAATGAAAGAAAGTTGCTGCTTTATCAAAAAGATTTCATGTTTTATTTCTAATAATCATGCCGGAATGAGACTTTCGGGATGCTCGATTAAACAAAACTATATTCGTCTGCTCGTTTCTTTCGTTTTTTTAAAAGAAAACGATCAATTTGAAGCAAAGATGTTTGGATAAATAATTGTGTGAGATTGATAATAACGATGAGACTAACAAAACAGAACAAATTTCTAAAAATTGTTTATTGCTATCCATTAGCACAAGTAAGATTCAAAAGCATGCAAAGCGTCGAAACCAAGTTTCAAGATTTAAAGATTTGAACGGGTTTTGTACGAGTTTCTGTGTTAACTATGCTTTAGTTTTTTCTAAAATTAAATTAATCGCAGTTTTTCATAACTCGAATACACATACATATTTATCTATTCCATTAAATTTAAAATTTGATTTTACATAGTTATAAGTAAAACTAACGAATTTTATATCTATATTTTTTAAAATTAATAATGATATTCCTAGATGTTAACTTATTTATGATTTTTTTAATCTTATTATTTCAAGAGCATATTTGTTTTTAATTTTTTTTTTTTTTTTTTGGATTCTGATATATTCAGTTAAACAGCATATTTTTATGTACTTCATGATTAAAATTGCATCTAACTGCGATAGCAAACTGAAGCAAATCGATTTTTGTTTTATATTTATAATCATTTCAACTTGATAGTATATAGAAACTTCTACACCCGTCCAAAAAATATTTCTATATACAAAATATGTCACGCTTCGAGTTCATAGTCGTACAAGCACAAGCTCTTGTAATAACTATTTTGTATCTGTCTTTTGCTTTACGAAAATAATTAACTCAAATTACATTAAGCTTATTTTTTCTCACATAGGATAAGGATATCTCGTCGTGGCCTAATCTCTTAATCCACTAGCATCGAGCGCCTAGAAAGGACTCTCGTTGATGTAGCACTGTGTTCCATAGGATCGAAAGGTGGCTAGCTGACACGTAACAATTCGCTATGCATAGAACTTATCTTCCAATATTCCTTCTAGCTCCGATATCATTTTATCATGCTCCGAGCTTAGGCCCGCTCAAGCACAAATGCACAATGAATTCTTCTAGCAACTGTTTTGTATCCATTCTCACCTTAAAGATTTTGGTTAACCTAAGTTGTTATAATAAACTATTATACTTCTTTTTAAATATTTTTAAAAAATTTGGGACAAAGGTAAAAAAATTCTCAATATTATCACATTTATATATTATATGATAATATAATTTACATTCTATTTATTATTTACGTTCACAAAACCATTAACATTTTTTTATATATATAATGGAATGTAAGCAATATAATATATTTTTATATATTATTCATAATAACAATTTTGTTGTTATGTTATGATCTTTAGTTTTTTATGATAATGGAACTCTCAGTTGTTTTTTTTTGTGTGTATTATGTAAACTCTCGGGTTAGTGTAATAACTTGCAAACTATGCTAATTAGGTAGATTATTGCATCCGATAAATTGTTGATAGGCATAATCGAACTGATGATATTAGTCAAATATTCACCAACTCTATGAGTTATTATGATCTTTATTGCATAAACATGACCTGTGTACAATTACCTATCATATGCTTTGAATGTTTATGAGATTCTAACCGGGGTGTATTCAATATAGGAGATTTATTGATTTTTAATTACTTTTGTAGATTTTAGAAGTCTAGATATATTCAATTAAGACTTTTACATACTCTATAGAAGTCTAGTGATATTCAAAATAGACTTTAATAGAGTTTTAAAAAGTCAAGTGGAATTCAACATTGACTTTTAAAAACTCTATAAAAGTTTATAGGTATTCAAATTTTCCATAGACTTTTAATAACTTCATGAAATTCATTAACATACAAACATTAAAGCCTAATATACAACTATAAATTGTAAAAAATTGTATTTAGTTCAACCCAAAGATTTGGATGGATTTTTAAAACTTCTAACTTATACACAAGCTATTTATTTTTATCTATGTCGCTTTACATCACCTATCTTCTTATCGTCTCTCCTTTCATCTATTTATATCACTCTCTCAAATTTTCGAAGTGTATCTATATATATATTTTCATCTTTCTTTTTCAAATTTTTCATTTTTCGGCTGATTGTTCATTTAATAATTTTTTATTTTAATATCATAGGAAATTTTAAATTGTAAAATTGATTTTGTGATTTTTAATTTATGATTTATACAAATTAATGTAATATTCAATAATAATAAAAGATGATCCAAAAAATGTTGTTTAATTCTTAATAATTGAATAGTCTCGTAACAACTATGATTTTTTAAATTCATTTTAGTATATTCAATTAATATGTAAGCTATGATATTTTTATACAAAATTATATTCACACAATACTAAATAATATTCTTTTCAATTGTATATTATCAATTTAAAAACAAGGTTACATGTTAATCATTTGATGTATTTTAAAAAATTTACAAACATGCATACAAACCCACATATATAAACATGTAAAGATTAAATGATTTAACTTTTAAATAAGTAAATTTATTTATTAATATAAATATTCAAAATAATTTCAAACTGAATATGTTATATATGTCAATTAATTATTGGTTCAAAGAAATTAATAAAAATAATAATATGTTATAATTAAGTACAAAATTTATAAAATTCTATAAAAAAAAGTCCACAAAAATCTATAAAAATCATGCAAAAAAGTCTACATAAATCCACATAAATCTGTTTAAAAATATGTGAGATTCTGTAAAAGTCAAAAAAATCTATCAAATCCATAAAAGTCTATCATTTGAAAAAGTCATTAAAACTCTGAATTGAATACACCCCATTAAGAGTCTTCTCAATTCGAGATCGATTTTAAATTGACAGATTTGTATTCCAGATCGCCGATGAATTTATTGATAATAATTTACTCTTTTTTTTGGCAAATTTAATTTTATTTATTAAATTTTCATTGCTTCATAATTGAGTGTGCTAAAATTCCATATTGCAATTTTCCCTACTTCTAAATAATATAAATACATATCATTATCATTAGAAAATAAAATCATTAACATTAAACAAGATATGCAGCATGTTGTTTTCCTTTATATGGTATTGTTTCTTAGTCCTTAAATAAAATAACAATTTAATTTCTTATTTCACCAATATCATCATAAGAAAATCATTGTTCTAAGTTTTGTTTAATAATTTACGGATATGAATTTACATCCGAAATGAAATATTTACAATCATTGAATTTTAATTTTAAGCAGATTAGTTAAAACTTCTTATGCAGAATTATAATTTATTCAAATTATGTTACATGTGTAAAACAAATAATATTAATAAATTATGTTTTACACATACAATACGTGTGCACCAGCCACAATGTATGTAATAGCTGAGTTATCACTTTAAAAAAATTAATTACAAAGACAAATTAAAAAAGAAGTTTTTATTAATTTTTTTTTTAAAAAAATTAGAAAATCAATTTTAAATATAAGCGAACAGAAGTTGTGATGACAATTTCTTTCAAACCCAACGGATAATTTGATATGGGCCAAAATGAAAGAATACATGAAGAATATTTTTTATCTGATTAAATAAATAAGTAATTACATATGTGGATTTTTGGGTATCAGGATGGAGTTTAGTTTTAAAAAATCTAACACCCGATCCAAAACAAAAATAAATTATATTCCAAAACCCCGAATATATTAATATACATATATATATATTAGTATAAATATATAATTTTTTAGTTATGATGTTAATTTTAATATGCTTTTGTTGAATAATATTAATTGAATGCAATGAAAAAATTTATTAGTATAGAGTTGATGCTACTTTTGTAGGATAATTACGTTAGGATAAATTGTTTTTATAATTTGTTATTTCTATAATGTTTAATTTATGAATTTTTATATTTAATTTTTTTCTTAGTGTTCTCAATAATTTAGTAAATATTTATAACTTACTTAAAATAATTCAAATTTGAACAGGTTAGTGTTCACTATTTGCTTCCACTATAAGTTATTTATATATTAATAGTAACTGGAATTTATCATGCCATTTTATTGAAGTTCCCTTTTTTGAAAAAATACCAAAGATGTTTTTTTATGATTAGGAAATATTAGAGTTTTTTAAAGGTATAATTTGTACTGAAATAATTAAATACAGATACTGTTAAAGGATAAGGTTTACATTACGAAATTTGAAATATAAAATTTTATCCACAAATTTTCTATAGTAGCCTGCTAAACCCAGAAAACTCCTGACTTCAGTCAATGCACCGTATTTAACCCTAAAATATGTTGAGATTTATGTATGGTAAGCTTTAATTAGTTTTAAGTAACATAATTGAGATCTTCTACTATGCACATCACTGTGCATATGTCGTGCACAATAGAGTCGTTGGATCATGTTGACGTCATATGTGTTTCAGTTGATCCAAATGTTGTGCATAGAACGATGTTATGCACAACCTTAGATTCAAGTCGTGCATGTTGTCCAATGCACGTGACCGTAATGTATATCTCCCATAATTTGTAACTCGATATTTTAGATGCATAGTATCATGTAGACTAAAAATTATATAAGAATATAATAAATGAAAAGTTTTTGGAATTTTATAAATTAGAAATCTAGATAAAATAAAATCTTTTGATTGTGTTTAAATTTATATTTTAAATGACACGTCATATTAGAATTCAGTGAGACAAAAATAGATATATTTTCAAAACTAATATGATTCGAAATTGAAATATAAAATATTGTTAGATAACATCCGAACTAAGTAGTTTTATAACTTCTTATTCGGGTATAGTTATTCAAGATGATAACGTCTCAGAACAATATATTGATCCATGCCCAGATTCCGAACCCGCAAGAGTACGTTGAAGTGTGACACTAATCTGTACCTTCCAATGGCGAACGTAAACAAATCATGTGCAATGCGCTGCCAGTGAACAATATTGCATCGTACACTAAAGAGAATGTGTATCAAAGTTCATCGACCACATCACTCGAGAGGCCAACGTGATATGCTATGGAGACCATCGGAAGACCATCACTCCTGAGGATTTGCTTTACGCCATGGAGACGACCAAGTTCCACAACTATGCAGAAACTCTGACTCAGTTCTTGAGGAGGCAGAGGGAGGAAGACCTGGCGCGCGACTTCATGCGTGACAGGCCTTTGATTTGGCCCAATGTCATCGACTCTGTCGAGGCTCAAGACCAAGTACTGGCCCAGCAAGTGGTGGATCCTGGGCCTCAGGATGGGCTAACCGGTCCAATTAATGATGACTTATAAGGATTTGAATCTTCTGCTGAAAACACAACATCTGATGCTGTGTACTTTTTATATTAGATTATCAGTTGATTATTGATGGACCTCACACAGTGTGAGATAAATTTAAAAAATTGTCAGACGAAACGAGATAATCAGTTGATCACCTCGTATAAAAAGAGCACAGCACCGATGCTGTGTTTTCAACCACAACAGAGGATCTAAATACGACTTATATACGCCCAATTTGGGTGAAGGATCATCCAGTGGCCCATCAATGGATGCTGGTGTTGAGTTTCCATTGGAGGAGTTTGACGTCTACCAGCCGTTTAAATGAAAAGAGAGTGCAAAATCTGTGCTTTTTTGAGTATCTGAATTGAATTCCTGAGAACACAAATATTTCAAGTTTTGTTTGTCATAATCACGGTGAGATAAGATTTTCGGGGGAGTCGAATAAATAAAATTATACTCGTTCGCATTCATAAACTTTGACAATCACCCCGTTTCCTTTTTTTTTTTTAAAAAAAATAGTAAGTCGAAAACGAAGATGTTTAAAGGAATAATTACGCGAGAGTCATAATAATGACAAGAAAATAACAAAATTCAAGAACTTATTATTTATTACTAATTTAATACAAGTTTAATTGTTAAACAATATTTTAATTTTTTGTGTTAAAATTTTAACTATCGTGCAACACACGTGCGTGGTGTGCCTTACTACTAGTAAGCTATGACCACCATGTTGCCATTTGAGACAAAATATAGTGAAGATATTTTTGTAATGGCAAGCCAATCATGTGTAATAATCATCAAACTATAACATAATTTTTTATGTTATCAAAAAAAAAATATTAGAATATTGATAAAATTAATATATTAATAATATCTTAAGGTTATATTTGGTTTGTTTGATAGGATCTAATCAAATTACATGTTTGTTTGATATTTTATGTAATGATTTATTAAACTTTTAATTTATCGTGCATCGCACGTGCGTCGTACTTATTGACAAAAAAATAAAGAGCCTTACTTGTCGACGAATAATGGAAAATATAACATTATCTTTCATGTAATAAAAAAATATATTAATATATTGATAAATTAATATATTAATAATGAGTAAGACTCTCTATTGGACAAAATATTTTAAAAAACGTTTTTAGTATTTTATACGTGAAAAAAACTTAAAATATGTGTTTTTATAAAACATTTTTGAAAAATATTTTTTTTAAAAATGTATCTAAGTATAGCTTTTAAGGAACGATTGAGAAGTGTTTTTTGATATTTTTATAAATGAAGGCAACGATAGAAATCAAAAGATACCTCGTAAAAATTTTTGTGATTAATAATATATTAAGGTTATATTTGATTTGGTTGATAAGATTGATTCATTTTAGTGATCTAATCTCATTAAATATTTGACTGCAATTTTATGTATTAATTTATTAAAATGCCAGCCATGAGCATATGTCGCCCTTTGAGACAAAATATAGTGAGGATATTTTTGTAATTGCGTGGGAAGCATGCGTTATAATCATCAAAATATAATATAATCTTTTATGTAATCAAAAAATATATTAGTAGATTGATAAATTAATAATATCTTAATGTTATATTTAGTTAGGTTGATAGGATTCAATTATTTTAATAATATAATCTCGTTAAATATTTTTTTGCAGTTTTATGTATGGATTATATTCACACATCATCCTATATCAATCAAATAGTTGATTATAAAATTATAATTCTTATATTTACTTTTATTTATTAATTTATCAAAAATGATAAAATTGTAGTTTTTCATTTTATCTTTAATTTAATCTATAAACCAATTAGACTATTATTTATTCAACAGTATTTAATATCATACTTAAATGTTTAAATAGCAAAAAACTCATATCAGCATGATTCACATTTCAATTTTGTGAGACGAATCTTATTAGGATCGTGTTAGGATTTAGAGTGGGGTGTGAATAAAATCTTTTAATTTTTTGTTTTCTAAATTCCGTCAAATAGTGCGACCGGTCTTGATGGTATTGAATATAAAGACCATATTTTTTCAACTCTTAAGAAACGGTCGGACCACAGATTATACGAAAATGGTCCGATAAATCTTATGACTAATTTATACTCAAATAAGACAATTTAAATAAGATAAATAAATACAATAACGAAATCACACAAGTGTTTTTTAAAATGTTCGAAGACTCAAGCTCCTATGTCATTACTTCTTCTACTTGTGGAATTATTTCACTAAAAGGCTTTGGTTTTACAAAACTTGTAACAATCCGTTTCAATATTAAGACCTATCCACGGTCTAAATTGAAACTCATAAGAACTTTTTTTTATCGATTGAGACGTACAGTCTAAAACCAATATAGAAATAAGATGATGAATCCTTGGATTCAAACTGTCGAGAAACTTCTCAAATGTTTTGGTAAAAAACAGTCGAGTAGTTTGATAGAAACCCTTAAAGATCCTTGGTGATCTGAATAAGTATTCTTTGGAGCGGGGCTGATCAGTAGTGAGTAAGTATCAAATTGTTAAGCGCCCTGAAGCCTTTTTAAGAATGAAAGCTTACATCATGTGTCTGATTTGCTCTTCTTGAGATTTTCTATTTATATTAACTTATGTATTTTTTCCATTCAACATTTGACTGTAGCTCATTAAATGGGAATTAATGTAAAGACATTGTTATTGTCATCCTTTCTTGCTTTATCGTACCTTTCATTAATGAACAAATTGACATTTATTGTCACGCCCCGAGCCCGCGTCTGCGTGACTGCACAATGAGCCCCTATAGCAACTATTTCGTATTCGTCTCGTTTTACGAAAATGATTAACCCAAATTGCTATAGAAGTCCATTGTAAGCTCATTATAAACTTATTTTAAATCTTTAATTTTTAAGATATGGGACAATGAATATTACAATCACCCCTCCTTCAGAACGCGATGTCCTCGTCATGGCCTGATCCCTCGATCCACCAGCGCCGAGAATCTAGAGGTGGCTCCTACAGGTTCAAGAGGTAGCTCCCGTCATGTAGCACTTTGTCCCACAGGTTCAAAAGGTGGCTCTCATGCACGTAGCATTTTACCTCGCATAACACTTATTTCCCGGTGTTCCTTGCTGGTGACCGGCTCTGATACCATTCTGTCACATCCCGAGTCCGGGTCCGAGCCTGCGTGACTGTACAAAAATAATTGACCAAAACTATTTTACAAATTTCCTCCTTCATTTTTCTCCCTCCTCCTAGGTTACTAATTGCACATTAACTAAAAACTTTTATTCATTTTTATCGGTTATTGCACAATATTCATTTCATCACACATTTTTTCAAATTTGTTATATTTGTTTCCGTGTAGCTAATAGTAATAATAATAATTCCATCCCAATCCCCATCATCAGTGAGATTTGTAAAATTTCATCAGTGCACTTTTAAAAATTTCACATTTGTTTCGTGTAGCTAATAATATATAATATAATAATAGAAAAAGAATTCATTTTATTCGGTGTGATATGAACTAATAATGAGACATTAATAATTAATTAATGTATTTTTGAAATACAACCTGTTTCTCAACTACATGTTATATAATCATTGTTCTTTGTTTTTCTTGATCGATGATTTGAGTTCTCCACTTCGATAGTTTTAGAAATAACATATCTATTTTTAAAATCATATAGTACACACATGCTTAATGATAGTTTTTTTTAATAAAAAAATGATATAATTTTTTGTTCATAAATATAATTATAAAAATATAATAAAATAAATTTATCATATAAATAAATTAAATAACTTGTATGAGACAGTCTTACGAGTCATATTTTGTGAGATGAATCTGTTATTTGGGTAATCCATGAAAAATTATTACTTTTTATTGTGAATATCATTAGGGTTGACTCGTCTCACAGACAGAGCCGTACCTGTGTTGAATGAGGCCTGAAACGAAAATTGAAAAATGGATCATCTTGTTGCAGTAATAAATATAAAATTCAATTTGCATATAACAAATATATTAATAAATACATAAATATATCAAAACCAATATATTACATCAATAACAACTTAATAAATATTTAAAATAACTACATAAATACTACTCGTGTAGTTTTTTAGATGCGAAAATATTTATCAAATCTGTGTAATCCAATTGTCATACTATTTTTTTCTCAATCGACAACATAGTTGGCCCATTTAGTCTATCTTACGATATCGTTGATTGAAGATAATTCTCGTAGAAACTATATTTTTAGTCTCTGTGATGTAGAAATTACAAAATCAAATAATTCTTTGAGTCGAAATAACAAACCATAAAATGAAAAGACAAAAAAATCCCAAAAAACAATGAATTTCATCTTTCAACGGTCCACACATTCAAGCTCTATTCACAATTTATTTTATTTTTTTAGACTATCCACTTATTAATTACACAAGTCGTACATTAAATTTATATAAAACTCATAATTCAATTATAAATCATTAAAGAATTTAAATAATACGATTTGTGCTTCAGTTATATATTTAATTAATATGATCTCTAAGCTCATTACACTGCCCATATCGCAAGTAAATTTCATTTTCGATTAGTATCCTTTGATAGATTAATCTACAAATATAAATATAAATTTGTATTTATAAAAAAGATTTGAAATGGAAATAAAGCATAATTCATGAAGAAAATTATTGTTGAATGAGAACAAAAATTAGGGTTGAGATTTTGAGTGATTTAAAGAACAAATAACATATACCATATATATATTTATGTATATGAAGGGCCCCTTATTGGGCTGGGCCCTGAGGCAACCGCTTGGTTGGCCTCATAAAAGGTACGGCTCTGCTCACAGATAAAGATTTGTGAGCCCGTCTCACAAGAAACCTACTCATAAATAAATTACCTGCACGTAAAATAAATCTAAACAAGTGGAACACAATAAATATATAAATAAAAGTAAGACAAAAATTGAACTAAAGTTTCTCTCAATCAAGAACATATTATTGATGGTTTTACAAATTTTCTTGTTGTATGAAAGTACGACATAATCTTTAAGAATTTCCTGTGTTGTGCTGTATACATCGGACTTCTGAATTTATATATCTATTTACCTATTAACATTAGAAAGTTGCATTTATTAAAAACATCTGCTGAATCATAATAGAGATATTCATCATCATTTTACCAGCAACTTGTGTAGCTGCAGTGACCATCGGACCTCCGTGAATCTCGAGTCGATTTCGGGAAACAAAGCTCACTTGCGGTGACCAGATGAAGCCATAAGGACAGCAACTGCCACAATAAACATCGACAACATGCCTCCAAGAAGTATGTACGTTCTTTTCGATGATTTTCGATACTCTCCAAATAGAAGTACACCCCAAAAAGTGCTCACCAGTGGGAGTGCCTGCGATCAACAGATCACCAATGAAGATGAAAGAGGAGCACAAAGAATCAGTATATGATTTACTAATGGCAGGCTTGTTTTTACACTTCAAAGCAAAGTTTTTTTCCATATGTTTGTTGACGAAAAACGAACCTGAACAGCATCTGCTGCAGCGTATCCCGCAGCCTGACCTCCCATAAACTGAAGACCGTTACCGAAACCACACAAAAGTCCGGCTAAAAATGCCCAACCGCGACCGTTCCAGTCTGATAAGTAAGCTTTTATGGATGATTTGGGCAAATTCAAAACAGGGCGATACAAGAAACTGATGTTAAGTATAATAGCAATCACAAAGCAAGAAACCGAGAAGTAGAAAAAGGCAGTGTATACTGTTAAATGATGAACACCATCTTTTAATGTATGCCACTGATCATTAGTAGCCAAGTTGAAAGCTGGAGAAAATAGAGAGAAACATATTCCCGCGAAGAAAGTTATGGCCAAGCCAATGAAAGTCCCCTTCCCCAACACCTGCATGCAGAACGTTAAAAGGAGATTTTCAGCATATATGTATGGACAAAATTATGATTTCAGAACGGGGTACCATATCTAAAAATGAAATCAACATAGTAAAAGATGGTAATATGTTATCAAACCTTAATCGACCTTTTATTCTCAAGTTCAATGAGAAAATCTGCTGTCCCGAATTTCGCCTTCTCATTTGTACCAGTTGTTCCATTCTCCAGATCTTCTGTTACATATATGTAAGCTCGGTACTTTAAAACAGAAAGAATGAGCCTAAACTTTCACGTCAGTAAATAGTTTTGTGATTTACACTCACCCTTTTTCGCAATAGTTTCTTCGGAGACATTATATGAACCATTCAGTCTGTCCGATCAACAAATATCCAAATTCACATCAGTTGAATTTAGTTGTAAATCATATTACCTCAGAAACATTATATGCTGATAATCATATGATTTCTCGGAGGGCTGTCTATTTCCAACTCTTGTTATCTATTTTCAGCCCATAATTCAAGTTATTGATCTAAAAACTTACTCTGTCCCATCTTTATAACCATTTGACAAACTATTGAGCTTAGTCTTGTTATCTGCAGAATTGGATGAATGAACAGCAGAGCCCAAACAGACAGCGATCAAGAAGCACGCGACACCGGGAAAGAGAATCTCAGCCTTGTTAATTCTATCGTCTAAGAAGTAATTCATCGTTGTTCCTGGATACGTATATCCGTAAGGCAACAAGTGAAACAAGTATAAAGGCGCCTTAAAGACACAAAAAGATCGAAACATCGCCTCGTATCAAATATAGAGTACCTATGACAACAGTTATGCTTGCTGTGATCACCTCAGTTACAGATAAACCAACAAATGCCCAAGCATATTGAGTCGCCAGGTTTCCTAGGCTAAGCACAATCCCACCACCCATTGCAAATAATACACTAGGCCAATTATCCTGCATTAAATGGTAGAAAACTGGCTCAGAAAGCAACAATGATCGAGTTTTCGATTTCCAGTCTACTAAAAAATCTTACTATATAGTAATCAAATGGAACAAAAAAAAGGACTAAACAATCAGCAGGCTAGTTCACCTGGGATAGCTGATTCAAAAAATTGGGCTTCTCAATGGTGTTCTTTCCAATTTCACCGAACGTGAAAGCGATTATAACAGCCGCCAACAAATTAGTGATCGTGTAATCAAGATAAGTATGTTGAGGGAGACGGCCACGCCTTTCGAGAAGGGTCAGAAGTGCAGGCCATGTACCCAAGAAAGTTAATGCTAAAAGCATACATGCTATTGCACCTCCTTTACTCTCCACCACATACATGTTGGATCCACAATAATGATCTCTGGGATGGAATGGATATTAATGTAGAATTTCACAACAATCCTATCAAGAAACATACATCGAAAGATTATAATATCCTGTCGAATGAAAAAAATTCCAGCTTTTACACGAATAATGGAAAATTTTCTCCACAAATTACAGAGTTTAAATTTCTTTCCTGAAGTCCACATATAAACTAACAATATCCTATCCATGTATTCACACAATGAAGGTTGTCGTTCTCTTGCTTTTATCCTTAACTATAATCATGGAAAGAAAGTGAAAACACGATAGTTCGAACTCTATTAATATGTTCATCTGATAAAACTTCAAATGATTGAAAACGAGAAACCCATAAAACAAATTCAATTCTGTCTCTGGAGAAACTACGAAAATACGACAAATTACCAGTTAGAAGAGGTTTGAAGATATGCACCCACAAACACCGAAGTCCACTTCACAATTATATCCAAAGATTCCCTACAAACTGAGCAAAAATCTTGCAAAAAACGAGGAAAAAAATGGAACTCTGCCCTTTTTCCCAATGAAAAACCTGAAGTTAGGAAGGGATAAGACTATGTTTCCAATTGAAAAGGTGCTATAAATAACGCAAAATCAAATAATTGTGCAGTTCTGACCAAAGGGATATGGAAATGACTATATGCACACATTCCCATTTCCAATAATTCAAGAATCACAATTTTCAAAGCGTGTTTAGTGCTTAGATGAGCTGGGAATCTGTAGGATCAGAAGTTGAGATTCACTCGTGTGATTCACCTATGAGTAATCATTGACGTATTTTGCTTCTATTCTTGGTCAGAGGTGGCCATCAAGGTGTGCCTAACTTTCTTGGTTTCCTTCTTCAAAGTACACTTAGCATGGCCAGCGGTGGAACAATTTATTTTCGTCTGATAAAAACAAATATAACAAAGTCAACTGTGCGACCCGAATGATGTAACCGTTGAACTAATAGCATTTGGTTTTTTGGGTTTGTCCGAGAAATTGGACAAGTAAAGTAAGTGGATAGCAAGTGAGAAATGTGAAAATAATCATAGCATTGATGAGCTTATATTGAGTTACACTTTGTGAAGGTGTAAGAAGGTCAAGAGGCTCTCTCTCACGCACGCCGGGTGCAGGGGTGTAAATTTTGGGCCAGGGGTGTAAATTTTGGGCCCGATTTGCAATGGAAAAAAGGTTAACTTGTGTGCAAGCGTAAGAGCGTGACCTGGGTGCATTGAGTGTCGGACCGATCAAGGCAAAATTTCCCACCAAGGTGCTCTAGCTGGACTGACCTTTGGCCTTTCGGATGTCCAGCAGTGACTGTCCATATGGAACACGAGTGCCTGCATTCTCGTTCCATCAGCACTCTTCTTTGTTGTCTCGGCTGCTGCTGTTTCCTCCGGCTGCTGTTCATATGCCCTCGTGATAAAGTTCAGATACTTTTCAGTTCGTCGTTGTGGTGCATCGTGTTAGGTTACTGATAGTTGTTACGTTGTATCATGGGAAACAGACGTCAAGTATATCATCGAAGCACATACCGGAGGGAACAAATTTGTTTTAAGGATACTGTACTTCGTACAAGCCTCAGTTTGATCATTTCAACATTTTCACCAGTGTTTCCTTCACTATACTATTTGCTGGTTTTCTTTTCAAAAACTTTCTGTACTATATCATTATTGTGTAACAATCTTAAAACATATTACTCATTACGTGGTTTGTTTCAGATATGACTATTGAAACCAGCATGCAAAGTGAAACTGGTCATGTTGTCCCTCATGTGCCGCCTCAAGTAGTCCCCCATGTTACCCCACGTGCCACTGCGGTTGCTGTCTCAGCCAGTCACGGTGAAAAACCTGAAAAGTTCACTGGTGTGAACTTCAAAAGGTGCAGCAGAAGATGCTGTTATACTTGACGATGCTGAACCTGACCAGATTTCTGTCTGAGGATGCTCCTAAACTCAAAGAGAGTGAGGGAGATGTTGAATCTGTTAGTTCGGTGTATGCATGAAATCATTATGATTTCTTATGCCGAAACTATGTACTAAACGGATTGGCCGATTCGCTCTACAATGTGTTTTGTGAAAAGAAAACGACTAAAGAGTTATGAGAATCCCTTGACAGAAAGTACAAAACCGAGGATGCCGGTGCCAAGAAGTTTCTTGTTGGCCACTTTCTGGACTTTAAAATGGTGGATTCAGAGCCGGTTATCAGCCACGTTCAAGAATTCTAAATGATTCTTCACGAGATTCACGGTGAGGGGATGACTTTGAGCGAATCATTCTAAGTGGCTGCTATTGTTGAGAAGCTACCACCAGCTTGGAAGGATTTCAAAAATTATTTGAAGCACAAGCGCAAGGAGATGAATGTTGAAGAGCTCATTGTGCGATTTCGCATCGAGGAAGACAACAAGAGTTCGGAAAGACTATTGTTTTCTTCTTTGCTGCTAATGCTAAATCAGTAGATTGGTTTGATTTATGTTCAACGGTAAATATCATTACATCTACGTAAATGTATAGCTTTGAGATTCACTCAATATAAAATTAGATTCACTCAATATAAAATTTATCCAAATAATCCAATGAATTTGAAATCAACATTTTGGTATCAAAGTCATTTAAAGAAGAAAAAAAAAAAAAACTAATTGAATTACATTTTAAATAAAAATGGAATTTATGATTTTTTTTGGTTAGGAGAAAAAAACGAAATTAATGTTTTCTCCCCTTTCAATTCGAAATCGTCATATCAAAACATACGAAACTTTCTCAAGGTTATTGTTAAAAATAAAAAATAAAAAATGAACTCCAAAACTCCAAACTAATTAACGTATATTAAGTTTGCAAGTAATATGTTTATATTGTTCAATAATTTAAATTTAAATTTAAATAAATTTCAGAAAACCCGACTTCCACGGTTGGCAACGCGACTTCAGGTTAAACTGTATAATCTTGGAAGTGAACACACTGAAGAGAACGCGTGCATTTGGCGCCTTTTAAATTATATCTGATTAACCTAAAGTCCTTTCCATTTCAAGATATTCATTAAATCTGGCCGATCGGATTCCGTACGCGATGCTCATCGCCTCTCCGTCCGGAGCTTCAGCGATTATCGGAAAAGAATTCCCCGGTAAATTCACGCACTATGGGCTAAGAAGAAAGCATAGTTTCAGAGTATGGGCGAGTGAATTTCCCGCATTTCTTCCCAAAGAAGTGGAAAATATCAAGGACCAATTTGCGAGAAATCTGGCTTCAAGGATTGAAATGCTGCCTGTACCTGTAAGGTTTCAGCTCTTTTTCGAAAAGCCGTATGGTGTGTTTGAAAACATATAATTTAATAAATTTGAAATGGAAAATATTTTTTTAATATTTGAAAAGATAGAATTTAAAAAATAGGATTGATATTTGGGTTTTTTTTTTAAAATAATTTAATTTTTAAAATTAATTTCTAAAATAATTTTTAAAAAAAGTATGCAAAAATACCCCAATGTGGAGCAGTGTCCGTGCTTCGTAAGCGCGGACGCTGTTCACGTGGAGCACGTCCGCGCGACAGAATATTTAGCGATGTAATATATATCAAAATCGTCACTAAAATTGAATCTGAAAACCGTCGCTAAAATTGAATCAACGACGGTTTATTGGAATCAGCGACGGTTTAAACACCGTCGCTACTTTTAGCGTTTAAACCGTCGCTATTCCGAAATTTTGGTATATTCATTAACGTCGTACATTGCACGCTACGGATAATTGTATTAACGGCGTGCATATGCACGCCACGGATAATAGTATTAACAGCGTGCAGATGTACGCCGCGGATAATCTTGAACTTTCAATGGCTTGCATCTTTGCAGCATGCAATGTGCGCTGCGGAAAATGAATTTGCGCGCTACGAAAAACCAATTTTGTTGTAGTTAAGACATAGAAAAAACAGACAAAAATTCATCACGAAATAAGTTTTTTCAGGAACCTCTACTATTCAACCTGGTTTTTTCAGGAACATCTACTATTCAACATAGAAAAAAACAGACAAGAAAGTCAGTCATCCCTGAATCACTGAAAAAACCAGGTTGAATAGTAGAGGTTCCTGAAAAAACTTATTTCGTGATGAATTTTTGTCTGTTTTTTTCTCTGTCTTCACTACAACAAAAATGATTTTTCGCAGCGCGCAAATTCTTTTTCAGCAGCGAACATTGCATGCTGCAAAGATGCAAGCCGTTGAAAGTTCAAGATTATCCGCGGCGTACATCTGCACGCTGTTAATACTACTATCCGCGGTGTGCATATTGACGCCGTTAATACAATTATCCGTAACGTGCAATGTACGACGTTAATGAATGTACCAAAATTTCGGAATAGCGATTTTTATATTAAAAATTTTATAAATAATATATTTTTATTAAAAAAATTTCGTTTTAATAGTAAAAATTTAATTTATCAAAATTTGATAAATTTATTTTTAATGAAAATTTTTATAATTTTTACATTTATTAAAAATATTTTTTTATATGTAAAATATATTTTTTTCTTTAACAAAAAAATAAGAATATTTTTATAAATATTGTTAATAAACAAATCATTTTAAAAAATAGAAATATAAATTTTTTTAATATAAAATAAATTAGTTTTTAATGGTTAAAACAAATTCCAAATTATATTTAAAAAATATTATCAAAGGATCCAAATCTATGAATTTAAGGGGGTGTATTCAATGTAGAAGACTTTATTGACTTTTAATGACTTTTGTAGATTTTAAAAGTCTAGAGGTATTCAATCAAGACTTTTGCATACTCTATAGAAGTCTGATGGTATTCAAAATAGGCTTTCATGGAGTTTTAAAAAGTCAAGTGGTATTCAACATTGATTTTTAAAAACTCTATAAAAGTCTAGAGGTATTCAAATTTTCAATAGACTTTTAATAACTTCATGGAATTAGTTAACATACAAACATTAAAGCCTAAGGTACAACTATAAATTATTAAAAATTGTATTTGGTTCAACTCAAAGATTTGGATGGATTTTTAAAACTTCAAACTCATACAAAAGCTATTTTATATCTCTATCTGTCGCTTCACATCACCTCTCTTCTTATCTTCTCTCCTCTCATCTATCTATATCACGCTTTTAAAGTTTCGAAATGTATCTCTATATTTTCATCTTTCCTTATCAAATTTTTCATTTTTTGGCTGATTTTTCATTTAATAATTTTTTATTTTAATATCATAAGAAATTTTGAATTCTAGATTTGATTTTGTGATTTTTAATTTACAATTTATACAAATTAATGTAATATTCAATAATAATAAAAGATGATCCAAAAAATGTCGCTTAATTCTTAATAATTGAATAGCTTCGCAACAACCATGATTTTTTAAATTCTTTTTAGCAGTTTCAATTAATGTGTAAGCTATGATATTTTTATACAAAATTATTTCTATATAATAATAAATAATATTTTTTCACATGTATATTATTAATTCAAAAACAATGTTACAGATTAATCAATTGATGTATTTTAGAAATTTACAAACATGCATACAAACCCACATATATACATATGTAAAGATTAAATGATTTAACTTTTAAATAATTAATTTACTTATTAATATAAATATCGAAAAAATATTTCAAACTGAATATGCTATATATGTCAACTAATTATTAGTTCATAATATGTTATAATTAAGTATAAAATTTATAAAATTTTATTAAAAAAAATTCACAAAAGTCTATAAAAATCTTGCAAAAAAGTCTACATGAATCCAAGTAAATCTGTTTATAAATCTGTGAGATTCTATATAAGTCAATAAAAATCTATCAAATACATAAAAGTCTATAATTTGAAAAAAGTCATTAAAAGTCATCAAAAATCTGAATTGAATACACCTCACTAAAATTCAAATCTAAATTCAAATTTAATTTTTTACATGTCCAAACATACTTGTAAAGCTACGTTTAGTTGGAGAATAAAATTATGAAAGATGAAGAGAGAAATGATAAAAAGATTGATTGAAGTAGAGATAAAATATATAATGATAAAATAATATTATGTTTGGTATGATTGTTAAGAATGAGATAATTTAGAATCTTTTGATGAATTGACAAAATTGCCCATCCACTTCGGCGGCGGCGGTGTGGTGGCCAGCGCTGGCGACGGAGGATGTGGTCGGCGGCATGCCGGCATTCGGCTGTCAGTCGGCGGCCGGCAGTTGGCTGGCGGTCAGCCGTCGGCGGTCGGTGGCGAGAAGTGGTGGTGAGTTTGGATATAGGAGAAAGGTAAAATTGGAAAAATAGGATCGATTAAGAGTTATAAATAATCCTAAGGGGTGATGAGTGATTATTTTATCTCAGTTAATATAACCTAATCATTTATCCGAGGGATTGACTTGGTTAAATAAAAATCCTACTAAACATGGGATTATGTGGGTTAAAAAACTCATCTAATCCTTCGTACCAAACGTAGCCTAAGGGTATTGTGATTGGTCTCGAATGCTTGTTATTTTGGTAGCTCTTGCGTTCATTATATTTGGTGCGAATTTATTTCCTTTCTGTTTCCTCGCAGTCCCACTCTTGTTCTAAATAAACGTAAATATTAACAAATCCCTGATAAAATCAGGGTTCATTCATGATATAATAATTACTATTTTATAGAGCATTGACATAAGGTGGAAGCGTCAAATGCTGCTTGAACTTCGTTCTTTTCCCTATTGTTTAATACTATACGATTATCAACTGTTATTACTCCACCATGATGCATTGACGATTAAGTAACATTTGTTGCGAGTGCTTCTGGAACTTTTGAAGATTAAGAAGATATGCAACTAAATTTATTATATGCTATCATGATGATGTTGTACTATGGTTTGTCGGCTTTCTCGGTCATGGCTTATTAGCTAAAGTTTTGGATCGACGAGTTTTCCTTATTTACAGCTCAGTTGGACGAAGAATCATATCATGAGTAGCTGTGTGAAGCCAAAAACTCTGAGCAAAACCAGTCCACTAGTTCTGCTTCATGGTTTTGATAGGTCTGGTTCTATAAGTTCATATGGCCTTTTCAGGATATTGATGATATATTTTCTGTCTCCACGGTTTATCACTTCTTATTACTCAGCTCCTTGCTAGAATGGAGATATGTGCTTCCCTTGCTTGAGGAGGCAGGGTTGGAGACGTGGGCATTCGATGTTCTAGGGTGGGGCTTCTCTAATTTGGGCAAGTTTTATTTTCCTCCTTTGCGTTTTTACTTCCTAAAAGTTTAGATTGCAAGAATTATTATTCTACGACTCAATATATGCTTGTTTCTGTTTTTTCCCTTTCATTTTGTTAGAGAATCTCCCCCCATGCAATGTAGCTTCAAAACGTGATCACCTATACCAGGTGATCTTCCTCCGTGACTGCCATTACGATGTCTCTTTTTAATTCCTTTTAATTTTTTTTTTAATGAAAAAAAGTTCCATTAAAACAGGGTAAATAATGTCTGTGCAAGTAACAAATACATTAGACATCCCAGGAGATAAGCTGATAGCTAAAAAGGAAACATAAAAAACACACTCGTATTAATCTAGCAGATTAAAAGTAAAACCAACTGTAGTAGCAAGACACATGATATATGTCAATGAAGTGCACATCTTGTTATCCGAGCTGTTGCTATTACGATGAGAGTCCAATCCATATATGTCCTGTCCACCAAACATAGCAGCCATAGAGGTTATCCACAGTTCACAAACACGTCTTCATGGGGCTGCATTTGAGTTGCATCGCAATGTAAGAATTTGGATGTTACGGATGATGACTTCAGTGCACAGTTGCTCATTCTCAAAAAGTGCTCTGTTCCTTGCATTCCATATTGAGTAAATACACGCTGCCATCGCAGTACATCTCATTTTCATGAGATTAGAATTGCCCCTGTAAGGACCTCTGAAAGCTCTTAGGATCGTGTTGCAAGAACCCATGAGTCTCGTCATTCCGAGCCACTCCCAAATCATCTTCCAAATGTAGCAAAATATTTCACAATAGAAGAAAAGATGACGAGAAGATTCTTCATGTTTTTTTGCATCTCCTTTTAATTGATCACACTGAAGTTTGCATCAAAACATTCTTATGTTAGGCCTCATGTTTTCCACTAGTCTAATTGATTAAATTATTCTTATAACAATTCCAATTGATGATGAAATTGTGGTGTTGCCACACACGACCCTATTTTCTGTCTTATTTGCTAGATTTGGTAATCAAGATTTCCCTTTGTGTTATGCTTTAGTTGATAACTTGATTGAGTCAATTCCAAACATCAAGTGACCTGACCTTTCATCCCTAAAAGATATTGGGATGCTGGTTTTTTTGTTTAATCACCGCAGTGCTGATATGGGCCGAGTCAAAGTGCTTGCAGCTTTACTGACCTTTTGCTATTCATTCCCACAGTTTTGGAATTCTTATATCAGAAGGCCCGTGACATTAGTCGGACCAAGTCTAGGAGCAGCAGTTGCCATTGATTTTGTTGTCAACTATCCACAAGCTGTACATGTTGCATGGCCTTGAAATCTTATGCATTTTTTGTTGTGATTTTATTTTTTTATGGTTTTTCCACGACCGGCGTTATGGATTTCATGTTATCATTTATTTTAGGTTGATAAGCTGATTTTCATTGATGCAAGCGTCTATGCTGAAGGTACAGGAAACCTCGCTAAGTTACCTAAACTGATGGCATATGCTGGGGTAAGTCTCTCAACAATTTTTATGTCGAATCTTTTGTTCACCTTGAGAAAAATACTGTCAAACAAGGTTTTTAGCCTTCTTCAATTTATTAGAAACCCAATCACCTCTTTTGTACACAACTTTCAAGGTTTATTGTGAAAGTGAAGGTACCAAACGCTGAAACGCATTTATACATACATATAACACACCCTTAATGTATACTTTATGTTTCAGAGAATTGAGAGCCTTTCTCGTGAGGCACAATACAATTACAGCTTGAAGTACCTTTAGATGGGAAATTCGTCCAGCCCTTTTTGGACGCGCACATTTGATAGTTTTAGGAGGCTCCTCATAATGTCCTTTTCCATATCACAGCAGACAAGCTCGAAAATAATTTTCCTTGAAAAACAAACCTGATTGTGAAGAATTTCACAAAGATTTTATTGAATATAATCCAATTTTTCGTATTGATTACCATTACTCCTTTCCCTTTCGAAACCTTCCAATCTTAACTCTAAAAATTATATTGTGTATATTCCCCTATTGGACAGGTGTATTTATTGAAGAGCATTCCATTGCGCTTGTATGCAACTTCATTGACATTTAATAGATTATCATGGAATACTTGCGTGGACTGGACAAATGTGAGTATTGATATATGTAACAAATATTTCCGGTTTGTTATTGATGTTTTTTGTGAGGTCGCGTTGTGCCACTAATTTTATTGATATTAAAAACAGTACACAGAAAGGGGACTACCAAATAATCTGAAACATAAGGTGAACCCTAAGAGTGCCTAAAATAACAACTAACGTCCTAAAAAGGCAACCAAAATAAACAACAAAGTACAAATTTATTTTCCACAATTCCTTGGACTCAAGGCTCAAACTGTAAGCCCTTGAAGAAGATGTGGAAATTTTAGGAGTACGTTTTGGCTTTTGAACCTCTTCTTTTGATTCTGAATCCGAGTCCATGTGCTCCCAAGATTTGTCATGGCCATGTGAAGCTATAAAGGAATCGCTCAAATTTTGCATTAATTCCGCATCATATTCAAAGTTGTTATCGATGTTGTATACCAATATTACTGCTTAAGGTAAAGGTGAATAATATTGTCTTATTCAGATTGGTCGTCTGCATTGCCTATTACCTTGGTGGGAGGATGCGACTGTTGATTTTATGATAAGTGGAGGCTACGATGTCAGTTCGTATATCCAGCATGTATGAACACTTATAACTATCAAACTCCTCCGGTAACTTTACATATCTTTTTGCTCAAGAAGCAGACATGGTTTTAAGTGGGAGGAAAGAAGGTGATAAAACAGTCAATTACTCATTGCTTGTACTTCGTGATAGTTTGTTTAGGCCATATATTCAAAAAGAGAGCTTACTCTAAAGCTTATTGGCCACTCACAATTGTTTGCGCACATACTTTGAGAAGGGGATGGCAATGATGACCCATTTTGGATGATCTTGATTAACATATCAGTATTCCTCGCATTCATTCTAAACAACCTCTAACGTGAACACAACCACAATACTGACCTTGTAGCAACACTACCAGGTTAGAGTGAGGTCATATATTCAAGCCTCCCCCAAAGCAATTTCTTGGGGGAGGGAGGGATGTTGGGGTGTTACCCATCAATTCTTCTGTGTGCTTGTGGGTAGTTTGGTCTACACTCCCTAAGGCTTAACAAGCCGTCCCAGTGATACACATATATGCAGGCCCTTGTGTCCACCCATAGTTTATTATATGACTCTGTTTTCATCGTATGATAAACCAAAGTTACGTTTTTTCTATGAACTATAGCTTATGAACTATAGCTTTTGACATGATGGTAAACATTTGATCATAACATTACTTATTGCAGAATCAATATGGGATCACATGATATTTCTTTAATAGCGGCTGCAAATATCTCTCTCCTGTGATGATTGCAGAACATTACTGCAGAATCAATATGGGATTACATGATAATCTTTCTTTCTTAGCGTCTGTGAATATCTCTCTCCTGTGATTGCATTGACCTGCTATTTGTACTCCCAACTAAATGTTACTTTGTACAGGTAAAGCAGAAAGCACTTGTTATATGGGGTGAAAATGATCAAATTATTGACAGTAAGCTCTCTGTGGTAGGTCTTCTTCAGTTTTTTTATTTATTATATCTAAGACACAAGATAACATACATGACTTGATTCCTCTATCGACAGAGGCTACAGTGTGAATTACCAAATGCAATTATACGGCAAGTACCAGATTGTGGTCATATCCCACATGTAGAGAAGCCTGCTGCTGTCTCCAAGTTAATTACAGATTTTGTTCAAGCTGATGGACAAGTAGACATACCAGCCGGTTTAGCCTGTCTCAAGAAAGTCTAAGCTTTTAGTGATGATTAGCGCAAGTCTAAGCTTTTATTCATGGCCCCCTCAAAAAAAAAAAGTTTTATTCATTTATTCATGGTAGCTTTATGTTGTTGGCTGCATTGGTTTGCACTAAAATTTTAACGGTCCCTTCTGAATCCAACTTATTAACAGAAGGAATAAAATGTTCAAGGGTTTTTTCAGTATCAGATTCAAGATCAAACAGAGAATGAAAGAAGAGTTCACACTTAGGGGCATATTTGATTCTCAAGAATCCAGGTATTGAAACAATTGATTTAAAAAAAAAATGACGATTCTCGTATTTATGAAAAACTCAGTCCAAAATGCCTGCTTTGTACCACACTCAATTATAACTAATAATTTACAAAATGTCATTAAGGAATATCTAAGTTGATGAATGAAGTGAACATTTGACCAATGATCATGTGTTCGATTCCTCTTACAACACTTTCTTCGACGATTTTGTTGTACAAGATTTGTCTAGTACGTTTTACATGAATAGTGTGGTTTGCGGTTTAGGCCGTGATTTAATCAGCACGCATCGAGCAATAGCGACGGTTGGTTTCCATGTCATGAAAAAAATGCAAAATGTATAAAAATTGGCTTAGCTATGAAACATGAGGGGTCTCAAGATCTCATTAATAATAATAATTAAAAAAAACAATTAACAAAGACTTGATGCTTTCCTGTCTAGATATGCGTTGGAAAAATCTAAACAGGAGAGCACGATACTACACCATAAGCAGCCCCCACTCAGAAGGGGAAAATATAATCTCCCCCGAGTCTTTTTTCCCCTTTCCTCACTTTATGAGGAATACAAAAAGAAAGCTACAAGTGCAAACCTAACCCTCATGTGATGTCAATTATATCTTCTTGCACTCACATTTGTCTTTCCTTAACATTCTTAATCACATCAAGCCATAAAGGAAGAAGGTTGAAAAGAAGAATGGTAATAACATAGAGACCATTGTGCTTTGAGACAGTAGTGTCATTCTAGCACTGCTGTCGAATCCGGATCCACCTGGAGGCAATGTTGACCCTGTAAAGGTACCTGGGTTGGTGCCGCTGCTGTTTGTAGGTGTTCCTCCGACGCTGCTGCATAGGAGTAGAATATAATCAAGATACACTGAATATCCAATATGTCTAATTTAGCAAGCCTACTTTGTAAAAGAATAATATAACCTCATTTGCAAACGAATAATATAAAACTAATTTAGTATTAAAATATGGCAAGTCATAAACAAAGCCTAATCTGAGATGCAGAACATGCAATGGTGACAAAGAAAAGGACAAATTGATCAATAAAGGTCACATTATTGTATCGATGTATTAAATTTAGGTGTAGACCTGGAAACAGTTGCATTCAAAACTCTCCTAAAATGGCAATTAGATCTGCCGTAATTCTTTGTTCTAAAATCTTTGAAACTTTTTGGTAGAAGTTGGCATTTTAGCTGAAGCCATTGCCCATAGGAATCAGTTCATACCTACAATGTCTTGATACCAGGACAAGCAACTTATTATATCAGAGAACTAAACCTCAGAACCAGTGAAAAGTTTTCACAATATTGGTACACAAGATTTTAACTTTCTTCATTTCACTAGTAGGGACCTTTTCAAAGAACTCAGAAGCCACTATTCTTTTTTATCTATACTACTCGGTGATTAAATATCCGTAGAGACGAGGACTCTGCTGGGACCAACAGTCTTGGACCAGCGTTCATTTCAATGGTTTGCTCAGATCTTTACATTGGAATGCGGGAAGATTTGTCCCAGTTCACTGCATACTTTTTATTCTCATTCAACAACTTTTCCTGTTAAGAAAAATAATATAATGACATCCAAGACAGCTGGAAAAAAAAAAAGAACACCAAACCTTGAACTGGATGGATACACGCATCCACTAACAGCATCTGCGAATTTTCAACAATGCACAACAATAGGACAAAAGTTGAGTATTTTTTTTTAATGGATTAAAAAGAAGACTCTTTTGTGAATGTATTGAGGCTTACTAGGGGAACTTGCAGTAACAGTGGCCGTGCCTTCAAAAACACAGCTCCCAGAAGTTTGGGCCTTCCTCTGGTAATAACTGTTAACAGCATAATTACAGTGCTCCTTGACAGTGTTTGGGTTAAAACAAGCCCCATTTTGAAGTATTGCTGAACAATCAGCTCCATTTCCACAAGCATAATCTATGTTTTTCTGGAGAACTGAATCACTATGCCCGCTATTGCAAACGCAATAAGTTGCATCTGTGAATCAATAATCCACAAAATTATCGCAAAAGTATCAAGAGACTGTAGTAAAATATCAAGAAAATGGATAAAGTTCACATCTTTGCAAGCCCTTTACCGCCCTTCTAAAGGGACAAATGTAGACGTACGGATGACTATACACGCTAACAAAAGCCAAGAATAATACCTGAATGAATAGCCATGGCAAACAGAATCACTAAATACACTACAAAAACAGCCATGATGTTCACGATCATCAAGACTTCGAGAGAAAATCCGGTGAAGAGAAACTGCGTGTACTCAAGTGGCCGGACAAACTACAGGAGAGAAAGTGGAGGAAAAAGGTGAGAGGATTTTTTGACAGTGAAAGGATTTATTGGTGTCAATATAAGTTACTTTCCATGCATATATGAGCTAATATTAGCCAAAAATATATTATAATAAAAATCCAAAAAACTTTACGATGTACTCTCGACTTCATTTTTTATTCCCAACGGTCATAAACTCGTCAGCTTGATAAAATTCCTATCCGGCTTGGTCAAGATGGAGGGTTAACTCGTCACTTGTTCAATTTTTTTTTTCGAAGCTGTCACTTGTTCAATTTTGTGTTGTCTTAATTTTTTTTTTTGCGAGGCATTGATAATAATGCATTCGCATTATTTTAGTATTTCAAGACACTGTGCACCAAAAACATAGCTAAAAAACACTCTTTCATTACAAATAAAGAACAAACAGATACACGTACATATATGAACATCTGTTGTGTTTATTGAAGATCGGGTTTTCATTTAACCAGACGAGGATTTAAAATTCGGGAGAGCGATAGTCAAGTGACCTCTACACATGTATTGTTTATTTACATACTCCGACAAGAGACTTAATGCGAATGCATGTTTGATCTTCTTGTTATGAACTTACAACGATGTTGTACCTTGTGTAGTATTTATTGGTATTATTTACGCTTGCAAAACATAGCATACATAGAATTAGCTTTTCAAGGAAAAACAAAGAGTAAAAATGTTCTATATATAAATCTCAACATGCATGATGGTTGTATTTGTGTTTAGTTCCTGTCGAATCAAAAAAAATTGCAGTCCTGATTCACACAAAAAACATGATTTTGTATTTCTTGGGCCTCCAATTGTTTTCCCGAATGAAATTCGTTACAAAACATTGAAAATTTGGTACTACTATATGATATTTGAGTATAAAATATTTCATATTTGATGTTGATATATGATTTGGCAAATACTTGTGTGAGATGGTCTCACGGGTCTTATTTTGTGAGACGGATCTCTTATTTGGGTCATATATGAAAAATTATTAAATTTTATATTAAGAGTATTATTTTTTATTGTGAATATCGGTAGGGTTGACCCGTCTCACAGATAAAAATTCGTAAGACCGTCTCACAAGAGACATACTCATATGATTTTTGAGTTATCGAACATGTATAACGAGTATTTGTATTAATGATAGTCTTTTCTCGGACGAAAATCACTACAAAACATTGAAAATATGGTACTGATATATGATATTCAAATATAAAATATTTCAGATATGATACAAATATATGATTTTTGAATACAAAAACATGTATAACAAATACTGATATTACTAACTTGTTGCCGAAAATCGGTACAAAACATTAATTAAAAATGTAATATTAATATATGATATTTTAGTATCAATTCTTTCAGATCCGATACTAATACATGATATTTGAGACAAAAACAAGTGTAACAAGTGTTGATATTAATATAGTTTTTCCAACTTTATACTCAAAATTTTATCTTGTGTGAGATCTAAAACGGTTAGTATTAATATATATATCAATATATCATGTTTAAGTTTCATATTTTCAATATTTTGCCATCGAATTTTATCCGAAAAATAAATATGAGACCAGTGAGTGTATGAACATTTATATAAACAAGAGACTGAAGAAATTTTTTTGATATATTAAAGATAGAAAATAAATACAACTATGCATATGGAAATTTAAAAACAAACCTCCCAAAAATCAAACGTACGTCGAACGGTCACTGACATATTAATTTTTAGAAGATTTTTGTGAGTGAAAGTGCCCCACTAAATTAATATATCGAAGGACAAGGGGGCCCTTGCATGGTTTGCTGTCTGCAAAAATAATATTGAGGTGTGGTTCACTCACCACTGTATACTCAATAACCCACCAAACTCTGTCATGGATATTAATTTGGTCCTGAATTTTGCATTTGGACTCAGCATTATACAAAATATCGTTGTTCTAACAAGCAAGAAAATTTGGGCATTAAGCGTGAAAATATGAGGTTAATTTGTTGTTTTATTTTAAAAATATAGAAGTGCAACATTAAATTAAAAATTACCAACTATAATATATTGTTGTCTTATTTTACTCTAGGTGTTGCATCATTGATTCGTTACTCATGCTTTCTCCCTTTCTTATGTTAATTTGAATAATATTAAGACGAAGATAGGGTGAAATAATTTTGAATGACGGTGAATGATAACTTGTTTAATTGAATGTGTTGTTTACATATTATTATAATTATAGGTCAAATCACATCCAATGGGTGAATGACACATCATCGGTGCTCACAAAGGTGAATGACACATCATCGGTGCACACCTTTGTGAGCACCGATGAGGTGTCAGTCGCCCATTGGATGCGCAATTTTTCTATATTTCATCACATCCAATGAATGAATGACACATCATCGGTGCTCACAAAGGTGTGCACGGTATGTGTGCTAAATTTAGTAAATTACAGCTTAAATGACATTCTAAAAAAGGAAATAAACGAAAAATGTGGTAATATATATTATAATAAATGTCTAAACATGTTTAATTCATTATTAAAACTGTATATTAATGTTTGTGTGTATAACTGCTTGAAAATTGAATCTCTTATAGGAATTACAAACTAAATTAAATTACATTTCAAATCCAGAAATTAAATTCTATTCTGGGAATTATAAATCAAATTCAAATTGTTATTCAAAATTTAAATATGAATTCTGAAAATTTGGAACATGTTTCAAAAATTGTGCTCCATTAAAATCATTTTATTAATTTAAAATTAATGGACACATCTATATAGATGTGAGGTTATTATAATTAAAAAATTTCATCTATATTTTAGATGAACTAATTTTTAATTTGATTTTATTTTTGAGATCTAATATATTTATTTCAATAATAGTATAAAATTATTTTTCTCTTCAATATATTAACTTTAATCTTAAACCAACAATTCTTGAATTATTATAGATGATTAAAAAATAATCGTATGTCGATTTGATATAAACTACCATTTTTATTTTTTATTAATGCAAAATAATATAAATAAGGAAAAATTGTTAATTAACATATTTAGAGTTAAAATATATGTATGTAATTTGACATACTCAACAGGAAAATTTTGTTATTAAATTACTTCTAGCCAAAATTGATGATGGAGTTGTATCGTAGGCTATTGTTAATAATCCATGTTAAATAAATTTATATTAAATAGCAATTACTATTTTTTTTTATACTTGAATACATTTATCTTGTGAGTTAGTTATCATTATAAATATTTCTTTTAGAATTAGTTTCATTTATTTTAATTATTTTTTGTTGTAAATATTTAAACATAAAATATGGATTTGAGAGTCAGAGTATCTCAACAATTTAGTTTTCATTGTTCAGTCAAGATGTTGATTCCAACATCAATATATACGTTAAGTGATATTACAAATGGTATGATTTCTTTTAATTAAATAAAGTACTTTATCTCCAACACAGATCATTCTCTTAAATTATACAATGACACTAGATTGATCGTGACAAGGCTCGGAAACCATGCTTTGGAAGGAAAAATTCTTACTGGAAGTAATGCAGGTCATAAAGTGCTAATTCCAAGAATGTCATTGACGCCTTCTGATCTAAGGCTTCCATTTAGATTTCAACGAAGACAGTTCAGTATTCTTTGATTGTATCATATGCAATGATAATCAACAAAAGTCAGGGACAATCATTGTCTCATGTAGGACTTTTTTTTAAGAACCCTGTTTTTAGTTATGGTCAATTGTACGTTGTTGTATCCAGAGTTACGAATCCTAAGAGTCTAAAAATTTTGATATGTGATAATGATAGTAACCCGAAAATTTCAACGACAAATGTTGTATATAAGGAAGTTTTTCAAAATTTGTAATTTGTTTTTGTTTTCTAATTGTATAATCTATAATCCATTTAGTTTATTTGTGTTTTAATTTAAATTAGTTATTGTAATTAAAACCACATTAAAAGTTTGTATCATGTTATCATTTTATTTTGTTACAGTTATTGTTTTCTACATAATACATAAATTTATATGTGAATACAATATAATTGATAAACACATTATGTCATTCATTGTCTAATACAAGCGTGATATTAGTTTTCTGTAGAAATACAAAAATGGCTCTTTTATTCAGTATTTCATTGTTAAGATCTATATGCAAATGAAAATAATAAATATTTCACTTTGATAAAAACTCACGTTATAGAGAAAGTAAAAAATTATCATACACGCTAATTTTAATAATCAATTAGATAAAATAATTGTCTGTGCATCGCACGAGTGTAAAACTAGTTATTTTTAATACCGAAGAATGCAAAAATTGCGATTGTCTCTCATTCCATTTTTTGAATAAGGTGTTCTTTGTACTTTCATGTCAAAAAAATATGTTTCTTTGAGGATGTTCAGATAATGATAATCTCGGTCAATTTTGAATTAAAAAAATAATAATAAAAACATGTGACATCGTTCAAGCTTGTGAATATGCTATTTGAACAAAGGAACGAATGTAAAATTTTTTTTTAACTTCAAATTTGAACAAACTCGTTGACTCAATTTCTCCTTTATCTTCATTATTTAATAATGAAATATTGCAGGTACGAGTTGGGTAACGAGTTTTATAGGACCGAGTTGATATTATATTACAAGTACTCCAAAAAGAATAAGTTGACTAATTAATTTAACCGATTTGATATTGTATTAAAAGCCGTAAATTGAATTATTTTGTTTTTGTTTTGTTATGATTGTATTGATTAAAAATTACAGATATCAATATATAGTTTAAATATAATTGTCAGACAAATGTAACAGATCGTGTGAATATGAGTCCAAGAAATTTTTAACAGGTCGGATCTCGAGTCTTGAGTGAACCCAGCTCATTTATGTTGGGTTACATAATTCTAGAAATCTCAATTTTGATGATAAAAAACATGTTATTGTGTTGGTAACAACATATTTCATTAAATGTGTAGTTGATAAATGTAAAAAATTATAAGTGAACACAACTTAGTTTCTTATGAGTTGAAGTGTTTTGATGGTATCTCATAGCTCAGTGATGTAAATGACCAGCCGCCAAAACAGCTGAACATAAAACTCAATTTTCTACAAGTTGTATTTCTGGTCAGTTTGGCTAAATTGGATTTTATCTAGGCAAGTTGATGGTTGCAAGACCAAACTGAATGTAATGAAAACATCAATTAGAGCAGTTGTGGTATTTTGGTCAGGTCTATCTGCTCGGTTATTATAATAGAATGATTCAGCATGCGTCACAAAGATAAGACAATGATCGAGAAATCATTTTCACAAGTCAAAATCTAAATCAGAGTTTTAGATGGTGATAAACCACAATTAAATTTATGGTTTTGCATATGATGAAATCAGCAAAGCTGAATTCAGCATAACATTTCAGCAGCGCAGAATTCAGTAGTGGTAAATTCAGTAACGGTCGAGAAAAGTGGTCCGCAAGGCGAATATGACTGTTTTAATGTCATAATCCATACAAAACTATTCCGAACTGTAATATTCTTGTATCTAATGTATATATAATTCTTGGAAACTATAAATACAATACTTTGAAGATCAAACAACAATCTTTGATGGGGATCCGAAGCATGAACATCATATATGGAGACAACTAGCAAGAATGAGAGCAAGCCCAAAGTGTAAGGATATATTTGAGATAAACATATACGGTAAATAATTAAATCCTCACACACAATCACTTACACGTATATATGAGAGATGAACTTTAAAGAATAGATGAATGATAATCTTCACATAAATATATTAAAGATTGTTTTTTGTATTCTTGGCATAAAAGATGTTAAACATTATGCGATTGTGAGTTTGCGGCCTACAATCGAGAGTATGCTAGGAGTTCTCGTTGAGGGGTGCTCATCGAGATCAGGTTTGTAGCATGGTAATTGTTCTAGATCAAAGTCTTCTAGTGTATACCTTCTAGAGATATATGAGTTGTTGATATCCGAATATCCATAAAAAAAATTCTCTTATCTTTATTTTACATCATCTATTTATTGCTACTGTTTTAGGTTCATTGTTGAAACATTTTATATGAGCTTTCAAATACCAAATGTTGCATACAAAATGTTTGATAAAATACTTCAACCAAACCGTTTTGTTTGACCCAATGCTTTAGTTTTATCCTAGTTGATTCTGATTCGACATTAGAAGTATATTGATTTTTCTTCAATAATCAAATACTTTTGTTATAATTCAACTTGCATATCTTTTAACTATTTTTACAAAATGTTTAAATCGGTTTTAGATGATTATTTTGAGTATCTTCTGCTTGGTTTGAAAACCAAACTCAATTTAATTTCTCGGTGTTTAATATTTCAAGGACCGAGCTATTGCATCTCAATGTTTGTCCACCAATCGATTACAATTGATATCATAGCGAGTTGTTCTTGAAATAACATTTGAAAGTGATTTTTATCTTTAAAATTTGAATTTTTAGTTTTTTCTAACATATATTTACATAGTTGAAATTTCGTATAGCTTGCACAAATTTTGGGAAAAATGACATGACTATTTGCTTGAATGTCTAAATGACAAAAATTTTATTGAATGGCAAATTAGACTTGTAGATATATAAAATTTTCTGCCTGGTCATGCTCGAGAAAAGTAGTTTATTCTTTAAAGTCGGACCATGTGTGCTATGATAGAAAATAACCTATGGACAAAGTTGAAGTTTTTGTCAAGAATCTCAAGGATGATGCACTATTTAAAGAAAAGACAATTATATTAAAATTTGAGTAATTGATAAATAAGAAAACTCAGTACACTCGTTCTAAGATTTTAATATTAATTTGCAAGAAATACTTGATTTTGTTGCTAACATGATATTTTACATTGTGCTAGCATTGCTTTGTGCGTTAGCATGAGCAATTTCCTTACATTTATGATTGTACTTAGTGTTTAATAAGGGAATTTTTTAAATATCTAACAAATATATGAGTTGACAAATATATCTTGATTTTGTGTTAGTTGAAATTTGAAGTTAATATTGTCTATAAAGCTTGTTTACTCAACTTGATATATCTATGTGGCAAATGTGTTTCAATGTGAGTTGATAATAGACATTTTGTGTGATATTATTTTTGCATTGCATATTTTGAAAATATTTTCATTGATTAACACTCATTTATTTTGATCAATTTCAAACTTTAAAGAATATAAGAGAAATCTAATATAATTTTAAGGGGGAGATTTTAAGTTTATATCTCGAAGAGAGATAAAATTTGTGCTCAATTTGTTTTAAAAAGCGGTCTTTTTTATTCACACAAAAGACAGAGAAATATGTTAGATGAAAGTCAATACCAGACCTCTTGAAATATGTTCAAGGATTTTCACTAAGTCTGTTATATCCAAGGCTTGTAATATACCAATAAAATCTTTTGTATCAATACCTTGTCGCCTGTTTGAGACCGTATAGAGATTTATTCAACTTGAAAACCAAGTTCTTTTTATCTTTTTCCACAAAACTTTCTGGCTAGAGAATATAGATTTCTTATTTAGAATCTCCATAAAGAAATTACGTTTTCACATCTAGCTGTTCTAGATGTAGGTTAAGTACCGCACACAATACCAACACTACTCTGACTGTTGTAAACCGAATCACATGAGAAAATATCTTATTGAATTCAATACCTTCTTTCTGAGCAATACATTTTTTACCACCAATCTAGCACGATATCGCTCCACTTGATTATTGCCATCACGCTTAATCTTATAGACCCATCTGTTACCAATGACTTTCTCCCTTGCAGTAGTGTAACAAGATCCGAAGTTTTAGTTCTGTCCAATGCCTCTAATTCTTCATGCATTATTGTCATCCACTTAGATACATCCGAGCTTTGAGTAGCCCCATGAAAACTCTATGGCTCGCCATCCTATATTAATAGACAATATGCAATATCGATTTCAATGACATAATCTGAAAGTTAATCTGGTGGTCTTCTGTCTCGAGTTGACTGCCTCACAATAGAAACCTCAGACTCAACTTGTTCTTGTTCCTCATGCTCTGGCACTGCTTCATAAGAAATTTGATTTCGTCTATCTTATTTTCCACCCGAATTATAGTAGTTTCTGAATTCTATGTTATTTTATCTACCTTTACTTTATTTTCTTTGAAGATAACATCTCTAATGATAATAAGCTTGTGGAGAGTAGGATCCTACAAGCAAAACCTTTTTATTCCATCAGCATAACCCAAAAAGATGCACTTTCTGGATTTTAAATCCAACTTCGATCTTTCTTGATCATTGTACAGAACGTACACAGAACTTCCGAATGTATGAAAAAGAGAATAATCAGGCATTTTCCCAGTCCATATCTCCATAAGAGTCTTCAAATCAATCGCCATTGAAGTATAACGATTCAGGATATAACTAACGGTCTTGATTGCTTTTGCCCAAAATAACTTGGCTAGATCCATAGTCCTCAACATTGCTCTTGTTTGGTCCAACAAGGTCATGTTCATCCGCTTCGCCAATCCTTTAGGTTGAGATGTGTAAGCAGATGCGAACTGTCTTTTGATGCCCTTATGTCGTGAAAATGCATCAAATTTTTCACATGTAATATTCTCCTTCATTGTTTGTCCCGAAATCCTTGATTTTCTTTTTAGAATCAAGTTCGACCCATTCTTTGAAATATTTGAATAATGGAAAAACATATGATTTCTTCTTGATTATATACATCAAACATCTCCGAGAGAAATCATCAATGAACAAGACAAAGTAGATCGCTCCTTCTAGATATACAACCAATGCTTGCCAAACATTCGAATGAATCAGCTCCAATATACTTTGCTTTGGAAGTATAAGCGCCAAATTCTAATATGTGTTGATTACTAGTAACATAATACTCACAAAAGGGTAGAGACACTTTTGTAAGTCTGACAACAAGTTCTATTCTGAAAGAATTTTCAACCCTCATTCTGACATATGCCCGAACTTTCTATGCCATAACACTGTTAATTCGTCCCCTGAACCAACCGATAAAACAATTAGTTTCGCCTATTTTTGTATTTTTCCCAAAAGTACATACAATTTTGCAGCAACATTTTTTGCCTTCATTACCACAAGCACGTCCTTTCACAATTTTTATGGTTTCGTTCTCAATACAGGACTTGCATTTGATATCATTCAATTGCCCTTGAGATTCTTCGTCAGCCCCTTGACGTACCTTCTATTTGGTGTGAATGGTGTCATTAAATATTTTTATTTTGATGGTATCGACCACAACGATTGCCACTACAAGAATAAATGCTTATGGTGACATTCATAAATGTCATCATATTCAATATTTAGTGACATTTAAGTTTTAGTGACATCTCTAATAAATGTCGTCTATTCTAATATCGTATTAAACTTCCTGACATTTTTTAATGTCATTATAAGATGTTAATGACAACTTCATACGTGTTACTAATTATTCATATAATGACAATTTTAAATGTCAGGAAAACTAACGTTTTAAAAACATGTATACATGTCTTGTTATTATATTAATAATGACAAATTTATATGTCATTTAAAATCATTTATAATGATAACTAAAAGTGTCGTGTATGTTATTTATAGTGACAATAAAAAATGTCATTAATGATAGGTTATAAGGTTAATTTAAAATGTCTCATTATGTCATCTGTAATGACACTTACAAATATCTTCTATACTAGTATATAAGGACATTGAACATTGTCATTAATAGTTATTTATAATGACTTTTTGAAATGTCTCCAAATGAGTTTTACAATGACATTTTTTATGTACATGATTTAATGTTCTATTGTGACATAAAAAATGTCATATTTTATGAAATGCCATCGATTTTCAATATTTTTTTAATATAATATTCAAGGATATAACAAATTAACATAAATACAAATACAAAATTTTAAAATAGAAATTAAATTACTAATCAATAATTGTCATTAATTTTGCAATCATTACTGTATAAGACTGACAAATTTGTTACCTCGAAAAATATCTATACCCCAACAAATGTACCAAATGTATTTAGTTTAAGAACTAGCAAACAATTAAGTCTTGTAAAGCACAACATAAGCAAACTCGTACACATCTTCATTCTTCAACCATCTCATCTCAATCAAAATCCAATATTCTTGTCACCTACAATAAAAATTCATGTATTTGTATGAATGAAATATAATTAAAGAAGCACAAAATAAAGAGATTAAAATTTAATTCAAACTAGTGAATATCATACCAAATGATAAACTGAAAAATTATTATTTATCCAAATGCACCTAGTAGAAATCTTTCTTATTAACTGTCAACTGCAAATATAATTGATATTGGTTTAAAAAGATACTAACATGACGGACATAACAATAAATACTAGTTAATTGAAAAGTTGAATATCATACCAAATGACAAGGTCAAGCTATCATTCCTCCAAGTGTATCCTCAATCTTTTGTAAAAGATCATATGGCCTAATCAAACACTCTTCCCGTTCTAGGACAACTAGTACTTGTATTTCACACAAATTTGGTCCCAACGTCTATCTTCCTACTTCGGTATTTGGATCCATGCTACGAACCACTCTTTATGCCACAATTTTCGTCGAATCAAATAGACTTTTTATTGAGACAGAACATCAATCTACGTGAAAGTGCAAAAGAGAAGGTTTTGATAAAAACAATTATAAAGTACAATCATCAATAACTATTATGCTAATGAGTATGTTCAGCTAGCCAGAAAACAAAAAAGCATAAAGAAACATAATTCTAATTAGTTAACTCATGACAGCAAAACGCAAGAGATTTTACTTAACAGTACAAACATCAGATAGAAAATTTCATTTAGAAAAATTAGTCAACATGTGCAAGTATTTAAAACTGTAAAACACAGCCCAACATCAATCAAGAATGCTTCTATCGAGATAATAGATGAGTTAAACTCATTCAAAATGAGCCAAGATTGAAATGAGCATGATCATTCAGTTTTGATCGGACAAATATTATCACAAAAACAAGTTGCAAGACATGCAAGTAAAGGTCCAAGAAAAAATAATTACAACAGTAGAAAAAGAGGGGGGAAATTAATAGAATAAGACATTCAAATCTCCTTAAAATGATCAGAAAATAGAATTACTTCAACAATCACATCAAAAGATAAATTTGGAAAGGAATGACAGTCTAGAGGTTAAAAACATAAAGATTGGACTAATCTTCCATCATGTCTAAGCAAACACATTATAACTAGAGAGATGCAAAATATGTATACACAACTTTGAGTTTTTTGTGTAGCATTATAATGTTAAATATTAAATCATTATATCATGTCAAACAATAAATAATAAAACATCGATTATACATGTAATATATATTTTCAACCAAAATATACTATCTAAATCAATAAATGGCTAACTTGAGATAATTATAAGCTCACACAAAAAATAGCTTACAAAAAAGCAAACTCCAACTCATTATGCCACATCAAATAATAAATAATATCAAAATAAACAAAAGAAAAATCATTTACGCATCTAACGTATATTCTTAAACCAAAAGCCAATGCTGAATCAATAAAGTACTAACTCAATAAACAAGAAAAAGCTAACCTTTTCCGCTAGCTGTCATGCTACCGAGTTCTCTTGCAAGACCAACTTGAACAAAGTACATAAAATTCAGACAAAATCAAAAGGTCCAATAAGAGTAATACAAAAGAAGCAAATAGATCCTTGATGTATAAAGTTACATGCTACCTCTTTTTGAACTTCGAGCTGCGTGATTGGCAATCATAATTCGAGATAGTGTATTTGCCTTATCTTGATGTTGAAAATGAGTTTTTCCAACAGTTTTACCCCCACTATCCATTCCTATCAAGAGCAAAAGCCACAACTTGCAGATAAAAAAAAAGTTAGTTATATCCTTTGATATGATAAATAAAAGATCCATAGTGAAAAATAAAATTAAAATATATAATGCCATTTAATTTCTTGAACACAAAAAACAAAAAACGAAAGAAGAATACCTATTAATGAAAATGAACAAACTTTGCTAATAGACATTTTAATCAAGAAAATTAGTGCATAAAAATAAAAACAATCAGCATAAAAATGAGGATAAAAGAAATTGACTATTAATGTCATGATTAACACCTGATTTTTTTTTTTGAAATGGATTAACACTTGATTAAATATGATTCTTTGTGAATTTATTTTAAAAGTTTAATCACATTTGATATATAGCTTACAAAATCATATGTATCAATACAAACCAGCTTTTACATAGAAAATTACTATTCTTTGCAGCTAGAGTAATCTTCTATAAACTAAAAGAGCCTACTTGAATTTTTGATGAAGAAGTAATGAATAATAGTTGTAAAAAAAACTTTGGAATCTATGTCAAATTTTAAAGAACAAGGGCTAAATCTCCTGAAGTTCGTGTGAGTTTAAAAGAGAATCCCAATAAAAGTCATTTGAAATGCATGATGGTGTTTCCCTAAAAAAAAACACCCTTTAGGATGCATAATTTAATGTGTTAAAATATTTTCAGAAATTAATTAGTTACCGATAACGAATAATGTTTACCACTGCAAAAATTACGGGGATCGAAAACCACAAAGTCAGAGAGGCAAGCAGGAACACAATTCTAAAACATAGACATCTATATAATTCCTAAATTCACATCAGAGAGGCAAGATAAGTTATCCAAAGAAGATGAGTTGTCCAATTCAACAAATTGGACAAAGTCTATGTTATAGATATTGGTGCCACAAGATGAGTCATCCAAAGAAGCTGTTTTTATTCTAAAAAGTAAAGACCTGAGTATATCGCAAGGATTCAAGCTACAACGTCTTCAGTCAAGTTGCAACACATTACAAGTATTAGTACCTCCTGAAGGGCCATTAACGCTTCTCCAACTAATGTCATATTATAAAGCCACATATGAACAATCACTCAAGTCAGTCTATGTTTATGTGATATATATCTACTGGTTCTATATTATCACAAGAAGAAGAATTTCGTTCATAGAAGCAGGGGGGAAATTAGTCGCTAGCGGTCTCGAGGTACAGCAACCACAAAGGCTCAAACACAATATCGGGATTAAAATTAGTCGCTAGCGGTATCGAGGTACAGAAAATCGTCGGAGTTTACCGAAACTTGCCGAAAAATGTTAAATCTCGACCGAAACTAAGCTGGAAAAACAGGGAACTTAAATGGCTTCAAATACTACCTTAACAAACAGCAAAACTACTAAGTAATACAATCACAAGCTCACCTAATTCGGACCAAGAAGCACAAGCAGAGGAAGAAGGGTGACGGGTTCGGGGAAGAAAAGGGGTGACGTTGTCCGGAAGCTCACCTAATTCTATTCCAGCCTCTACAACCGTTGTCCAGAACTCAGCTACCTTCTACGGTGGTTGCTACTCCAATCCCGGTGACTGCACCATCATTTCTGGTGAGGGAAGAAGGGTGACGGGTTTGGGGAAGAAGGTTACTGCCGTGGGATTGAGTTGGGAAATAGGGTTGGCTTCTATCTCTTTTCTTTTTTGGCAAAAGTTAGAAGTATGAGTTTTTAACTTATTTTTTGTTTTGGTAAAAATTAAATTATGGTTCATTTTTTTACTTCACTAAATATAAATTATAAATTGTTTTATTAATTTATTATTTCATCAAAACTAATCTGTCAAAGTAAAATATTACAAAAAATTAGAAGTAAAGCCCACGTTTTTTAAATTTTGAAGTAAAAACGGTATTTGGGTTGGATAAATATTAGAGGAAGGAAAATAATTGTTTCCCTCTATATAAAAAATGACATCAATTAAAAATGTCAGGATAACTAATCTAATATGTTTTTTTATTGTACATATTATTAATTTTTTGCTAATGTCATTATAAAGTATTTGTAACAACATTTAATTAAAAATGTCTACAAAAAAGTGTCATAATAACTATTATTTGTTGTAGTGTGCCAAGGTATGATCATTTTCCATAAATACAGATCCTCATGAGACTGGTTCATACCAATCGAAGCATTATCTCCGAGACGTCATATGCCATATCGCTCTTGAATCCATAATCTGTGTGTCAAAAAATTTCTGTCTGCATTTTGTAACTATTGTTGCTTCGCTGAATAATGTTTCACCACCGTCTGAAGTACTAGCTACATTTCCTTGAGAACCTTTCTCGATATTCGTACACTTTTTCTTGAAGTGTCTTTTATCGCTGAATAATATTTGCCGCACATCTTCTGAAATTGCATGTGAATGCATTAATGGCTTGGACCATCTGTTCACATGTTTCACACATACTTTGCCGACTCGTGGCTCATTCTAGCTGCATTGGAAAGTGTCACTCCGGTGCATTTTTATATATGATATTCATTCACATAGATCATTTGAATTCCAAACAAGACATGTGGAGTCTATTAGATGATCATATGAAAATCATGTATAAAAATGCATGCACATGGATTAACACTCCGGGTGTTGCATAACCCAAACCTTAGTACGTGAAGGATCACTCATCAGTACCTTGGATTAACAGCTGCTTGTAGAACTTGCAATTATTCTTTGACTCTTTGAGCTGGTCATATTATCATCTTCCTTTAACTTAGTTTTAAGTATTAGTTCAGGTTCTTGCTATGGGTGATCCACGTCTTTAAAGATATATAGACGACTATAAGTTAAAAAAATTGCCTCTTATCTTCCGTTCCTGGTATTTATAACCCTGGGGAGCTTTCAAGTTTGGCCAAAAAGCTTACTTAAGATTACGAAGCATCGACAAATTCGGCGAAAACGGTTGAAAACACTAAATTTTCATAAATGTCTTTCAACCTGACCATATTGCTCAAAAAATAAGAAGTCATCAGCAGCCTTTGAACGAGGGAAAAATTCTTGAATCTATATGTAGACCTTTATTCCTCTGCATTTCCTTTATTGCAAGTGAATTTTGTAAGGAAAATTACATGTGAATTCTTGTATGGCTGCTTTAGGAAGCCGGAATCTTAGCTGCTTTCTGAAAGAGATGTAACGATTCATAAGTGGCTCAAATCGTGAGTTTTTTTAAAGCAATAAAAATATTTCGTGACATGTGTTACCCTTTTTTTCTCCTCCATGTTGGCCTTGATCAGTGAATAGAGAGCAACTCCAGCAATAGCTATTCCAGTACCAATCCCAGTTTGTGTGGAGATCTTATTGCCTGCCCAATTTTTTTTGGCCAAAGCATCGAATGAAATTGGGAACAAAATAAAAGCAGGATCTCTCAGCAGTTTGTTAGAAAAGTTTTAAATTGCTCATGAAGTCGTGTAATAGAATATTCTAAGTTGGCTAGAAATTTTTTTAAGTGTTAACAAAGTTATATGATTGACTTTTCTTATGAAATAGACTGAGCCTGTTGTTTTAAGCCTGAGCTAAATTTTGACATTGGAAATCAAAATGCAAGAAGAGCAGGTGTACTTACCAAATACAACAATGGAGAATCCAATCACAAAGACTCGCTTCAACACATTTCCAACGGCATGCGTAAGCGGTGCAACCCTTTCCAATGTGTTTGTTGCTACCTGCAATTTTCAAATGAAACAGATGCCAGTTATTTCTGTATTTGTGACACACTGATTTGGGATTTTGAAAATACTGGTCGGGAACTTTTCACTAGTAATTTTGAGTTTTCCTCCATCAAAATACACTAAGATGCCCCACTTATCAAAATTTCCAAATCTGTCTTTGGCGTCAATGAGATCATATACTGTTGGATCACATCCATATAATTCAGAGATCAAGTAATAGTAGCTCTTGATAACCTGATTGTACAAATGGTAGAACATTCCAATCCAGAAGAGATCAGACAAGAATTTATACAGTCCAACTTTAGCAATCGCTTCCTTGAATCCATACTGCATCAGATGTGGACCCTCGATCTGAAAAAAGTAGCGAAAGAAGGCATCGATTAACTGTTTTTCAAAGAATTTCCTGTAGAAAGTTTGAAGAAAACTTACAAATATTGCTGGTGGGAGGCAGAAAAGGAGGGCTATTATTGAAGTGTAAGCATAGACATTTGTACTGTCCATTCCTGTCTGTAAAAAGAACATGCATGAATTTCCAATAAAAAGGTTTCGTAATGACACAAACGATGAAATTTCTTGCCAATGTCTGTAATAAATTTACTTCATGACAGAATGTACCATTGCTTTCTTCGAATAAATACTTCTGTAGGTAAATGCAATATTTGAAATCATGGCACTAATGAAACCAGTCCAGTTAAATGAAAGTTCTGTCAATGATGCCATTGACACACCTACAGAAAGAGTTTCAGATATCAAAATAATATTTACTTAAAAAAAACTCATGATTTCTTGTAAGATTCTGTCAAGATAATTGAATAACTGAATGGATTCATTTCTTGAAAATCTTTGTGACTGTTTGCTTACCAATGACAACAGGGGCTAGCGAGAGCCACAGGGGTAACGGAATCTGGTGACCTAATACAAACTGTGATGCACCAGCATTGAAAAATGGCTCCAATGCTGTTGAAAACAGTATGAAGAAAGCAGTTAGTTTGATGAGCGTTTTCTCATCTGTATTTCGTTTAAGTGTTATTATACATTTCCTTTCCTTCTTCTTGGGAAACTTGCCATTGATATTTTTCAGTACAGATCATTGGAGACCACAATCAACGGAAGAAATCAAGAATTTAAAGGAAGAAGACACACCAATTCTCTCCAGTTGATCCGGACACTAGATCCTTAAAAATACTTGTACTATCATATTCTTACCTTTAATGGTATGTGTGAAAGACACAGCGACAGCTGCAAACGAGACATTCGACATTACATGTCCAAGAGCGTGGCAGAATGCTACCGGAGTAAGGATCCTCAATGTTTCCTTGTCAACTGGCTGCTCTTGTGACAGTCATAAACTTGAATTGAACAAAGAAATCTTATTTATGAAATGTTAAAATTTGTTGGCCTAGGTTATAGGATGAAACTCACTGCACGTTTTGGTAGGCCAATGGCCCAGCTAACTAGACAGTATGACACTCCGACTAGAAGATGAACAGCGGAAACAAAACTGCAGAAGAGGAAGAATTTTTTAACCAACACATTTAGGAAAGCACAACTTGGAAAATAATATAGCAAGTGAGAAAAATCTCTCAATTTTAAGTACTATAATTTCTATAGTTCATTGTGAAGTTGATCCGAGACTCGTAACACTGCCCAACTGCATCCTACTTACGATAACCATTCAATAGTTTAAGCCCCAGTTTTTCCCATGCTGTCATTTGGAGCTTAAGTCCAATAAGAGAGTTGGATTTATGGTCTCGGAGGTTGAAAGAGAAATTCCTTGCCGGATATTGGTTTTCCGAGCAGTCCAATCCTGATTATAATTTAAAAACGTGTATAGAAAGTAAATGAAAGCTGCCAACTTACTATGGATATGGGAAGTAATTATAGACCTTCTTGTTCAATATATTGAATATGACATTCAGGAAATACCTGCATCATTAGAAGTGAACAGTTTAATCTTCTTGTTCAACCATAGTAAGAAATTGATTATAAATGATTCTAATTTTATTTTCTGATGCTAAAATCAACCAAAGTCATTTTCTTACCTAAGAAACAACAAGTGGCTACTCAACCAGGTGTGGTTGAAGTTACATTAGGTGCTAAATGTGACCTTTTCTGTTCTTTTGTTAAAAGAAAAAAAGAATACTAAGAGACAACAAATGCTCACCATGTAAAGAAAAAGAACCCTGTAACCAATGCCGGAAATCTCTCAGCAAAGCTCTTACCAGGCTTAGTGGACCTGAAATACAAAGAAACATGATACTGAGCTCAAAATGCATTACATGGCCTGAAAATTGTCTTAAACAACACGAACCCATTCGCGATTTCGATCTCATGACCCTCTGCATCAGTAGCTGCGGCTTTTGTGATCCAAGATTTATGAGAATCATGGTGCTTCAATATTTCATTGAATCCAACAAACTTTAAAGGTGTGCTCGAAAAAATCACTGGTTTGGTGGACTGTATCTTTTTTGACAGTGGTGAAAATTCTAAATGGGTTCTTCTTCTGTTTGCTATTGATGTGATCGAATTTGTGGCATGTTGTTTGTAGAAAGATGAGGATTTTGATTGTTGGAGGAGATGGATATTAGACATCGAAGCCATTCTTGAAAGAAAAACGAAAAATACTATTGCACAGTGTCAAGATTTTGATGCTGAACAACACTTTTATGCTTGTTCCCGAAAATAATATGGAAAAACAAAAAAGATTCAACATATGCAGAAACAAAATGTACGTTAACACCAAGGTTCAAGTGCGGACAGACCAAGAGATAAGGAATTGTTAATGGGCAATGCGCAAAGGGATCAAGTTCTGAAATTATAAAGGCAAAATCTAACCATTTGATATATCTCTTATTATTAACCATTTTTTGTGCTGTACTTGTTCAAAATAGTCCTAAAAGTAGAGAAAAAAACTAAAAAAGTGTATTTAAAGGATGACAAAAACTTGTATGAGACGGTTTCACGGGTCGTATTTTGTGAAACGGATATCTTATTTGGGTCATCTATGAAAAAATATTACTTTTTATGCTAAGAACATCTGTGAGACCGTCTCACAAGAAACCTACTCAGATTAAATAAGTTATTTAACACAATATATGTTTTTGACGAGTTTATCTCAAATTTAAGACATTGATATTAGATTCAGTCATACGATATATGTATATTATTTATTTATTTTGATAAAACAATATATCTATTGAGAGGGTTGAATTGGTAAAACCCAAAAATCATTTCAAACTATAAAACTCGTGATTTGATATTTTTAAACGTATAAACTCAATTATTCAATGTAATATTGTGTTAGAATTATTTTGTCCGACAGATGCTCAAAATAATAAGAATATCAGTATATGATGTAAAATAGAAAATTTGTGTTTTGTCAGAATTAGGTGTTGTTCCAGATGTAACAACATCTGGGACAACATGCAGCGGAAAATCGTATTTTGTAACACAAATTGACTTTAAATAAACAACTTAGACGAGATTAAATTTGCATAAATATAAATACTTGTGTGATGCCTTATGGCAAAAATATATCGCTAGAAAAACCAATCGTTTACAAAAATCAATAACTAGTGATTCTCACTAAAATCAGTTTCCCCAACAAGTTGAGAAAACAAATGCTTTCTAAAAAAATAACCAGAATAAACTAAAACAAGAAAGCAAAACGTGTTGCTAAAAAGTAGATCCACGAGAAGCAATCTTCGGCCAAATTCCTCACAGATGTTTTCCGCAGATGTTCGCAACATTCACATCAACACTCTATCACAATCTTCACAGTACTTCTCTTGAATAAGGTTTTCTCTGAATTTCTGAACGTGAACACGTGAGTGAATATTGACCGAGCAAGGAGAGGATAGCTCAAAGATGTCTTGGTCTCTTATTTATAGATGTGGAGTTTCATTTCATAAGGTAACCTACTTCACAAGGAAATATAAGAGTTTTGTTAGGAATAAACTCTTTTTAAAAACTACTATCATATCTCACCAATTCATTATCACAAATACCATATCTCCGAATATATTTAAACGATTATCTCATTATCTAAGAAAGGCAAAATCATATTAAATATTTACTTAGTCAAGGTAACAAGGAAAGCATGTTGTTAAGAAAATAATTTAAGTCAAGAAATATATCAATTAAATTTGGAAATAATATTTCCCTTCAATCTCCCCTTTTTTGCCTTTCTTGGACAAAATGAGATCAAACTCATTTATCCTGGATTAGCTCAAATTAACTCCCCCTGAGTTAGAGAAATTTTCTCCCCCTGAATAAAATAAGGTTAGCACAAGTGTTGTTAGAAATGTTGGTAACACTTAAGACAACATCGGCTCGATTCCATTAGCAGTTTACTATTCAAATACATCAGGCGCAGAGGCAACACATAAGCAGAAATATTAGCAAAACAGAAACAACACAAGAGAACTAAATTCTTAGGCAAACCAAAATTAAGATAACCTCTCAACCAAACCAACCAAAACAGACCACTTAATTTTCCTCATTTCCATCATCTTCCTCATTTCCATCATCATCATCCTTGGTCCCTGACGGACCAGCTACGGTTTGATCATCTCCATCTCCCACTTTTTGTCCTGGAAAGACCGCTACTTCCAAAAAGATCCAAAACTTTCGCGCCACAGCTTCATAGTAGGCAATGTCAGCCTTGGCCTGTTCAATCGTTTGCATAGCATGATCAATAGCAGCCTTGGCTTGCTCCACCTTCGTCATAGCATGAGCAATGTGTTCATTTACGTCGGAGACAGAGATCATGATGTAATCAGTGGGCGGTGGATGAGTATGAGGGCTTCGCGGTGCAGTAGGGGCTGCAGAAGGATTACAAGGGGCAGACCAAGGAAGATCAACCTTCCTATTTCCCTTGAAGAATGCAGGAGCGATCTTGAATGGTTCACCAAGGTCAGATAAGCGTTCTCTGACATTTCTAACAAAACCTTGGGAGACAAGAAGCCCATAGATCAGACTGGGAAATGGGAGCTTCGAAGATCGCAGACCACCCGCAGCATATTGAAGCACTATGTTGAACACCAGTTGTCCAAAATCAAACACTCCATCTTGCCCGATGGAATACAGAACCAGAGTTTGATGCCTAGTGACGGTGGTGGTGTTTGTAGAAGGAGTCCAGTTGCAGATGGCCAGCTTGTGAAGAACGGAATAAAATGATGTCAGATTTGCAGCTGAAAGCTTCTGTGGATGGACCGGGAAGTGAGTAATAACGCCTCCAGTGAGGGTTGAGGTAGCCAGATCAATGTCAGGGGCAAGACCATCAATGTCCAATGGTGGGGTCTGGTAAAACTGATTGATGACAGTAGGGGTGAACTCATAGATCCTATTTCGGACAAATACTTTCTCATACTTGGCAGAGCGTTCATCACCAACGCTCAGGGACAAGGTTGGCATAGAATTCTAACACAGGCAGTCAAGAAAACGGTGTTACCGCTGATACAGTGGGAAGAAGATGGCAGTGCTTCAGAAAGGCGAGCAAATTTTGTCTTTCGAAGACAGCCTCATCAATATTTTTTTCCTCCAAAAATAAGCGATGCGCATACAGATTCCACTGATCAGAGGCTTGCACAGTGTAGAATTTTTTCGAGAAAGCCAGTAGTGAGATCATACTCAGAACCATCTGTGTTGTCCACACTGTTGGCAACATCTTCCGCAACATCTTCATCAGCAGAGGACTTTGTAGAAACATTAGGGGCAGATGAGGTAGCCTCATCAAGTGAATCATCAGTATGGTGAGAGGGGCCACCATATTCAGTACTAGCAGAGAGGCTTGCTGAGGCGTCTTTGATCTCGTCATTGCTGGAAGCAGGTGGAGGAGTGTGAGGCGTGGGCCGAGCAAATTTCTTGTTTTTCTTCAGTGTGGCCATAAATTGGGCCAGGGAGACCTCATCTTCATCGGCTTTAGATGCAGTATGTGTTTCCTGTGGAGTGATGGGTACATTAGCAGAAGAAGAAAATGTGGTCTTACCAATAGTAGCAGTAACTACAGGGACGGGCCGTTTGCGAGGAACCAGCTCAAAATCCGCACCGTCGGAGTCATCCCCCGAGGTGCTATTAGGATCAATCAGTGACGGCCGAGTGGAAGGCTGGCTCTTGTAACGGAAACGCTTCCCAGGTGTAAGATCAAGATTATATCCTGCCTGTCTTTTGGATCGTCTTCTAGGAAGAGAGGATGGATCGAAAACCCTGATGATTGGTGAGTTATCAATATCCAGTGCATTTCCAGGCTCACTGGGGGCAATGACTTCCAGAGGTTCGGGCATTAGCACAGCAGGAATAATCTGCAAGTTTTGAACATGGAGTGTTGTTGCAGATGTTGCGGGAGGCGAGGGAACATCCTCTGTATGGCCCATTTCGCTTCGGATATCATGGGGATCAAAACCCTTTCCTGCCATTTCAGAGAGTGACTTACGTGAATTTTAGAGAGAATAGCACGATTTCAAAAAAAAAATGGAGAGAAATATCAGAGAACAGATGAGGCGGTGAAAAGTGCTAGGGTTTTCAAGGAGTTTAAATGAAATGCCGGTGATCGTAATTGTGAGATAAATGAGTATAAATTAAACAATAATAATGCACAATCCCCACAACGGTAAAAAAATTTGTAACCATCCTAAGTCTAACAGTTAAAAAATGAAACGCTGAAATTGAACTGTTAACCCATCCAGGTAATTACTGGGATGATTTGTGTACAATATATTTTCAAAATGTCCAGAAATAACCCCACATCGCAATTCCTTCACTAGACATCAATGACCACATAAATTAGAGATTTTCCAAAGACTGTATTTTCACCGAATATCTCTTTGTCGACATACGCATATCCATGTGGCACAAGCAATATTCACGATGATATGTTTATGCATTACCTATTTATGCCTAATAACAAAATGTAAGAGAAATGAAAAAATGAAAACAAATATGAAATATTTTCACAAATGAAGTGTTTTCACAAATGTTGGCAACATCTTCTGACAACACGCACAATTCCAGAAAAACAATTTTGATTTTTCTTCACACTTGGTGACTTAACAGCTTTCTGATCATAGAAGTGGTAGCTCTACACCAGAAGAACGGTCTTCTTTAAGACTCCTCTAGGTAGCTTTTTCCAATTTCTTCTATTTTACCTTCTGTATGAAATTAGAAGAGGTAGCTCCCACACTAAAAGCAAAGTCTTCATTGGACTCTTTTAGTTAGCTTTTTCCATCTTTTCTTCTGATACAGAGCACATTCATGATTGATTTTGCTTTTTACTCAATCTTTTCAAGTCACTTTTCGTATGAGACAATGTCATGGAGTACATGAACATTTTTCAACTACTTTGTGATTTAATCAGATTGTTAACCATATCCAAGTGTGTCAATTAAGATAGAATAAAGAATTGTAAGTGTAACAGAAGATTAAGCAACATCATTCCAACACATCATATCACAGAATGCATGAAAATGCAGTATGTCTAAATCCTAGAAATGCACATGCATGTTAGATGTTGTCAGAGATGTTGTTAACATCTGATACAACATCTATGTATGATCAGACAGAACACATGCTGAGAGATTTCCTAAGATTGGAGAACCTCTCAAAGTCTAATGCTTTGGTGAATATATCGGCCAATTGGTTATTTGTATCAACAAATTCCATCCGAATCAATCCTTTCTCTACTAGATCTCTAATAAAGTGGTGACGGATGTGAATTTGTTTAGTACGAGAGTGTTGCACCGGATTTTTCGAAATGTTTATTGCACTAGAATTATCACAGTACGCCACTAAGGGTTCACTCTTAAGACCATAATCTTCTATCATTTGGTTCATCCACAAGAGTTGAGTGCAACCACTTCCCTCTGCCACATATTCGGATTCAGCAGTTGAAAGTGATACACAGTTCTGTTTTCTACTATGCCATGATATTAAGTTATTTCCAAGGTAAAAGCAACCTCTAGAGGTGCTTTTTCTATCATCCAAATCCCCTGCCCAATCGGCGTCAGAAAACCCTACTAGATTTGAGTTGGTGTCAAGAGTGTACCATAGTCCTAAGTCAATAGTTCCGGCTATGTATCGTAGGATATGTTTTGCGGCTTTTAAGTGGGAAATCTAAGCACTAGATTGGTATCTAGCACACAAGCATACACTAAACATGATGTCAGGACGACTGGCTGTCAAATAAAGGAGACTTCCTATGATGCTGCGGTAAAGGATGCTGTCAACATCTTCGGCCGCAACATCTTTGGATAATTTTTCATTTGAACTCATAGGTGTTTTCATATGCTTGGTGTTTTCATTAGCAAATTTCTTTACTAGATTCTTAGCATACTTACTTTGACACAAGAAGATCCCATCATGCATTTGTTTGATTTGCATACCAAGAAAAAAGTGTAATTCACCAACCATATGCTCATTTCAAATGTAGTAGACATGCTTTCAACAAAATCATTAGCGTGCTTTTGGGATGAAGAGCCGAAAATGATATCATCAACATAGATTTGACAAATGAGGATCTCGCCTTTGGATTTCTGAATAAAGAGTGTTTTATCTACCTCACATCGTTTAAATCCAATGTCAAGCAGGTAGTCAGTCAATCTGCCATACCAAACACGTGGTGCTTGCTTCAAGCCATAGAGAGCCTTTTTCAACTTGTACACATGATTCAGATTGTGTGGATCTTCGAATCCTTTAGGCTGTCTGACATGTATTTTCTCACTCAAGAAACCATTCAAAAAGGCACTTTTGACATCCATTTGAAACAGTTTTATTTTCATGTAGCATGCAATGGCTAGCAAAAGTCGGACTGACTCAATGCGGACAACAGGAGCAAACGTCTCATCGAAATCAACCCCTTCAACCTGTATGTACCCTTGAGCAGCCAACCTTGCTTTGTTTCGAATAATGTTTTCTGACTCATCAGTTTTATTTTTAAAAACCCACTTTAGTTCCAATTATATTGACATGGTCAGGAGGAGGAACTAAATCTCAAACATCATTTCGAACAAACTCTTCAAGTTCATCATGCATATCATTGATCCAAAACTCATCTTTTAAAGCTTCGTCGACATTTTTAGGTTCAATTTGGGATGCAAAGCATGAAAATCTAACATGTGAGTACATGGTACTTATGCACACTAGTCCAACCATTTTTCGGTAGTCAACTTTATCTTTCTGCCTGGTTTGGATATCCTCACGCATTCCTCCGATGATTTGAGATGATGGATGGTTCTTTTGGATTTTGCTTGGAATACACGGTCCATCATCTACTGCCTCATCATCGCTATGCTTTTCTTCAGATTCAGTGACCTCAGTGTCACGTGTTGTGCTAGATGTTGCAACATCTGGAGCAGCATCTGCATTTTCCAGTGAAACTGGATTGTCCAGAAGGTCTTCAACGTCATCTTCAGCAGTATTCTTTTTGAGATCTGCACAATCATCAAAAACAACATTAATGGATTCCATAATAGTCCTAGTTCTTAAATTAAACATGCGATAAGCTCGACTATTAGTGGCATATCCCAAAAACAAACACTTATCACTCTTTGAATCAAACTTTTCAAGTTGATCCCTGTCATTCAAAGTGTAACAAACACAACCAAAAACATGAAAATATTTAAGATTAGGTTTCTTTCCCATGATGATCTCATAAGATGTCATGGTTGAACCACTTCTTAAATAGACCCTATTTGAAATATATCATGATGTATTAAGGGATTCTGCCCAAAAACGCTTCGAGATATTCTTTGAAGCCAGCATCACCCTTGCCATTTCTTGCAAAGACCTGTTATTACGTTCGGCAATGCCATTTTGTTGTGGGGTTTTTGGTGCTGAAAATTCATGTGAAATCCCCTTCTTGTCACAAAAGGATGAGAATAAAGAGTTTTCAAATTCCTTATCATTATCAGTTCCGATCCTTCTCACCTTTAGATTATGAAAGTTTGTGATTCTTCTGACCAATTAGTTTAAACACATCAAAAGTGTCCTGATTTCTCCCTAATGAAACTTATCCATGAATATCGTGAGAAATCATCAACACAAACAAAGGAATACTTCTTACCTCCGAAGCTTTCCACTTCCATAGGACCCATAAGATCCATATGTAGTAATTCCAGACAGCATGTTGTCCCAGATGTTGGCAACACTAGGTGCGACATGCGAGTCTGTTTTCCTTTTTGACAATCTCCGCACACATATGGTATTCCGGATGAAAGATTAGGCATACCTCTTACTGCATCGTACTTACTCAAGGTTTTGAGATTTGCATGTCCTAGTTTTTTATGCCAAAGGTCAAGTTCGGTGATTTGCATATGTTTGCATGAAAGTTCTTCACCTATTTGATAGCAATTATCCGAAGACCTTGTGCCTGTCATAATGCACAAATTAGTTTCATCAAAAACTTCACAAGTATGTTTATCAAACTTAACAAGCAAATTATCATCACACAATTGACTTATGCTATCAAATTTGAATTTAATCCTTCAACATGAAGCACATTGTGGAGCTTTGGTAGTCCTTCAACATTTAATGTACCCTTGCCCACAATTTTTCCTTTAGCTCCCCCTCCATAGATCACTCTACCACAATTTTGTTCAACATAATCGAATGAGATGTTCTCTTGAACCTGTCATGTGACGTGAGCTTCCACTATCAAAGTACCAATGACATGCAGTGTTAGTTTTTAACGAAGTATAGACAACATTACAGTGAGTTTTTACCTTTGGTACCCAAATTTGTCTTACTGTAGGTCGATGATGGGAGGTGTTGCGGGTAATGTTGGACAACATTCGGGGCAACATCCGACTTGACTTTTGATTCATGCGATCATCCCTGAGTTTAAAATAGTAGGGCCTGATATGACCAGGCTTAAAGAAGTAATGACATACGTACCTTCGTTTTCTTTTCCTAGGAATGGGTGGTGCAGGTTGTCCTTTTGGTGGAGAGCTTTTTGTTGAAGATGTAGTTTGTAAAGGAGTGAATGTTTCAGTTTTTCCTTTCACAAAAACAGTCGTCTTGGAAGATTCACCGATCTCAAACACACTGTCTTTGAAGCCTAGGCCTTTTTTGTCATCTCTTCCCATCAAAAGTATGGAGTCAAGCTTGGATGTGCTTGAGTTAAACTTGGACAAAGTTTCAGTTGCCTTTTGTAGTTCTTCTTTGGTTTTATCAAGTTCCAAATCCTTCTTGCTCAAAATTACCTCAAGTTTGGCAACTACGACTTTTAGATCAACGTTCTCCTTCACAAGACTTGAGTTCAACTTGTTTCTTTTGGTCCAATCTTCAAACAACTCTTCATAAAGCTTTTGCACACTTTCAAGAGTGATTTCTTCATCATCAGCTTCTAATTCATCATCTCCACTCAAATTTCCAGAAGTTGTGGATTTCAAACATACTGAATTTTTGCAGATGTTGCGGCCAGGTGTGGCAACACCTAGGGCAACACCTAAAGGGTTCACATGCAGTCCGCGATTTTCTGTCAGTAATGCATTCAGGGAGGTTTGATTTTCTTCAACAGTGGTTTTCTCCTCAGCATCGGATTCTTCATCGCTTAGAGACACATTGTAGCCTTTGTTTTTTCGCAACCTGTTAGCACATTCATTGGCATAGTGTCCAAAGCCCTTGCACTCTTTACACTGCACCGAATCATACCTTTTGTGAATTGTATTGTCCCTTGCCTTCATTCCTTGATTGAAATTATTGCTTGGCAGGGTACTTTTGTGACCTTTCAGGTGCATGGAGGCTTGGAAATTTAGATGGTTGTGCATCCTTCTTCTTATCTCTGATTCTTTTCAAGTAGTCACCAAATTTTTTTGTAATAAATGAGATAGAATCCTCGCAGAGATCAAAATCATTGACTTCTTGAGATATTTGAAGGAGTTCATTGTAGGAGTCATTTGAAGCTTGGAATGCGATTGTCTTCCCTTTATCCTTCTTTTGCATGTCCAGGTTCATCTCAAAAGTACGGAGTGAACTGATAAGATCTTCCAATGCCATCTGAGAAGTGTCCTTAGCCTCATCTATTGCGCAAATTTTTATGTTGAATCTTTTGGGCAGAAAACGGAGGACCTTGCTAACTAGACGCTCATTAGAGATAGAGTCTCCAATACTGAATGCCTCATTAGCAATTTCCCGTAGGCGACGATCGTAATCGAGTATGTTCTCAGATTCTTCCATCCTCATCATCTCGAATTTGGAAGTGAGCATCATCAATCTGGTTCGTCACACACTCTCAGAACCTTCACAGTGTCTTTGGAGAGTATCCCATGCACTTTTAGCAGAAGTACAGTTTGTGATTAAACTGAACATGTTCATGTCAACCGATGTAAATATTGCATTCAAGGCCTTTGAGTTGTAGTTGGAATTTTGCACTTCATCAGCAGTCCAGTCAGTTTCAGGCTTTGGCAAGTTGTCACCCTCTTGATCTAATGTGGGGACCCGGGCTCTAACTCAATACTTTTCGGGATTAATCGGATCTTTATTCAAAAATGTGGGTCAAAATTTTGCCTTTTAACATTAATTCAAATGTATATAAACAGCATAAGATAGTTCTTCATTTTATTTCAATAAACATAATTACATGTCTTATTCTAATACATTCATATAAACCATTATTTAATACAAACTACAACCACAAGTAGTACAAGTCTCGTAAGAAACAACTAGTAATCTTCTGCGCCCGAAGTCACCACGCTATCTCGAACTCATCTCTGTCGTGACCCAGATCCTGCCCCACCTGTTGTTATGCACATATACAGACATAACAACAGCCGGAAACTCCGGTGAGAACAAATCCCAGTATAAAACATGTATGCATGCTAATACATAGTCATAAATCATGCATGAAAGCAATAACAATGGGTTCCATAGTCTATGAAACCAATCTATATGAGCATGCAATTCAAATGAAATCATGTCTTGACTCGACTCGACTCTACTCTAGGGATCCCGATGTGAATAAGACGTCACTGTCTGTCACCTACCCTCCCAATCGGGGTAACTGTACGTCTTATTCCTAGACTTCGGTCATGTCTGTATCGAATGTCTACAATCGGAGTGAATCTGATCCGAAGCGTCGATACCACCGAACATCTAGTTTGGCAAGTCTGCCAATGACTCTCCTATCTCAAAGGCTTGAATATAAATCTATAAACAAGACAGCATCATATCAAGAGATTTGAACATAAATCTATAAAAAAATCAAATTCATATCAAAAGATAAACAAAAATTCTAGTATGTGATTTGGTTGGGAAACTCAAATTGAATCTCATTTGAGTTGTGTCTTCCCCAAACAAAACATGAATTATACCTTTCTTGTCGTTGGAATAATTCGAAGTCTCGAAGTAGGGATATCGAACCTGTCAATCCAAATCTGAAATGACAATGTTGAGATGCACAATATCAAATCATAACTCCAACTAATGCTAGTACGGTTTAATATCAAATCTTGATACAATTCGACGGTATAACGGCATAGTTTCTCGATACCGATCATCCAATAACAATCAACATATTATCCACAAGCCATAACATCAATAACAACAATCATAATCTCCCGAAATCTGCTTTATCTCAACTCATACAAGATGGAATTTCATAACAATAGCATACAGTGTCCGTTCTTCGATCCGGTTGCAAATATACTATGTCCAACATGTCAAGAATACATAATAACCATCATATCATAATTTTTCAACACATGGAATCTAAATCATGCTGAAGCATAACCCAACTTACATCCTCTTGTAGCCTTTGAAGTGAGGAACAATAATCTAAGCTTGGATTAACTTTTGGATGAGTAATTCTTACACCACCAAATGATAAAGATGGAGGGAAAGGCTTGAAGAAACTCTCTCCATCGTTGCTGGTATGCTGGAATGAAGAAGAAGTGAGTCATGCTCAACTTATATATACCTCAGGCCATGTGTCAACATAAAATTCAAAGGTGGATTTCTCGCACCAAGCACCGCGGGTGCGCTCCGTCTAGACCGCGGGTGCGCTTAAGCTTCGGTAGTCCATTCATTTTCCAAAATCGACGACCGCGGTTGCGCTACATATAAGACCGCGGGTGCGGTGACATCAATGCGGGTGCGGTTACGTTTGAACCGCGGGTGCGGTGTCATTTCTGTAAATATTTTCCAACTCTCTGTCCATCAACCGCGGGTGCACTCCTTCTTGGACCGCGGGTGCGGTGACCCTACTGTAAAAATGGCTAACTTTCTGTCCAAGCACCGCGGGTGCGGTGCTTCTCTAGGCGCGGGTGCGGTCCCTTTCTTCAAGCAACACTTCATCTTTTCATTTTATCCACATACAATCTAGGGCCTTACATTTCTCCCCCTCTTAGATATTAGTTCGTCCTCGAACGTGAAATCAATTAATCAAAGTATGTACAAACAGCAGTAAAATCAAAAGCTGAATAAATACTCGCATCATGAGAATAACTCGGGATATTTCTGTCTCATATCTGCTTCTGTCTCCCAAGTCGCTTCCTCGGTGCCATGACGACTCCACTGGACTTTCACTAGCGGAATAGTCTTCGTTCTGAGCTGTTTCTCTTTCCGATCAAGAATTTGTATTGGTTGTTCAACGTAACTCAACGTCTGATTCAGCTCAGCTTCGTCAGGCCGAATGACATAAGAATAATCTGGCATGTATCTACGTAGCATCGATACATGAAAAACATCATGTATCCCGGATAGAGAAGGAGGAAGAGCCAATCGATATGCTCGATCGCCAATCTTTTCAAGAATCTCGTATGGACCGATGTATCTAGGAGACAATTTCCCACGTTTGCCAAATCTGACAATGCCTCGGAAAGGTGAAATCTTCAAAAACACTCTGTCTCCTTGTTCAAATACTAATGGTCTACGTCTGATATTGGCATACTTGGCTTGCCTATCCTGTGCCGTCTTCATTCGCTTCTGAATGATCTTCACCTTTTCAGTCATTTCCCGAATCATATCAGGCCCAAGTTCTGGTACTTCAGATATATCATCCCAGTACAACGGAGATCTGCACTTTTTGCCATACAATGCTTCAAACGGTGCCATCTCTATGCTCGTTTGATAGCTGTTGTTGTACGAGAATTCACACAACGGTAGTGAATCTTGCCAACTAGTGCCAAAGTCTAGCACTACAGCTCTCAACATGTCCTCTAAAGTCTGGATAGTCCGTTCTGACTGTCCATCTGTCTGGGGATGATAAGCAGTGCTCAGGTGCAATGTCATACCTAAAGCCTGCTGCAGACTGTGCCAAAAGTGAGAAGTGAATCGTGGATCACGATCTGATACGATAGACTTCGGCACACCATGCAATCTGACTACCTCTCTGACATATATCTCAGCCATCTGATCGTGTCGGTATGTCATTCTGTATGGAATAAAACACGTTGATTTGGTTAATCTGTCAATAATGACCCAAATCGCGTCACAGCCTCGGGATGATCGAGGTAACTTCGTCACGAAATCCATGGAAATGTGATCCCATTTCCATTCTGGAATAGACAAACTCTGAAGTAAACCTCCGGGCTTCTTTCTCTCAGCCTTCACCTGTTGGCAATTTAAACACTTAGACACAAATTCGGCAATGTCTGACTTCATCTGTTTCCACCAGAACTGTGTCTTTAGATCGTTGTACATCTTCCTGCCACCAGGATGAATACTGAACCGACTACAGTGCGCTTCTGACATAATCTGTTGTTTCAATTCTGGTACATCTGGCACTACAAGACGGTTATTCACGTACATAACATCATCATGTACCTGATATTCAGACTGATGTCCTGATCTGATCATCTGAATTGACTTCTGTATATTCTGATCTGTTCTTTGAGCTTCTTTGATTTTCATAATCAAATCTGGCTCAACTTGAATCGTGGCAAGTCTCAATGGTCTACTATCTGTGTCAAATGCTAAACCAGACAAACAACAATCTTCAACTAAATTCGAAACACCTAGAGTCGATAAGGATAGGGCACAAACCTTTCGACTCAAGGAATCTGCTGCTGCATTTGACTTCCCTGGATAGTACTTGATTTCGCAATCAAAATCTTTCAGTAGATCAAGCCATCTACGCTGCCTCATGTTCAACTCTGACTGAGAAAACAGATACTTCAGGCTTTTATGGTCAGAGTAAATTTCAAATTTTCACCATAAAGATAATGACGCCAAATCTTTAATGCAAATACGATAGCCGCCAATTCAAGATCATGAATGGGGTATCGAATCTCGTGTGGCTTAAGCTGTCTAGAGGCATATGCGATCACATGACCCCGCTGCATAAGAACACATCCTAGCCCTCTGTGAGATGCATCGCAATATACAACGAAATCGCCAGTACCTGAAGGAATCATCAAGACAGGTGCACTGGTCAGCCTCTTCTTCAATTCTAAGAAACTGGATTCACAATCTTCAGACCACACAAACGGCGTATTCTTTTGCGTCAACTGGGTAATCGGCTTCGCAATACTGGAGAAATCTTTGATAAATCGTCGATAGTACCCTGCTAGACCCATGAAACTGCGTATCTCAGGCACCGAAGTCGGTCTCGGCCAATTGATCACAGTTCCCACTTTACTCGGATCCACGGAAATACCATCTCCAGATATGATATGACCCAAGAAGACAACTTGATTCAACCAAAACTCACACTTTGACAATTTAGCATACAGCCTCTCATTTCTCAGTGTCTGCAATACAATTCTTAGATGCTCTGCATGCTCATTTCTATTCTTAGAATACACCAAAATATCATCGATAAAAACAATTACAAACTCATCTAAATACCTCTCGAAAACACGGTTCATCAACCCCATAAACACCGCTGGAGCATTCGTTAAACCAAAAGGCATGACAATAAATTCGTAATGTCCATACCTGGTTCGAAATGCTGTCTTTGGTATATCAATATCTCGTACTCGCAGCTGGTGATATCCAGATCTCATATCGATCTTGGAATAGATAGAAGATCCCTGCAACTGATCAAATAAGTCGTCGATACGAGGCAAAGGATATTTGTTCTTTATCGTTGCCTTGTTCAGTTGCCTGTAATCTATACACAATCTCATAGAACCGTCTTTCTTTCGCACAAATAGCACTGGTGCGCCCCAAGGAGATACACTGGGTCTGATATATCCCTTGGCTAGAAGATCTTCTAGTTGTGCTTTCAATTCTTTCAACTCTATAGGCGCCATCCTATACGGAGCTCGAGATATAGGAACGGTACCTGGAATAAGATCAATGCTAAAATCCATCTCTCGAGCTGGAAGGTAACCCCGGAATCTCATCTGAAAATACATCTGCAAACTCCCGTACGACTGGCACATCTGCCAATGCCGGGCTCGATTTCAGTAAATCTACTGAATAAATAAGGAACCCTTCTGCTCCTTGTTGCAAAAATTTACTCATAGTCAAAGTAGATACTAAGGGAATCCGAGATCTGGAACCCTTACCATAGAATTTCCACTCCTCTGTCATTTCAGGTCTGAATCTGACAATCTTGTGAAAACAGTCTACGGTGGCTCTGTACTTAGTCAACATATCAATCCCGACAATACAATCAAAATCAGATAAACCAAGTACAACACATTCTAAATCAATCTCATGCCCTTCAAACTGTAGTATGCAATGTCTAACTGAAGTCACAGATATCAGACCACTTCCCAACGGAGAAGAAATAGACACTACAGTGGACAATGACTCGACAGGCAATACATGTGTCAATGCAAAACGTTCTGATATGAATGTATGTGATGCACCTGTATCTATCAATACATATGCAGGATAACCGCAAAGAAAACAGTTACCTGCAATCACATCGTCTGGCGCATCCTGGGCTTGCTCCTCGGTCAGTGCAAACACCCTAGCATGTGGTCTGGGAGGTTGGCTCACTGTCTGGCCACCTCTGGCTCTAGGTTGAGACTGTGTAGGCATAGGTTGGAAGGAATGGACAGACGAAGCTTGCCTCTCAGGCTGAGTCACTGATGCTGATGACCCTGCACTCTGAAATCTCTGTGCACCTCTCTGGGGACAGACTCTGGCAAAATGTCCCTGTTGCTTACATATGTTACATCTGCCCATCACTCCCTGACACTGCTCTGTGGCATGTCGGCCTCCACAAGTAGTACAATATACACCTGTCACATCTATACTCTGGCCAGGACCTCTCTGTCTTGACCCACTGGAGCTCGATGAACTGCTCCCTGCTCTCTTGAACTGCTTACCCTTAGCTTTCAAAAAATCCTTCTTCCCACTACTACTGATTCCAGTATCAAATCGAGGAGGAGGTGGTGGAAACTGTGTGGCGAACGGTGGCGGTCTCTGACCCTGAACACTATAGGAAGCCCCTCGCTGCCTAATCAAGCCAGCCTTTGCTCCCTTCGCTCTGTTCAGTGCATCAGAAAAGGTATTGGGTCGTCCCGTGTTCACCAAGGTGAAAATGTCAGGATTTAAGCCATTGATGAACTGATCGGCAACTGCCTCATCATTTCCTGCTACATGAGATGCAAATCGAAGCAATGACGAGAATTTGGCAACATACTCCTCTATGTTCCACTGGCCCTGTCTCAAGTTGGCGAATTCTGCCCCTTTATCTTTTCGGTAAGACACTGGAAAGAAACGTTGATAAAATTCATCTTTAAAAACTTTCCAAGTAATATCAATACCTCGATGTTCTAAGGCTCGTTTCGCTGTAAGCCACCAACTCTTGGCCACTTCTTGCAATTGATGTCCAACCAGCTTCACTCTACGTTCATCTGTATAGGCAAGTGATTCGAATAACATCTCTATATCGTCTAACCAGCTCTCACAATCCACTGCATTTTCTGTGCCCTTCAAGGTAGGTGGATGGAATGATTGAAATCTCTTCAACAAAGTCTCCATCGGTGTAGCAGTTACGTCCATCTGAGTACCCGACGTACTATCCTGTTCTGGTACTTGACCTGCAGCTGGTTGTGGTATTCTTCTAGGCGGCATATCTGATTATCAAACAGATTAGGATACAATCTGTCTCAGCCCTCCTCTGATCATATACCTCTGATCCAGAATCGGTTCTGATTCAGTCTTTACAAGTATATGCTGTAACTCAATTCAGATACAATACAACATATAATAGGGAAAGCATTATATCATGCTAGCACATCAAAAGCAAGGAAGAAGACTCGATCTACCCCGCTCATTCTATTCTATCTCAGTCTACAGAACCTACAGCTCTGATACCATCTGTTGTGGGGACCCGGGCTCTAACTCAATTCTTTTCGGGATTAATCGGATCTTTATTCAAAAATGTGGGTCAAAATTTTGCTTTTTAACATTAATTCAAATGTATATAAACATCATAAGATAGTTCTTCATTTTATTTCAATAAACATAATTACATGTCTTATTCTAATACATTCATATAAACCGGTATTTAATACAAACTACAACCACAAGTAGTACAAGTCTCGTAAGAAACAACTAGTAATCTTCTGCTCCCGAAGTCACCACGCTATCTCGAACTCATCTCTGTCGTGACCCAGATCATGCCCCACCTGTTGTTATGCACACATACAGACATAACAACAGCCGAAAACTTCGGTGAGAACAAATCCCAGTATAAAACATGTATGCATGCTAATACATAGTCATAAATCATGCATGAAAGCAATAACAATGGGTTCCATAGTCTATGAAACCAATCTATATGAGCATGCAATTCAAATGAAATCATGTCTTGACTCGACTCGACTCTACTCTAGGGATCCCGGTGTGAATAAGACGTCACTGTCTGTCACCTACCCTCCCAATCGGGGTAACTGTACGTCTTATTCCTAGACTTCGGTCGTGTCTGTATCGAATGTCTAGAATCGAAGTGAATCTGATCCGAAGCGTCGATACCACCGAACATCTAGTTTGGCAAGTCTGTCAATGACTCTCCTATCTCAAAGGCTTGAATATAAATCTATAAACAAGACAGCATCATATCAAGAGATTTGAATATAAATCTATAAACAAATCAAATTCATATCAAAAGATAAACAACAATTCTAGTATGTGATTTGGTTGGGAAACTCAAATTGAATCTCATTTGAGTTGTGTCTTCCCCAAACAAAACATGAATTATACCTTTCTTGTCGTTGGAATAATTCGAAGTCTCGAAGTAGGGATATCGAACCTGTCAATCCAAATCTGAAATGACAATGTTGAGATGCACAATATCAAATCATAACTCCAACTAATGCTAGTACGGTTTAATATCAAATCTTGATACAATTCGACGGTATAACGGCATAGTTTCTCGATACCGATCATCCAATAACAATCAACATATTATCCACAAGCCATAACATCAATAACAACAATCATAATCTCCCGAAATCTGCTTTATCTCAACTCATACAAGATAGAATTTCATAACAATAGCATACAGTGTCCGTTCTTCGATCCGGTTGCAAATATACTATGTCCAACATGTCAAAAATACATAATAACCATCATATCATAATTTTTCAACACATGGAATCTAAATCATGCTGAAGCATAACCCAACTTACATCCTCTTGTAGCCTTTGAAGTGAGGAACAAGAATCTAAGCTTGGATTAACTTTTGGATGAGTAATTCTTACACCACCAAATGATAAAGATGGAGGGAAAGGCTTGAAGAAACTCTCTCCATCGTTGCTGGTATGCTGGAATGAAGAAGAAGTGAGTCATGCTCAACTTATATATACCTCAGGCCATGTGTCAACATAAAATTCAAAGGTGGATTTCTCGCACCGCGGGTGCGCTTCGTCTAGACCGCGGGTGCGCTTAAGCTTCGGTAGTCCATTCATTTTCCAAAATCGACGACCGCGGGTGCGCTACATATAAGACCGCGGGTGCGGCGACATCAACGCGGGTGCGGTTACGTTTGAACCGCAGGTGCGGTGTCATTTCTGTAAATACTTTCCAACTCTCTGTCCATCAACCGCGGGTGCACTCCTTCTTGGACCGCGGGTGCGGTGACCCTACTGTAAAAATGGCTAACTTTCTATCCATGCACCGCGGGTGCGGTGCTTCTCTAGGCGCGGGTGCGGTCCCTTTCTTCAAGCAACACTTCATCTTTTCATTTTATCCACATACAATCTAGGGCCTTACATCTAACGTGACTGGTGGATTTCATCCATTGATGACGCGCTGCCATGCCCGTTCATCTATAGATTTTATGTAGTATCTTATTTTGACCTTCCATAGGCTGTAATTGGTACCATCTAGGACTGATGGTCGAAGTGCTTCACTTGCAAATGAAGTGTCCATTTGATTTATTCACTGTCAAACAAAACAAAAACCAGAATCAGCACTTAGTACATCATGAGTAGGCTCTGATACCACTTGTTAGAATTATTTTGTCCGACAGATGCTCAAAATAATAAGAATATCAGTATATGATGTAAAATAAAAAATTTGTGTTTTTTCATAATTAGGTGTTGTTCCAGATGTTACAACATCTGGGACAACATGCAGCGGAAAATCGTATTTTGTAACACAAATTGACTTTAAATAAACAAATTAGACGATATTAAATTTGCACAAGTATACTTGTGCGATGCCTTATGGCAAAAATATATCACTAGAAAAACCAATCGTTTACAAAAATCAATCACTAGTGATTCTCATTAAAATCAGTTTCCCAACAAGTTGAGAAAACAAATGCTTTCTAAAACAAATAACCAGAATAAACTAAAACAAGAAAGCAAGACGTGTTGCTAAAAAGTAGATCCACGAGAAGCAATCTTCGGCCAACTTCCTCACAGATGTTGTCCGCAGATGTTCGCAACATTCACAGCAACACTCTATCACACTCTTCATAGCACTTCTCTTGAATAAGGTTTTCTCTGAATTCCTGAACGTGCACACGTGAGTGAATATTGACCGAGCGAGGAGAGGAGAGCTCAAAGATGTCTTGGTCTCTTATTTATAGATGTGGAGTTTCATTCCATAAGGTAACCTACTTCACAAGGAAATATAAGAGTTTTGTTAGGAATAAACTCTTTTTAAACACTACTACCATATCTCATCAATTCATTATCACAAATATCATATCTGCGAATATATTTAAATGATTATCTCATTATCTAGGAAAGGCAAAATCAGATTAAATATTTACTTAGTCAAGGCAACAGGGAAAGCATGTTGTTAAGGAAATAATTTAAGTCAAGAAATATATCAATTAAATTCGAAAATAATATATCCCTTCATATTGAGTTCTTAAAATAATCAAATAATTACCAATGTGATAAAAAAGAAATAAAAATGGTAGTTCATTCGAGATTCATCTATCTATTTCGAAAAATTAAAATAAAAAAAATTCATCTATCCATGTCTACATAACAATCCATTTTGGATTCGATTTTTTTTATATATAAATTGTTTATAAATGATACAAATATTAAAGAGTAGGTCTATTGTAAGACAGTATCACGAATCTTTATCTGTGAGACAAGTCAACCTTACCGATATTCACAATAAAAAGTAATAATTTTTCATGGATGACCAAAATAAGATATCCGTCCCACAAAATACGACCCGTGAGACGGTCTCACACAAGTTTTTGTCAATATTAAAATAGAAGTTCAAAAGTCACAAATTTTTCAAAATAATATTTCTGCTCTATTTTTATTTTTTTTTATTTTTTTCCTTGAAAATAAAAGGAGTTGAGCCCAGTTGAAAATTCTTATTTCGGCCTATCCATGGATATCTAGGGTTCATTTTACAGTGCAGTGGCCACTATGATCACTGTATAAAAACCCTATTTCAAACCTGGAAACCAAATTCAAACCTCGAAATCCGAAAAAACTAGTTCAAATCAACCAATCGACCTCACTCTGATGCAATCAAACGAAATCCAATCTGAGATGGACTCTTGTTGAGATCTGTAGGGTGGGAAATGGGGCAAATCGCTAATGGTAAATCTAAGAAGGAAGTAAAGAAAGAAGAGGAAGAGGAAGAGGAAGAGGAACAGGAACATGAACAGGAACAGGAAGAGCAAGACGGGCTCTCCGTGCACTCTCCTTGCAAAATTTCTAGCTCCGCACTCCGCAAGGTAACCGATATTTTCATTACCCGCGCGTAACACCTAGAAATCGCAGCTGATTGTTTGATTCATTGATTTTCAGGAGAATACAGAGGTGGAAGTGGAGCTGAGATTATTGGAAGCTCTGGAGATATATCCTCCCGCCAAACTACGAGGTGTTTTGATTTCTTCTTTATATTTTTATCTTTTTCGTTGCTTAGATTTTGCATTTGTCGTGTATCTGTAAATTTGGATTCGATTGTGGATGATTGCTATTTAATTTGTTCAGGTGATTAATAACTTCTGGATGAAATGGCTGAAATTTATTTAGTTTAAATAATTTTCTGAAAGAGCTAAAGTCCCATGTGTTTCTACTTTCTAGGTAGTGTTACGAACTAATCACCTTTTTTTTAGAGGTTTCAAACACTCCTTGACATCTGTAGCTAGAGCCCCGTGTAAAATTATAATGAGCTAGAAATTTTTGTGTTGTGGAATTTACAGTTAAAAATCTCAAGCGACTGTTTTTTTGTTATTACTGTAAGCACCTTATAGGTGAAATTATATTGAAAACTTAAGTGTTCAAATTTGAAAATAATACTTTGAAGGTGATAGAATTCATAGATATTTATTTTTTCCTCTATTTAGCAAAATCGTGAAATATAATATTTGAAATTTTTATGATTCCATAAAGCAAGGCAAAAAACATCTATATTTTTCTATTACATTCAAAATGCTATTTTGAATAGGGGAATTTCAACTTTTTTTGTCATATATAAACTCATAGAAGACACGTTCACCACAAAAATTGGTCAGCATGGGGGTTTTTAGTTATGAAGTTAATAACATTGAGGGTTTTTAGCTTATTAATTTTTTTAAGGAAGACTTTAGCCACAAATTTAACAGCACCGGAGTATTTGGCTCGTCATTTTTCGTAGGGGGTTTCAGTTTCAAACTGAAAATATAGGGAGTTTTAGCATATTGTTTTTTCTTTCAAGGGAAGTTTTTAGCAAATTTTAGAGAAGCGCATTGGTTGTTTTTGCAAGTTACCTTATTTTTTCATCTCTCACAAGCTGGAATTAACTATTAGTGGTATGCCTAATTGGTTTGCCAAAGATACTCTATGGGTTATTGGCTGTTTATTTATGTTAAATAAATTATGCAAATGTTAAATAAATGAGAATAGTTTATACGAAACGAATTTGGCCAAGCTTCCCTCTTTTGAGCATACTGTTTTGGTAATTAATTCTTAAGAAGATCTTTTATTTAATAGTTGTTTGTAATGAAATATTTCTTGTGTATAACAGGTGTGCATAGGCACTTCGTACTATATGGTCTAACAGAATATATGCGCAGAAGGTTACGTTATGCTATCTTGGCTTTCATATTACTCTTACCGTGATCATCATGTTGAGGCTTTGATCTTACAATTTGCAGTTTCAGTAGGCCCTTTACTGCAGAAGATGTACTTAAGTTGCTTGACCACTTTTACAACTTGGAAATGGTGGTATGTTTCTTCCTCCTTCACTCTTCAACTAATTTCATGCACAAAAAGATATATCAAAATGTCTAATTAAGTGCTGTTTTCGAATTTATTTGTATGAAACTTTTCTGGGTTTGACTCGACAGTCGAAGCCCAAACTTGATAAAGTAGATGTGATACAAGAATGCAAACGAGTATGGAGTCCAAGAAGTCGGGATTGAGAATTAGATTTATCTTTACCAAATAGGATATCAGAATTATATCTTCTCATCCTAGTAGCTTTACATCATTATTTTATATTATACAATTGTAGATCTTATAGCACCGAGGTTGCTGTTTTATTCTAATGTCATTTCTGCTGAGCAATTGCTTTTGTGAGTAGGAAATAGATCTAAGGTTGGTACACAACATGATTTTAAACCATAGTGTTAATCCTAAAGAAGTTCAGCAACACGAATGGAGATCATGGAAGTAGACACAAAATGTATGATTTTTTTTTATTTTTTCTTGACGGGGATTGTAACATTTTGGGTTATAGCAATTCACCATTCTTTTTCTTTCACACTTTGGATGATTTATATTGGCTTCAAACTTAACAACAATTGGTAATATTGTTACATGTGATTTCCTTATTTGTCACATTCAGAAATTAGATGATGAAGATAACGAGTTTCTGACTCAGGACGAAGACTTCCGCTTGCCGCAAAGTTATTTTGCCAAAGAAGAATCCTGAATCTGATCAATGTGGTACATATTTTTTTGTTGGGCTGCTGTTTCGCTGTATGTAATCGACATTTTCGTATGCAAAGCACCAGCCTGTATTATCATATGATATTCAATGGTTATATTCATGAAGGACGTCACTAAAGCTCACCTTTTTTCGCTTACAAATTTATGTTTTGTTAAAACGAATATAACACAAGTACGAATATGCATGTGAACCTTCAAACGGAAGCTGAGGAGGCATACATCCTACTCACGAGCCATAGAACGTGAGGACAATTTAAATTGAACTAATTTTAACTACGACAAAGAATTTCTTTATATTGGTTCTTTAAATTGTTTCAATAGGTGCCCAACGAGTCAATTTGTGGCTTTAGTTTTATTGAATTTTATGTGAAAACAATGTTTATTTTAATAGTATTTTATTGTTTTATCTAATTATGTCATTTATTTTATTTGATATTAATTCAAACTGTATAGATAAAGTTCTAAAATAAATGTTGCTCGAGTTTGAAACTGGCATATGTGATGTAAATATCATGTTTCATTAGTAAGGACATAAAGATGTCTATTTATACAGATGAATTATCATTTGATGATGCACTGAATAACTCACATTCGGACTTTTCAAGTGGTTATCACTTCACATTTTTTCCTTAATTCTATCCCTTCCTCATAATCAAGCGGCTTCTACTTCTTGTTATGGGACCGCTGGTGAGTACTCCTCCATCAGTAACATCACTATTTTCTCGCACGAGTCTCCGTTTTATATTAGTAAAAGGTTCTGCAACGAACGCGTTTTTACTTCCCTTGTGTTTTCTTTGAACCTTACTACTTAAGTGATTCAACAAAGCTTCATCCAGGGTGGAGACCGTGTTTTTTTATATTAAAAGGGCTTGCTTTCTCGAACCCAAATCTCCATCACTGGAAGAAGCACCTGCACCGGTGCTGTGTAGTATATTATCAAAATTAATTTTACTCGCCAAAAGTGGATTCATGATGTCCTAGGTTGCCAATGAAAAGATCGGGCAATATACTTATCGGAAAAGCATCCAATGACACATGTTTTGAGTTTTCTAAGGTTGTTTCAAGTCTATCAAAAGATACGGTGGCAAACTCTTCCCAGTAATATGGAAACCCAAAAACAAAATGATTGCAAACCTGCCAATAAAAAGAATTTTGAAAAAAAAGGTGTTAAAACTCTTTGAAAGAAGAAAAAAATTCAATTTTTTAACTAGAAAGTTAAGGCACGGAGATGGAAAAATGAAAACAATTTGACAAGGCTGGGTAGAAGCAGCTTCCTAAATCTGACCAAGGTTGTATTAGCATTACAGAAACTTGGCCTTATAACAGTTTTTCAAACATGTCAGATTGGATCAAATGTCATATCTACGCGTGTTCACATATATCCAAGAAAAGGTTTTAAAAATGTAGCCTGTTAGAATCAATTATTACAGAAGGAAATCAGGAAGACGAGTATGGAGTCTTTCTCATTGAATTATGAACAATCCGAACTGAAAAACTGTACATTGAGATCTATTAATATACACCTATCTACTCAACTGTATTCCAACTACCCTACTGGACTTCTAACTGACTTAAGTAACTTAATGAGAATATATCTATCTAATACCCCCCGTCAAGATGGACTGTATATGTTCTTGACAGACATCTTGGAGAGTAGATGGGAGAGTGTGGTAGAGGGTAGAGGTTTTGTGAACATGTCCGCAAGTTGTAGATTAGAACGTACATGGAGTAATTTGATCGATCCATCAGCGATCTTGTTTCGAACAAAATGGCAATCAACCTCTATATGTTTGGTACGCTCGTGAAATATAGGGTTGTGAGCAATGTGTATCGCCGATTGATTGTCACAGAATATGGTGGCTGGTTCATTAGTTGAAATGTTTAGATCACATAGGAGTTGTTTGAGCCAAAGGACTTCACTGGTTGTGCTGGCCAATGCCATGTATTCTGCCTCGGTCGAAGATCGGGAAATAGTGGCCTGCTTTTTGGCTTTCCAGGAGACTAAGGCATCACCGAGAAAGACGCAATATCCAGTGACTGATTTTCTTGTATCCACACATGAGGCCCAATCAGCATCGGAGAATGCTCGTAGTTTAAGAGATGAAGATGCTGGGAAGAAAATGCCTTGACCAGGAGCTGCTTTGAGATATTGTAAGAGGTGATGAATGGCTTGCATATGCGGTGTACGAGGTTTGGAAACAAATTGACTTAGTTTGTGGACTGCAAAAACGATGTCTGGACATGACAGTGTGAGATAAAGAAGTCTACCAATTAGACGACGATACTGGGATATATCCTCAAGTGGTTGACCATCAGTGGTGTTAAGAGTGGAGCGAGGCTCCATTGGTGTAAAAAATGGTTTGCTAGCCAAGAGACTGACATCTTCTAATAGTTGCAGCGTGTAATGGCGCTGTGATAGGCAAATTCCGTGCTTGGTGCGTGCGATTTCCAGACCAAGAAAATATTTGAGCGAGCCTAAATCTTTGAGCTTGAATCGGCTTTGAAGAAATGTTTTTAAAGACTGGATTGTGTGCGATGATGGGCCAGCGATGATGATGTCATCGACATATACAAGCAGAGCTACAAAAGAATGTCCGGTCCCTTTTGTAAACAATGTATTATCAGAGTGAGATTGGGAAAATCCATGATGAAGTAAGGCCTGAGAAAATTTAGAGTACCATTGTCGGGATGCTTGACGAAGTCCATAGATCGACTTATGTAATTTACATACAAGTTTAGATGACGTAGTGCCTTGGGGAACTTGTTTAACATATCCAAGGGGCATATCCATGTAAATTTCTTCCAATAGATCACCATTAAGGAATGCGTTGTTCACATCTAGTTGAGCAAGATGCCAATTTTTGTTAGCTGCTAGTGCTAGAAGGACTTTGACAGTGGTTAACTTTGCTATTAGATAGATAATTCTCATTAAATTACTTAAGTCAGTTAGAAGTCCAGTAGGGTAGTTGGAATACAGTTGAGTAGATAGGTGCATATTAATAGATCTCAATGTACAGTTTTTTAGTTCGGATTGTTCATAATTCAATGAGAAAGACTCCATACTCGTCTTCCTGATTTCCTTCTGTAATATGGTATCAGAGCAAACCTTCGCGCGGCATACTGCTCTCAGATAATCTCTCATTCATCATCGATCTTCGGCATTATTTCGAGCAACTTCGACAATGGCCCCTGCGAATGTGCCCGATTCTTCCGTTTCCAGTGGTCAGCTCGCCATTGAAGATCCAATGAGTCCGTATTTTCTGCATCATGCGGACAATCCAGGGCTCATGTTAGTATCTCAAGCGCTTACAGGGGAGAATTATACCTCTTGGAGTCGTGCGATGAAGATCGCACTCTTGATTAAGAATAAATTGGGATTTATTGATGGGTCAATTGCTAGGCCTTCAGAAACTGAGTGGAATCTCCACAATTACTGGATTCGCAACAACAACATCGTCATATCTTGGATCCTGAATTCAGTTTCAAAGGAGATTTCAGCCAGCATCCTCTTTGCTTAATCGGCAGCAGAGATATGGCAAGATCTCAAGGAACGGTTTCAACAAAGTAATGGCCCAAGAGTTTTCCAATTAAGACGTGAGTTGGTCAGCTTGCGCCAAGAACAAGACCCTGTCAGTGTCTACTTCACCAAACTCAAGGCTCTATGGGACGAACTTACAAATTACCGCCCCATGTGTAGTTGTGGCCTGTGTGATTGCCAAGGCGTAAAGAAAATAGAAGCGTATTTTCAGGCAGATTACACAATGGCCTTTCTGATGGGTCTCAATGATTCATTGTCTCAAATCCGGAGCCAAATCTTATTACTCGATCCACTTCCCCCTATCAATCGAGTATTCTCTTTGAGTGCACAAGAAGAACGTCAAAGAGCTGTTGGTTCACAACATGCCGGGAACCCTTCTGCAGGGAGCATGACATTTGCTGTAAAAGGTGAGCAAGAACAGCAGAGATTCATCACCAACAAAGGGCACATGGCTTCACACAAAGAAAGACCATTTTGCACCAAATGCAATGTTCATGGACACACAATTGATACGTGTTATAAAATACACGGATATCCTCCGGGATACAAACTCAAAGGGAAGTTTTCAAACAAAGTCTCCCATGCAGCTGCCAATCAACTTTCTGGAACACACATACCTGAGAAACTTGACATCAATGCACCTCAGAATATACTTCAAAATTTCAACAAGGCTCAAGTTGAACAGCTGATGACAATGTTTTCTCAACACTTGTCCACACTTGACTCTCAAGATTGTCATCCTAGTGCTCACGCCACAGGTATATGTTTATCTATATCTGAGTCCAGCCCATTACAATCACATAGCAGTTGGATTATTGATTCCGGGGCATCTCGTCATATATGCTCGAATTCATCTCTTTTTCAAACATGTAGAATCATACATAATTCAATGGTCACACTGCCGAATCATACTTCCATCGGAGTTAAGTATTGTGGTGATGTTGTGCTCAATAATTCTTTGACACTTAAAGACGTCCTCTATGTCCCAGAATTCATGTTCAACCTATTATCAGTGAGCTCTCTTCTTGATGACAACAAATATATGATACACTTCTATCATGATTCCTTCATTATCCAGGAGTCCCTGACGCAGAAGATGATTGGCAAGGGTAGAAAAATTGAAGGGTTGTACATTCTTGATGATTGGACGGAAGCCTCATCTGTTGCAGTGAATCAAATCTGAGTGGACACTTGGCACATGAGACTTGGTCATCCTTCTATTCAAGTCATGGAAATGCTGAAAGAAAATTTAAACTACAGCTCCTCAAAGCTTGATAAGTGTAAATCATGTTACATTTGCCCATTAGCTAAACAACGACGATTATCATTTGTTTCTAATCAACACATTTCTCCACATCCATTTGATCTTGTGCACTGTGATGTTTGGGGTCCACACCTCATTCCCACGTATAATGGTCATCGTTATTTCTTAACATTAGTGGATGATTGTACTCGATTCACATGGGTATTTCTGCTACACAATAAATCAGATGCTCCACATGTGATTACCAGATTCTACGCCATGGCTGAAACTCAGTTCCATAAGAGAATCAAAGCTCTTCGCACTGATAATGCGAAAGAGCTTGCCTTCACTGAACTATGTCAAGCCAAGGGCATTCTACATCAATTTTCATGCGTACAAACACCCCAGCAAAATTCAGTCGTCGAAAGGAAATCAGGAAGACGAGTATGGAGTCTTTCTCATTGAATTATGAACAATCCGAACTGAAAAATTGTACATTGAGATTTATTAATATGCACCTATCTACTCAACTGTATTCCAACTACCCTACTGGACTTCTAACTGACTTAAGTAACTTAATGAGAATATATCTATCTAATATCAATCCCATATATCTAATTTACAAGCAGATCCAGCTTAAGGAAAACTAAGTCATCAAATAAGGATCATTGTTCATTCTTGATTTCGAATGAGAAAATCATTAATGCATAGCAACAGTTATCCTGTTGTGTTTCACATCAAACACGTAGCTAAAATTTAGAACAGAGGACAGAGATGGAAGAGAGAAACTGGACACCACGCGACCACTGACTGTAATTGTTATGCCATCAGCTGTCTGAAGGGTAACAGCATCATGTCTCTTTACAATTGGGGCGGAGAGAAAACCCCTCGTCCCTTGGCTCCTGCAATACAAAAATGAACAAATAAAAGATGTTAGAGATTATTCTTGGGATCTTGTGCTTATATCATATAAACAAATTCATCATCATCATCAAAGCACATCCCGCTAGTTGCGAACGCGCTACATGGATATTAGTTATCCAAACAAAGTGATTTTCTCACATGTCATCTCTTAAACCAAAATCTATGATATCCTTCTTAACAACCTTTATCCAAATTTTCAATGGCCTACCCTCCTTTTACTCCTTCCATTAACATGACAATCTAAGATATGTCGGATTGAGACCATGTTTGGTCTCCTCTTCACATGACCAAACCAAGTTTGATACCTCTCTCTAATCTTATGCTTTATGAGGAAACACCTAAATTCCTCTTAATTCTTTCATTCCTAATTTTATCCTTCGTATTTTGCCGCAAATCCATCTTAATATATGCATCTCTGCTACTGCCATCTTATGCATATGTGGTCATGTGGTGACTCAACATTCCTAGCCACAAAGCATAGGTGGTTGAACAATAGTCTAATAACATTTTTCTTTCTATATCGCACACATATTTATATCTCATAAGACTCCTGATGTCACCATCTATTTCATCCACCCTACTTTAATCAAATGATATATATCCTTTCTAATGTCCTCAGTTTTCTGGATAATAAATCATAAATAACGAAAAGCTTCATACTCTGGACTTCTCTGCCTTCAATCATATAAACAAAATCACAAAACAAAATGCCCTACCTTGAGCAGTTAAAGAATTACAAGGTAGAAAGAAACCTTACACGCTGTGGATCACTAAAAATGAATCACGTTAAAAACTATTAGTGCAATCTTGTGGTAAATATAATGTCGCAAATTGCGACGGTTTACTAGAAATTTGTCACTAAAGTATAGTCAGTTAAATTTAAGCAGGGCAGTATGGTGACAATTTACATTTTTCCATCGCAATAACTTAGCGACATTAATATGAAAACCGTCGTAGGTTAGCTGAGCGACGAGCGGAATCGTGACGCTTTGTGAACTGTGGCAAAACCATCGTTATTTGTAAACTGTGACAATTTTATTGACTGGCAAAGGCCACACTTTTCATGTAGTGTAAAAATATCATGCGAAATCTCTTAACCATTTTATGTTCTATACTATATCTATATTTAATATTAATATTTTGGTATGTTCATCTCACCGACGATCTCAAGAAAAATTACATTAATCTACACCGAGGTAGGTGAATTCAACAAAACCTTGTTGGTTCCCTACAAAAGGTAGTACACATTTAGCAACAAACCTAACAATAGCTTTAAGAGAAATTTCTTTTGTCATTACAAAATTTGTACTGATTCTAGTATTAATTTGTTGTTGTGTGGTTTCTCGGCCGAGAGGTTCCATAGTTTGATAATGAAATTTGAGTTTTACCAAATGTTTTTTCAAAGTTTCGGTACCATCCGTTGAATCACACGTTTTATGAGAAAACAAACTTGCATAATATAGGCAACTCCTCTCCCTTCTTTGCGCTGGCCCTCTCCCAAAAATACATATAAGAGATCGAAACAACTTCACCAGGTTGTGCAGTTCCAAAGGAATCTACAGTGTCACTAGTGCTACCACCAGATGCTAGTTTAAAAGGCGTGGTTTTGGGGGAAAGCCATTCCCTGCAGAGGAAGTCTTCAACATGGATACAAGTGGAGTCAACTGAGGTAATACGGATGAAGAAACACAATGAAATCCTTGACATGCAAGCTGAAACATAATTAATTGGCAGCTGCTAACTCCTGGACGTAAAATGCGATGAAGTTGTTTCTGGACGTAAAATCAGAGAAAAATTGTGAGCCACAATCACATCATTGTATATATGCATGTGTGTGTCATCATTATTTTTACTATTTATTTTATTCTCAGTCAGGACCTATATTTTTGTCATGACTACATCTTATTACCCCTATAAAATCTCTCATGTTGCTCTCTATTTTGGTAGACCAAAAAGAAAAGAAAAACATGGTTGGATCCTCTGCACAACATTGAAAAATATTTATGTATTTAGTAGATATAGTCATTAGAAAATGAATTATTTGTAGAAGCAATGAATAATCTTGGAAATATATTTACTGAGAGAAAATTTAATTTACTTGTTATATGGCGAGAGTCATTTCACTCACCATTATTTCATTAATGTTTTATTTATTTATTTATTTAGGTGAATATACTATCACGTGAGTTTGAATTATGAATTTACTTAGTTACCCTTTCACTCACCATTACTTAATTAATGTTTTATTTACATTATTTCATTAATGTTTTATTTATTTATTTATTTAGGTGACTATATTATCATGTGAGTTTGAATTATGAATTTACTTAGTTACCTTTTCACTCGTCATTACTTCATTAATGTTTTATTTATTTAGGTGACTATACTATCATGTGATGAGTTTGAATTATGAATTTACTTAGTTACCCTTTCATTCACATTACTTCATTAATGTTTTAATTATTTATTTATTTATTTATTTAGGTGAATATATTATTTATAAACATGTGAGATTGAATTGTGAATTATTTATTTAGATGACTATACTATCTATAAATATGTGAGTTTGAATTGTGAATTTACTTAGTTATCCTTTCACTCACCATTACTTTATTAATGTTTTACTTAGTTACCCTTTCACTCACCATTACTTCATTAATGTTTTATTTATTTAGGTGAGATATGAGTTTGAATTGTTAATTTACTTAATTACCATTTCACTCATCATTACTTCATTAATGTTTTATTTATTTATTTATGTGATTTTTCAATTTTTTGATCTAAAGATTGATATTGAAAATAAAAATAATTTTATTTCATTATTTTAGTTGGAATGGACGACAAATATTACAAACACATTAATATGATACTTTATTTTATTTTTAATTTCATAAATTGTGAGATTTAATTAATGTCTTAATACTCATATCAAACTTCAGAAAATATCATTCTTTGTGGTATTTTTCAATTAAAATGGATATTGAGAGCATGCAGATTTTATATGCTCTTTTGCAAATTTTTCTAATATTTTATTTACAATATAATTTGATTATTTTGAGTTATTTCAACTGTATTCGTAGAAAAAGAAATTAATGAGAAATTAAAAAAAATGAAAATTACTTTATACTTTTGTTAAATTTATGAGATAATCCTTATAATTTTTTTAATTAAGATAATCCTTATAATAAATATGAATTATAGTGCTAATTTATTATCATTTGTTAGAAATTAAATTTTTTATATATGATATTTTTAAACTAAATGTTACGTATATGCGTTTTACTACACATATGTATTTGATTGATATTATTTTAAAATTTTATTTAACATGAAATTATTAATCAGCATTATTAATTTTTAAATGATCTATTATCATATAAATTGAATATATATAATATATATTTTAAAAAAAGGGGAAAATTAAACAAAATTCGGAAGGAATTAAAAGTTAGCAAAAACAAAATTGATATTTAACTTAATAAAAAGTTTAGGGATTTTATTTTAACATCATTATGATAATTTAGTTAATTAAGAGAATTTTATTTGACAATTGCTAAATGCACTTCATTTAAAAATATTGTGATTTTGGTTTTAGTAATATTCATTATTCTATTAATTTTATTTTTATTGTTTTTCATTGTGAATAGTATTTGGATAAAAAATATCTTTATTAATTTGATAGAGCTATCATTATGTTATAATCACACGAATTGAAAAATGTTATATAAATAAATGAATATATTTGATTTATCGTCATCATGTATTTTTATTTATTGTATTTTGATATATTTAGATTAATAAATACTCGGGTCAACCCGGGTTGACCCGGGTTGATTTGAAAATTTAATTTTTTAAAAAATATATATATAATTAATAAATATTGCCTACATTTTTTTATATATTTTATGTCTGAAAAAATATTTTTTGTATATCTATATTATAAATTTTCATAATTTAATATTTATTTTGAACATTTTTTATTTTTTAAATAATTGTTTATTTGATTTAGTAAATATACTTTATTTTTCTACGATTAGACTTTCAAATTTAAATCATATATATGGGGGAGATTTTGTTATTATATGTTTAAATTAAAATATTATTATGATTATTATTTGAATTTTATTTAATTTTCTTTAAAAAATCCAAAATCGAGTTATACGGTTGATGGGTTGATCGGGTTAATTCGGGTTCAGGTTCGGGTTGGGGGTTGGGGGTTGGCTCGGATTCGAGTTGGGTTCGGGTTGAGCAATTTTCGAATAGTACTACTGCTCAACCCGACTCAACCCACCCGAATTGACACCTCTAATGATTTACTTCATTTGATTAATTGTTATTATTTAATTGTTGTATTTCTTCAACTTTCGAAGATAATATACATATAAAAAGTCTATTAGAATCAAATCATAATACTTTTAAATATTTAAATAAAATTATATATTTCACATGTCGCGTACTGCTGTTTTGGAGTAGATATCTTGTGAGACGGTCTCACGAATCTTTATCTGTGAGATGGGTCAATCTTACCGATATTCATAATAAAAAGTAATACTCTTAGCATAAAAAGTAATACTTTTTCATGGATGACCCAAATAAGATATCCGTCTCACAAAATACGACCTGTGAAACCGTCTCAAACAAGTTTTTGCCGCTACTTTGTTACTATCAAAGTTACACAAATTATTTTTATCAAGAAACATATAATTTGATTTTACTATCTTGATAATTTAGTAACAATCATCAATCAATAAAAGCGAATCCTTGGGAATAAGGAAAGAGGTAGGTGCAATTTACAGAATCGTGCGTTATTTGATTTGCGTTCATTAATATTTATCTCATTTTCCTTTCACAATAACAAGTAGTTTCCCTCTATAGGCCAATCAAATCTCCAACACAAAACAAAAGGACTCCTAATTCGTTGGATTGGAGTCCTACTTCTATTATAACTCAAACAAGTTCTGGACTCCTAGTGCAAATAGGACTCAAACAAATTTCCTATAAAATATGCTCTTCAATCTAATCTAAATCTAAAAACAAAAAACAAAAAACTTTGCCTTGTTCCATTATCAGAGAAAATCAGCCATGGGGGAGACTCGAGAGCTGGATTTGCCTTTGGGGTTTCGATTTCATCCGACGGAGTTTGAGTTATACGATTACTATTTGATTCCCAAGTATAAGGGTGAACCTTTGCATACCTATCTGATTATGAGTCTTGATGTCTACAAATATGATCCATGGCAACTTCCATTGGGTGAGTTTGCTTGTGTTTATTTAAATCTTGTGTTTGGTTTTCACTGTTAGCTTTATTTGTTTGGTGCTGTGTTTTGCTTATTTTTTGGGAAAAGGGTTTTGAGTATGAATATCGAATAATTTTTTGATTCTTTTGAAAGATGGATGTTAAAATTTTTAGTTGCTATTGTATTGTGTACATTTGTGGCATGTTGATCACGATTTACTAAAATCTTTCCCAGTTAATCGATAAACCCTCTCTTAATATTTACATTATGGTACCTCAAATTTTAAATTTTGACATGCACATTATTAAAAAAATCATGTTTGTCTTATTTCAAGAAGGCTCGAGTCTCGCCATGCGACGTAAAGTTAGTGCGTCTTGGGTCGTAAATAACTATATAACTATTATACAATTTTTTTTAGACTTTTTCGTAGATGAATTTACCTCCATTTACTTTGCAGATCAACTGAAGTATGCAAGAGAGAAAGAAGGGCACTTTTTCACACAAAGCATAGAGCGAGGTACTTCGGCAAGAGCAACACCAAGTGGGAATTGGATAATTTCCAAAGAGAACATCCCCATTTGTAGAGATAATGAAGTCATTGGATTCAAGAACAAGTTCTTGTTCTCCGATGGAAAGGATCCCATTGATGGAGATCAAATAACCTACTGGAAGATGGTTGAATATCGATGCAACCCTGCTGTTATTTTAACTTCCAACAAAGAAGTAAGTACTTGTATGAATAGTCTTCGGAAATTCGAGTTTTGAGCATTTGCAGTTGACTAGTTGAGCATCCACTATTTGCTGACTACCCTTCTTTCTTTTTTCTTTTTCTTCAGATGGAAAATTTGGTAATTTGCAAAGTTCGTCACAAGACAAGGGTTGAGAAGGATCCAGAGGAGGAGGATGATGAATTTGAATATTAGTTCAGTGCGTTCTATTCTTTTTTTTCTGTTTTTTTTTCTTTTGAACTACATTTTAAGTTAATCATGCTGTGATATAGACTTCTTTTTTAATTTATTCCAAATAAAATTTATGTCATTTCTCATTGTCCGAAAGTCGCAATCAAAAAGGTTGTATAATCGTCTATTTTATTCTCACCAAGAAGAAATGGAAAAGTTAAATTCGATGAAATAATTTCTTAAAAACATTACCGTATGGAATTGAAATCACTTTCTTGATCATCATTATCATTTTTCTTCATAAGAGACCTTAAATCACCCTACTCAAGAGAGGGAAAAGAAAAAGAAATCAGAGAGAAGAATTAACAGGATAAATAACAAGAAGCGAAACAGAGGAGATACCAATCAATACATTCAAGATTCAAACACGGGCCCTTGCCAAGAACGTTCGGGCACATATTTATTTGCACCAGCCTCAAATGTGATCTTGCTAAAAACGTGCCAGAAATTGCACGAGTCTATTGAAACAGCACATCGATGATGAACAACCCCGTCGTATCAAATGCAGTTTATTCGTTATTTACAAGTACCTCAGGTTGAGAAGGGAAGCATAGACTATAGAGCACCATACACAACTCTGCGTCTAGGCCTGAGTGCAGTATGAAATTTGAATGATACAGCGCAGACACCTCGAAGACCAACTTACATTCTGCTACAAACAGCAAATCCTCAATATTTTACATCTCTTCGTTCTTTACTGGAGTCCATGTATCATTCTTTCTGAAGCGTGACACGAATCCTAAGACATACCCAATGAAAGCTCCAAGAACAAGTAGACTGCCAATTTTAACATACAGTGAAAATGTTGATTGCAATCCGCCCCTCGATGCAACAGCATCAGCATCAGCATCAGCATCAGCATTCACAAAACCATTAAAGACTTGGCCAGAGGCCATGATCTCGACTGTGTCATGCACTTCCCCGTCATGGTTTCCCACGTAAGATAGCGTGAGTTTCTTCATATTGGCAACAAGTCTGATGTACCCAAATTCACCTCCACGATACAAGGACCGCACGGGTTGTGGGAAGATGGGATCAGTGAGGTGGGTTGGCCTTGGTTGCCAGATTGGTTGCCAATCCTGTCCAGCCATCCCGATCACCAAATGCACAGGGAAAGCCTTCCACTCTTCCCCGTTCTTGCCCAAACTTCCGCAAGTGAAGTTATTCAGAGGACAAAAACGTTCATATCTATGTACATGTCCCCATAATGCAAGTGTCACCTTGTTCTTGACAAAAAGTGGTTCTAGGTGCTCAAGCAATCGCTCCCTCAAAGGGGTATCTCTTGATTCGTAGCTTGTTGTGTACATTGGCCGGTGTCCTTGAACGACAACAAAAGGGGTCTTTTTTCTATCTACCAACTCCAAGTCGTTTTTCAGAAAACCATATTGCTTGCTACCAGGAAGGAAATCAGTCTCTGTAGAAAAGTAAACAAAATGGACGACTCCCATATCGAAAGAATAGTAAAGATTTCTTGTAGCAGGGGCTCTAGTTCCCGTAGGCTCGGAGGAATTCCCAGGCATGTGGAATCTAAGACTATATGGCACCCCACACTCTCCACCCCCATCTGTCCCATAAACTGCATAAGACCAGTCAGGTTTCCAAGGCTGTGAAGGCCAATCGTATTCGTGATTGCCGATGCAAACATGGTAAGGAACCTTGGATGCAACCGGTTCTATCTGGTTAAAAAAGTTGTCCCACAACCAAGAATAGCCTCTGGCATAGCTGATATCTCCAATATGTGAGATCAAGGCTGGTTTGTCACCAATAGCTTCGATATCACGGCTTATCCAATTAATAGTGGCCACGCTTTCTTCTTGGATACGCACAAAAGTTGAGTACGGTGTTGCAGTCCCCATGTCTCCAAATAAGAAAGCTATCGTTTGACTCGAGTCCCCAGTTTGTGACACGAAGCTGTAAGTTGTGCTCCAACCCCCAGAATCACTACCAACCTTTCATGGTGATTTACATAAACGAAATTAGATTCTTGCTTTGAAAGGAGAAATAAATAGTATATGCTCTATAATTTGTTCAAATTAAACGGAAAAAGGATATAGCAAAGACAAATTAAAATATACCTGATAATAGTATCTCTTCCCTTCATCCAAGCCAACCATCACTCCATCGTGTATAAACCCAGGATCTCTCCACCCAATACTCTCATTCGCTGGAGCATCACACATGTCCTCCCTCTCATATCTTGATACCTGGGTGGCTGCAACCTTAAGCAATTTGTTCCGGGTCAACCCGTATTTCACGAAACTCTCTTTCCCATCATGTGTCACGAAGAGTACACGCATCTCCCCAACCCGACCGGTCAACGCCAGATGCACTTGCTCCGGTCCCCGGCCATGTTCAAAACTAACCAGCTCCGACTGGGCCAACAAGTGGCGGGTACCGGGTATGGGATTGTGGTCGTGGTCGTGCTTTTTCGGGTTGATTTCGGACGCGTCCCAGTGGAAGATCCGAAACTGGTAATCGGATCGCAAGTTGACTAGAGGGATCGTGATGGAACCCGACCCCGATTCCCATCCGGGCGACGAGGAAAGGAAAACATAGCCGATGAAATTATCGTTGGACGAATTCGCCGGCGAATAAATGCCGACCCAGTCGAGCTGCACCGGTGAATCAATTCCTGACCATGTAATCGTGATCGGGTCGCCTGATTTGGGGATGACTTTCGGAGTTATCGAAATCGAAGGTTGGGTTGATGAAGAAGAGAAAGGTGGAACAAGATAGAGAATGGTCAGAACTAACATCAGCTTCCATCGGATCATAACTTCGATCAAAATACCAGATACTGGCTCGAATCTCTGCAATAAAAGGGTAAAAATCTAATCTAATCTTGAAAATATCAAAGAATCGCTGGGTTTTCAGGTGAAAACGGATGGAGGATACGTAGAGTAAAAGACAAGAATTCCTTCAACATCGCCCGCCCACCTCGTCTGTGATCCAATGGTTGCTGTTATTGTAAAATCAATCAATGAAGCAGATTTTGCAAGCAACATTACAGGATATTCCAAATTCCAACTGAAAGTCGCGAAAAGATTCTATTTTTATTTTTACAAAAAGTCAAATGAATTAAGGTTGTATTAAATTGAAATATCTCAAAAGAATTTTTATTCTTTATATAATCAAAATCATAAATTTAAAATCTATCTGTTTTATATTTATACAATATTTATATTAATTAAAATAAATTTTTAATTTTATTTAGTAATAATATCATTCGAAATTTATTCTATTTTTTAATTAATATGTAAATAAGTAAGATAATTGAATTTAAAATTTAATCTTATTAATAATAAAATTATAGTCGAAATACATTGATTTCAAATTCATCTCCCAAAATATATTTTAAATATTTAAGAAAAAGAAAAATGAAAGAATATTTATAAATAAATAACGATGATTCTGAATAGAAATCTATCCGACTTTTTGGTTAAATTAAGATTAATACTCCTAAAAGGATTGGGTATGTATTTGAAAAACTAAAATAAAAACACGGTTTCTTTTGACAAAATTGGTAGTTTTATGGATAAAATTATGTGTCTAGCACGTGGATATTTATTAAATATTATATGAATTATAAAAAATAATTCTATATTTAGATTGAAAGTTGAAATCGTTATTTCCTTTATGGTTGCTTTTTAAAAATTCTTTTAATATTTATTATGTACTTATTGATAGAAAAATAAACATAGCATAGATGTCATAAAAAACAAAAGGAAAAGTCATTGTTTTGATTTTTTAGGACCGGTTAAAAATTTAGAGGGGTGGATAAACTTTTAGAATTATTTTTGAAATATTTAAGTTTGATATCCTTATCAAATCGGACTCAACAGTTAATCTGTAAAAGTCAATTTCTCGATAGGACAAATGTGACTAGACCACTTTAAAAATAATTCAAAGTGTAGAACGATCTGGCTGAATTTGGATGATGATAAAATCAAGAGACTAAGCTTTTAACAAGATAACATGGATAAAGATAAGTGTGGTTACGAAAGCAAAGCAGAATGTTTTTATAGAAGTTCGAAAGTAAAGTTAAATCTTTCGACGTATCTCATTCTTTCACTTAGAAAGTAATGTGCTAGAAGACTTCGGTTTACAACGGTTTGTACAACCCACTTAAATTAGGACTTATCATTTAACTAAATTGAAACCTCTAGTGTCACTTAAACAACAATACAACAACTTTAGTAATTGAATCTTTAGATTCAAACAACTCTCAGCAGGGATTAAACAACAGTTTGCGAAGTTGCGAGATGTTCCGGTTTGATCCTTGATTATTTGTAATAAACTTGAACGAGTGGACTTATGAACGGTTGAAGAATAATTCAAATAAGTTTGCTCAAAAATCTTCAGAAAATTGATAGATTGTAATTTGTTCGACATCCTCAAATGAATGAAGACAATCTCAATTTATAAATGCTCTTAATTCTGATGTTCAAATCTTTGCAACGTTTGACTTTTGATTTTTCTATTGAAAAACAACTTTATCTTCGTCTTTTCTTGAATCATAGTACGATGCAATATTGTGTGGTTTTTCATCACTAAACAGTTGATCGGGAGTTCTAACATTCTAGCCTAAGCCAAAATCAGAGGAAAAAAACAAAAAAACAAAAAAACTTGGTCATTTCCTCCACCGATGTCAAATGAATGTATGGGAGATGTCTATATGAACTTGCGTATCTTGGTGGGAGGAACCGGATGCACTAAATTCTGTAAAAATAAAATAAGAATAATTCACATAATATTAACATTATTATTATTATTTAACTTGGGTTGGGCTTGGGAAAAGCCAACCGGATTTACTTCAGGAGGGTAGCCTGATCTGTCGTGGAAGTGTCTCCGACTGGAGTTTCTTCCGGTTGTTGTGCATATCTTCAAATGAATCTTCTTCTCTGGCTATAAATTCAACAGGTCCAGTTGGAGCAGTAGGAACTGTAGGATTGAGGTCCCCTATCGGAGTTTCTTCAAAAATTCATGGTTCGCGGGAACGGTCGCGTCGCGGCCGAAACGCCCGTCTCGGAACGGGAACGGGAACGGTCATTGGCGTTTCAAAGTTCCACGGCAAATCGATGAATGCTTTGTAGCGCCGTTCTTCAACGTTATAACGGCGAGGGAACGGTGGGGTGGAACGGGAACCGTGGGTTTGAGAAAATATAAATTTTTTTAAAAAATGTATTAAAAACATTCAGCTGATTCTACTCAACCATACATGGGTGTCGAAGAACATATAAGATGTCTTGGATTGGGGGGAAATCGACAAATTCAAATGACGGATAATTATGGATCGATGAGTTACAATTGGGACTCTCAGCATGTTGGGTATGATCCGACTGGATATCAATCAGGTGGATATGGATATCAGGGTAATTATAATTCTAGACACGATTCTTTTGATAGATCATTTGATTTTTCAACATCTGGTACACATGGAATTAGACATCGTGGATTTGATTATGGGTCGTCTCAATATATTGGTGATAGATACAATGAATCTTCATCATCTGTATGGCGTGGTGTTGGACGTCATGGTCCCGAGTATAGATCTTCAAGCACAGCTGATAGTTCTACTGTGTATCGTGGATTCAGATACTATAATCGTGACGAAACACTATTACAAAATCAGTCATCTCATTCAATAATCGTCCTTAAACTGGAATGATGATAATTAAATACTTCATTTTTCGATCTGAACTTTGGAGCCAATCGAAATTGAGATAAATGATATCTAGTATATTTATACGGTTCCATAAAGCCTTTGAAAGTAAGATAACCTGCATCAACTAAATAATATTTACCTGCAAAAAATAAGAGTTAAAGTGTAAATATTTATCTAACAATTATTTAAAAAAACATATAAGATATATTAATATCAAACCTTCAGGTGGGAGTGGAAAATGCAATCTCTCTCTGCGCATAGCCTCTTTAAAAATTTTAGAATCATGAGCAGAACCTTCCCAACCAGCCCATACAAAAGTAAAGCACATGTCGAAGTCGCATACAGCCATAACATTTGTTGAAGTATACCCTTTTCTTCCAATGAAATCTATTTGCTTGCTAAGCGGAACACGAATGCATATATGTGTGCCATCAATAGCCCCTATACAATCTTTAAAATAAGGCCAATATCTTTTGTCATTCTTAATATATTCAGGGACATCTGTAAAATTAAGATCGATAGGTTTGATGATATCTCTCGACAACTTCCATATGGACTCTAAAACGCTGTGAAACTGTAACAGTTTCCCCCGAGTGTTGAAAACGCTCTTGAACATTTCTAACTGAAGCAGGTTGACCCATCATGTACAAAAATAATCCCACCTTTTCATAGATATCAACTCCTTTTGTTGATTGTAAGCTATATTTTTGGAGTAGATCGTCACATAGTTTATAAAAAACATGTTTCCTCATTCTAAACATTTCAAAGCATCGTGTCTCATTACCATTCAATATCTCTACCACCCATTGAGACCCGATAACCACGATGTCCTACATTTTTCTTTAACAATATATTTCAAAACATAATTCGTAACACCACACAAGGATAACAAAACCATTCTTTTCTTAGAGACATGTGTATTTCTAATAGAATCAACGGAAATGTCAGAATCACTTGATGCATCAGAGTTATCTGATATAGTGGAGCCTGAACTCGCAGACATCCTGTGAAAATATATGAATAAAGATAAATATATAAAAAAAACAATAAACATTGAAAGTTTTAGATTATTGCATTAAAAATTTAAACATACTACTTAGTAAAGTTGACTCATCAATCAATAAAAGAAAAAAACAAGTGCATTATTCAAGTATTTTTCCTAAAAACATAACTCATGTTAATAACGCTTCAAATCATCTTTAGTGAATGTCTTTGCCCAACCAAGCTGCAGTTCCGAGTCCTTCAATCCGATAAATGTTTGTCTATTATGCTTTTTACCCAAAACTCTAGTAACTATGAAGAATTGCTCACTGCCAACCACCATACCAGGCAAACTACGAAGAACCTCCAGACAATTTTCAATGCTACATGGATCATCTTTTGGTGTTTCGTGTATAGGCTTTTGAGTCTCAAATTCTTGAAGGACACGATCAAGTTGATCGGCTAACCTAGTGGCAATGAGACCTCTTTTTTCCCCACTCTCCCTTCTTTTTCTCTTCCTTTGCTGCATAGAGTTGTCAGCTCTCATTGTTGAGTTTTCCATAAATTCTTGGCTTTCAACATTAATATAAACATCACTTTGAAACTCTCCATCTAACTGAACATCCCAATCATTTGTATCATCGTTGAAATTATTATGAATTGGTTGATCCTCTGATGGTGCTATTGCAGAATAGCCAGTTGCTATGGAACCTTTAAATATATTTTTCAATAAATCTAAATTTTTGAGTCCCCTCAATCTAAACTTTGCATACTCGGGATTTTCTTGTAATTTGCAACGTGACAAAAAATAAATAAAAATAACTGATTAAAAATTTAAAATGTAGTATATTGTTAGAATTAAATTTATTGTGGAGATGCTAAGGAAAAACCAGTAGATGTTGGATTAAGTACAAAACCAGTAGAACCAGTAGATGTTGGATTAGTTCAAAACCAGTAGAACCAGTAGATATTGTAAACCAGAAGTACTTATATCGCGCTAAAACCTGCTTAAATAATTTCTTAGCTAAAACCAGAACTAGAAGGATACAAAATTCGAAATATACACTAACAGAATCTTGCGTATCTCAAAGTCTATAAATATTACCGTTGATCTATTAACGTGATACCAGTATTTATTGTTTCATTAAATGGCATTAAATGTTATACAAGAACATTTAAGACGGTATACCATTTTTGGTATGAACTGCGACTGATTACTTTTGATGTATTCTGCAGGGTCCATTTTAAGCAATAAAGCTGAACCACCAAAAAGAAAAGAACCGTTCAGTTTTTGAACGTTGAATAGAGCCTATATATGGAGATGAAGGATTTCGTGAAGTAAAAAAACGCAGCATTGAACAAAAATCTGAATTGAAAAACATCATTCGAGCATTGTTAGAACTTTCAGTTATCTAAAGAGCTCAAACACTGAAAAAGCAGCACACGCTTCATTGCATACTCTTGATCATTGAGATCATATTGTGCTAGCTATTTTTCGTTATATCTTCTCAAGCTATTCACTTCACTATTTCATTGATAGAAGAATTTGTAACTGGAAAAGAGTCTTTTCCAGAACTTAAGATCATTCAAGAAGTTGAGTTGTAAAGCTAAGATTTTCAATAGGCGAATGGTAAGTCCTGTTGAAGTGGGTGTGTACAATTGTTGTGATGTATTCACCAAAGTCTTTTAGTGATACCTTCTGGAAACAGAAGAAGGGGAGACGTATAAGATTCATCTTCGAACTTCCAGAAACAAACCTTGTGCTATCTACTGCTTTTCGGCTTTATTATTTTTCACCCACTAACCAACAGATCGTTTTCCGCACATTATCTTGTGATCTGCTGGTCTTTATACTTGAACAAGAATCGTTAAAATCTCTAACAGGATTTTAGCACATCATTCGAAAGAATTTAATAAATTGGCCATTGAGCTTATTCAATCCCTCCTTCTAAACTCAACCCGATCCTCAACAAGTGGTATCAGAGCAGAGTTATTCTTGTTCTGAAAAATATTTAATAGACATGGCTCATTTCAGCAAAGTTCCAATGTTCTCAAAAGAAGATTTCGATGATTGGAAAATCAGAATGCACGCTCATCTTGCGGCTCAAGATGATGACATGTAGTATGTCATCACTGATGGTCCATTAAAGATCTTAAAGCCAAATCCAGCTATTGCTATCACCGAAGGTGCACCTCAGATGCTTGAAAAACCAAGATATGAATGGACAAGTGAGGACAAGAAGAAAGCCAATCTTGACAACGTTGCGAAGGACATTTTATACAAGACACTCGACAAAAATACCTTCAGGAAAATCAAGATGTGCCATACTGCCAAGGAAATCTGAGAAAAATTAATTCAGATCTATGAAAGAAACGAAGAAACAAAGGAAAACAAACTGTCTGTAGCCATGCAGAAGTTTGAGAATATGAAGATGAGGGCTGGAGAAACTATGAATGAATTTGATGAACGATTCAGCAGCCTCGTCAATGAACTTTCAGCTCTTGGGAAAGACTTTGGCAATAGAGAAATTGCATTAAAGGTAATGAGAGGCCTACCCAGAGAATCGGACGTCAAAACAATGGTAATGAGAGCTTCCAAGGATCTCAACAAGTTAGAACTACACGACTTGTTCTCGGATTTAAAGGCATATGAGTTTGAACTTGAAGTTCGAAGTGGAGAAGAGCCCTTAGCAAATCCACCAACCAAAGCTCTCGCAGCTACTGTTAACTCTACTACTACAGTTGCTCCAAGTTCATCTTCTGCTACTGTTTTAGAGAACACTTCTGAGAGAAGTGCTGAACAGATAAGCAATGACGCAATGTCATTATTTGTTAAGAAGTTTTCCAGATTCATGAGAAAGAATCATAGAACATTTCAAAGTCACAACCGCAATTTCAAAAAGGAATCATCACCTAGTGATATGGCATGCTTTAACTGTGGAAAAGTTGGACACTTCATTGCTGATTGTCCAAAACCAAAGAAGGATGACCAGAGGAAGAAGGGTGTCAAACGCAATGATAAAAAGACCAGAAGAGACAGGAAGGCAATGGTTGCAGAAGAAAGTAAGTCCAAATGGGCAGACTCAAGTTCTGAATCTTCTGGTTCTGAAAGACATTCGAGTGAAAGTGATGAAGATGAGATCAAATGTCTGATGGCAAATACTGATTCAACCTCGACATCCGGAGAGTTATTTGACTTTGACTCTGATGAATCTACACGCAATGATTTAGTCAAAGCATTACACGACATGGTAGAAGAGTATTCTAGACTTTCTCAATCGTTCGAGGAAGTTAAGATCGAAAATCAGGACTTAAAAGATCAGAACAGTAAGTTAACTTGCTTGCAAGTAGACAGCTGTAATGATTTACAAGTTAAGATGAGTAAATTAAAAACGGAGAATGAAAGAGCAAAAGCAGAATACCAGAAGATGCTTTCTGAAAACCAGAAGTTATCACTACTGGTAAATGTTTGGAACAAGTCCTCTATTTCACTGGAAAAGATGCAAGAATTACAAAAACAATCTGGAGACAAGAGTGGTCTCGGATTTTGTAATAATGAAGGCACTTCTGAAACGAATACTAAGCCAAAACTGGATATGTGCAAAGGGAAGTATATTCACTTTGTGAAATCCAGTGTGGTACAGAAACCAGAAGTACCTACTGTTTCAGTAGAAAGGAATGTAAATCAGATGAACAAAAGGATGCATTATGGTCTGGGTTATGTTGAACCTAAGGAAAAAGTTGACCAGAGTTCTAGAATCAGAAGAGGATTCAACTCAGGAAGACAACCTCCTATGAAGGTTAAAAACTACCAGTACTACAATTCTAGACCTGTTCAGAAGAGATACAGGCTAGACAACAGAAACAGAAGGGAAGAACAACATACTAAGATGCACAATGTTAGAAACAACAGACCCTCTGTTGCACACACCTCCATGGATACCCGAAGTATAAAAATTATACAAATGTGGGTTCCAAAGGGACTAATAAGGCTTGGACCCAAATAGATTGGGTACCAGATACTAAAATTTGTGCTTGCAGGAACATATGAAGAAAACCAAGATCAGTAGCTCAACGTGGTATTTGGACAGTGGATGTTCAAGATATATGATTGGACAGAAAAGTCTGCTATCAGAAGTAGTAAGTTGTGCTGGACCAGAGATAACCTTTGGGGATAACTCAAAAGGTAAAACCGTGGGTAAGGGTAAGATTATCCATGGTAACATCACTATTAAGGATGTGCTCTTAGTTGAAAATCTTTGTTATAACTTGATCAGTATTAGTCAATTATGTGATAATGGATTTTCAGTAGCATTCCAGAAGCACACTTGCACAGTTAAAAATGCTGATGATTCTACTGTTATAACCGGAGTAAGAAAAGGCAACACCTATAAAATCTCATGGAACATAGATCATATCATTGCTCCTACATGTTTAGTTGCATCTCTAAGTAATAAACACTGGTTGTGGCACAAAAGACTGAATCATCTAAATTTTAAGTCTATCAACAATCTCAAAAAGCAGAACTTAGTCGATGGATTGCCAGACATAAAATTTATTAAGAATCATGTATGTTCTGCATGTCAACTTGGTAAGCAAATAAGATCTAACTTCAAAAATAAAGGCAGCAAATCATCCTCAAGATGTTTAGAATTATTACATATGGACTTATTTGGTCCAATCCCTATCATAAGCTTAGGGGGATGAGATACATCCTTGTTGTTGTTGATGATTTCTCTAGATTTACTTGGATAATTTTTCTTGCTGGAAAAGATCAAACCAGTAACCTCCTGATCAAACTTTTGAAAAAGATTCAAAATGAAAAATCAGTTTCTGTCATTAAAATCAGAAGTGATCGAGGTACTGAATTTACTAACAAGATTCTTGAGATATATCTAGATGAACAGGGCATTCATCATAAATATTCAGCTGCCAGGACGCCTCAACAAAATGGAGTAGCTGAGAGGAGAAATAGAACAGTTAAAGAAGCTGCTAGAACAATGCTAGCAGATGCAGACATCTCGCAGCGCTTCTGGGCAGAAGCTATTAATATAGCTTGCTACACACAAAACAGAACGATGATCAACAAGAGAAACAATCAAACTCCGTATGAAATATGGAAAGGAAGTAAACCGAACGTATCTTACTTTCATGTTTTCGGTTGTAGATGCTTTGTGCACAATAATGGCAAAAATCATTTAGCTGCTTTTGATTCAAAATCTGACATTGGTTTATTTCTTGGATATTCAGCAGTTAGTAAGGCTTTTAGAATTTTTAATAATAAAACTCTTAATGTTGAAGAATCTATTCATGTTGTCTTTGATGAAGACAGCAGTGTTCCCGAGATTACTAACATATCTAATTTAAGTAAAAGATTAGACAGGGTTTATCTGGAATTAGACAGTGAAGATGATGCAGAAGCAAGTGTCAAGGATATTCAAAATCCAGAACCAGACATTCACATTCCAGAACCAGCAGCTGATACTCCAGAACCAGCAGCTGACATTCCAGAACCAGCAGTCGATACTCCAAAACAATCTACTGTTTTATATGAAGACAATCTAAATCCTTTTATTTGGAGAAAATCTCATCCTCCATCTTTGGTAATTGGAAATCCAGCAGCTCCACTAAGGACTAGAAGACAGATGATAAATGAATACATGCATGCTGCTTTTAATTCTCAAGATGAACCAAAGAAGATTGAAGAAGCTCTTCTGGATCCCAGTTGGATAGAAGCTATGCAAGAAGAGCTGAATCAATTTGAGAGGAATAAAGTTTGGTTTCTAGTACCTAGACCTTCTCACCAAGCTGTCATTGGAACTCGGTGGGTATTCAGAAACAAACTAAATGAGGAAGGAACAGTTGTAAGAAACAAAGCAAGACTGGTTGCACAAGGATTCAGACAAGAAGAAGGAATAGACTATGATGAAACCTTTGCACCAGTAGCTAGGCTCAAAGCTATCAGAATATTCTTAGCCTTTGCTGCTTTCAAAAACTTCAAAGTATATCAAATAGATGTAAAGAGTGCGTTTCTTAATGGTCTACTACAAGAGGAAGTCTATGTTGAACAGCCTCCAGGTTTTTCTAATCATTTGTTACCAAATCATGTTTTTAAATTATATAAAGCATTGTATGGTCTGAAACAAGCACCTAGGGCTTGGTACGACACACTTTCACAATTTCTCATTAATCATGGTTTCACCGTTGGTACTGTAGATAAGACTTTGTTTACCTTAGCCAAAAACAAACACATATTGTTAGTTCAGATTTATGTTGATGATATCATATTTGGGTCAACTAACCCCAAATTATGTGCAAAGTTTGCTAAGTTAATGCAGGACCAGTTCGAGATGAGCGTGATGGGAGAATTAACATTTTTCTTAGGACTTCAAATCAAGCAACTTGATACCGGAATCTTCATAAACCAAACTAAGTATACAAAGGAACTACTGAAAAAGTTTGGGATGGAAGCATGTGCTGCTGCTTCCACTCCTATGAGCTCATCTACTAAACTTGATAAAGATGAAGAGGGAATTTCAGTAGAGGTAACTCAGTATCGTGGTTTGATTGGTTCATTGTTATACCTTACTGCCAGTAGACCAGATATCATGTGAGGCCCGGGGCCGAAGAGGGCGGGGGGTGATCGCCGGTGCCATCAGTTGCACGGACAATGAGCGGCTCCTGGCAGGCTTCTAGGTGAAGGGAACATGAATGAACCGAACCCACACGGGAATGAGAGGGATTCCGAGACTGTTCAATGTAATGGACTGTACAGTTGAAGAGGGCTTAAAAGATTTGATTTGTACTACTCATATCACGAAGGTGCATCTTCTTTTCGGTAGCTCATCACATAAGAACTCCAAAGTTAAGCGTGCTTGACTTGGAGCAATTTTGGGATGGGTGACCTCCTGGGAAGTTTCCCAGGGTGCGTGTGAGTGAGGACATAAGCACGCTGAAAAGACTCGTCGTGGTACAGTGAGGACAGTCGTCGAATCTGGGGCGTTACAAGTGGTATCAGAGCCGACCTCTCTTAGTACGGTGTGGTTCGGGGACGAACCAAGCGGAAGCTGGTGGGCATGTGAGGCCCGGGGCCGAAGAGGGCGGGGGGTGATCGCCGGTGCCATCAGTTGCACGGACAATGAGCGGCTCCTGGCAGGCTTCTAGGTGAAGGGAATATGAATGAACCGAACCCACACGGGAATGAGAGGGATTCCGAGACTGTTCAATGTAATGGACTGTACAGTTGAAGAGGGCTTAAAAGATTTGATTTGTACTACTCATATCACGAAGGTGCATCTTCTTTTCGGTAGCTCATCACATAAGAACTCCAAAGTTAAGCGTGCTTGACTTGGGGCAATTTTGGGATGGGTGACCTCCTGGGAAGTTTCCCAGGGTGCGTGTGAGTGAGGACATAAGCACGCTGAAAAGACTCGTCGTGGTACAGTGAGGACAGTCGTCGAATCTGGGGCGTTACATATCATGTTTGCTGTTTGCATTTGTGCTAGATTTCAATCAAACCCTAAACAATCACATTACATTGCTGGTAAAAGAATTTTAAAATATCTTAAGGATACTCAAAATGTAGGCCTCTGGTATCCCAAGGACTCGTCTTTTAATCTTATTGGATACTCAGATGCTGATTATGCAGGATGTAAACTGGATAGAAAAAGCACAAGTGGTTTTTGTCAATTTCTTGGTGATAGGTTGATCTCCTGGTTTAGCAAAAAGCAGACTTCCATAGCCACGTCTACTGCAGAAACTGAATATCTTGCTGCTGGAAGCTGTTGTTCTCAAATACTTTGGATACAGCAACAACTCAAAGACTATGGAGTTCAAGCCTCTGAATTACCAATATTTTGTGACAATACCAGTGCAATTGCTATATCACATAATCCAGTACTCCATTCCAGAACTAAGCACATTGATATCAGACATCATTTTATTAGAGATCATGTGCAAAAGAAGAACATTCGTCTGGAATACATTCCTACTGATCAGCAAGCAGCAGACATTTTTACAAAACCTCTGCCTGAGAATAAGTTTTCTTACTTTCGAAATACACTTGGATTAATAGATTTAACTTGATTATTTATCATCATCTGATATTATGGCTTAACTTTTCCTCTGTGATTATTCAGTTTTTAATTTTGCAGAAAGTAAAAGCTGAACGATAGAAATAATCAGTAGACATAAAATTTCATTAAAAATAATAGAAGCGGGGGCGTACATTTCTCACTTCTTTTTTAACGTACTCCCTCCAGAATGCCAACCAAGTGGTTAGTTCTCCGGTGGAGGTACGTAGAAACTCCTCTGAAAAAGCAATCTTTTTCAAAGTCTTTTGCTCCTTTAAGAGCATGAGAAGGTAGACGCCATCATCAGAGACGACGTCTGCACTATCAGCACTATGGAGACGTCGATAATATTTCTTCATCATTAACAACTCCTTGGTGGAAGATGCTCGCCCACTCTCGAAGGAGGAGTTAAGCTCCTGGATTTTAGTCCAGGTAGCAAGTGTCTTCTTCATCACTTTGTCTTTTATTGCTTTCTTTCTTGCAGCGGTCACCTCCCTCATAAACTCATCAGCCAAATCAGGACTATTATCTCTTGCCATTTCTCTTAAAAAATGATTATCTGGTTTACCCCATGTTCATATTTATAGATGAAAATAAGGCACCAAAGCTCGAGAAAGTCTTGACTACAGTAGATATATATATGAAACATCTCATATCAAGCTATCATCGGTTCAGTTACCAAGTATTTTAATTTAATAATTGCACTAATTTAGGTAGAACTTTATTCTGATCTTCTGTAATTTTGTGTCAGATGCAGAAAGTATTTTGTCTCATTAACAAAACAAGGCTTTCTTCAGTTTTCAGTAGAAGCTATCATAAGACGACTTACTTCCTTCTGAACTTAATCATTTATTCATTTTATTCTTCTAACATTGAGTTGTTTGCAGAAAGGAATAAAGGAACATCAAGTACTTCAACTGAAATTTCATTAGAAATTTTCCAGTACATTAAACAAAGTGAAAGTTACAGAAATCTCAAGACAATCGAAACGTCTTCTGAAATTCTAGACTAATCAAGCTCATGTCTTCAGTAATATCAGCAGCTTGTAGTATTCTTGCAAAGTACTTCAGCAGAAGAAGGAGAGTCTTTTTTTTTCGAAAAGAATCTAGCAAGCTTGGGTCTTGTCAGCACTAATGTATAATCAGATACTTTACAGAGCATTATAGATGATATTAACATTATCGATCCACCAGCACTCTCTTATTGCATTAGCATGCTTCTGGAAGGGATCAATGCTACATATCAATCTCAATGAAAGCAAACAATCTTTTTGATTGTTAATATTACAACTCCAGGAGTATGATCCAAGGATCATTATGTGCAGAACGACTTTTTCCAACATCTTCTTAGAAATCGCAGCAAGCTGTCTTCTGAACATTCTTGCTTCTGCTTCCGGATCAGTTGTTACCTCTTCTTTCATTTGATTTTTATGTTTACTTAACCTTGTTTAACCCTTGCAGGTATTTATAGTGATATTCAAAGGAGATAAGGATCCTTGCGACTGTTCAAATTCAACGGTTTAAATTGAAAGATTGTCAAGAGTCGTTTAGTATTTAATATCCATTACTACTGTATTAATTGAGGGGGAACATCTTTATGGCATTTATATTAGAAATTGATTTGTCTTTTCGATAAAACAGTATACCTACCAGAAGTTGTTAAAGTGCTGCATTTGTTTCAGCATCTTATCCACTTCCAGTAGATATTATCATAAAATGACAAATCAGCTTCTGTTTATTTAGCAACCGCCTTGGACAGCCCGCCAATTTTTCAAAATATTTTAAAATGAGTAGAGTAACTGACACTTTTGTCTCTCTCTCTTCTAACATATCGACATGTGTCCCTATGTTCACTGACGGCTGTATATTTTGCTTTAACCGTTCATTTTTTTTTACTACGCTTTACGAACTCAGATTATTTCCTTGTCTCTACTGCTTTTTCGCATCTACTGCTAACATACTTCTATTCTCTTTCAAATTTAGAAATGGACGCAGCATATACGTTGAATGCTTATCAGGTGAATTTTGCTTCTGTTCTCACTATTAAGGATGAGAATCTTGTCAAGATGTTCAAATCATTGGAAAATTCCGAGCTTCGAATATTCTTGGAATCACCTGCTGTTATCTACAAGTCTGTTCTTCTGGATTTCTATGCCAAAGCAGAAGTTGTGGAAGGCAAGATTACCTATACACAGGGAGATGCATCGATTTCTATTGATGCTGCACTTCTGGGTTCCACTTTCTTCCTACCGATTTCTGGCCTTTTCGAGCTCTCGGACATTTCAAAGGAAGACATGTCCATCGCCTTGACAAATTTTTCAGCCACTGGAGAAGAACTTTCACCCTCTTGCTTAAAAAAGCTACTGAAAATTGAGTACCAGGTACTCGCTGATATAGTAGCAAAAGCCTTGTTAGTTAAGGCTGGAACCTTTGACAAACTAACAAAAAAAAAGGTTCAAGTGATGGTGGCCATCACATCAGAAAAGAAAGTGGATTGGGGACATTTTCTGTTTCGCATTATGAAGGATATGATTCTCAGGAAAAGTACTGGATTTGCTGTGCAAATCAGTAAGATGTTGAAAGATGCTGGTTTTCCTGGAACAGCAGAAGAGGATGGCTCTTCGGTAACAATGACTGATGCTGATAGCGTGCTTGCTTTAAGGCCAAAGCTAACCGTTGGTGAGTTTGTGGCCATTAAGAAGAAAATTAGAGAATCTCAAATTGAGGGGCAGAAAAAAATTAAACGAAAAAGGGTTGTGGTCTTGTCTGATTCTGACAAAACAGAATCTGGAGAATCAGTAGCACCCACTCAGCAAGCTTCACTGCCTCCCACCCCAGCTAAGAAGAAGCCTCGCACAACAATCCGCATCAAGAAAACAGCGGTTCTGACTGAACTGGAGAATGTTCCTCTCCGCCAAGTTTTTCCATATGTTGTTTCATCCACCAAAGCCAAACCGATTGAATCAGGGCCCTCACCTGCTCAAAGCTTCAGACCAACTTCTGGTGTGGTCATTAGAGAATCTGCTACTGGTTCTTCTGCTTTTAAACCAGTAGTCCCTGCTGCTTCTGAAAAAAGGAAAGAAAATATTACTGAGTTGTCTCAGTCACCGGTGGCAACATCAACCATTCAAACAGCAATAAATCTACATCTGGAAGAAGTTGAAATCTCAACCAGAGAAGATATGAAATTTTTTGACGATTGGCTTAAGGTACGTGTCTACCACCCAATCACATTTTTGAAAACTACTGGTGTTTATGCTCAAACAGTAGAAAATGAGAAAAAGGTTTTTGATGCTGCCGGGACACGAAATGTGATAGAAGCTATAAATCGTCGCAATTACATTCTGGAAAAATTCAAAATGCAGAAGATGGATACTGTTCTGAAAACCTTAAAGTCAAATTTTGACTTTGCAAGTCCTACTGCTTTTCATGACCAGAATGTCATTCAAATTTTTTTGGAGCAGCTGACAATTCTTTCTGAACAAACTGCTAATAAGGAAAAGGCTTTTTCTCGGCCTCCAAAGTTCAGTCTCACTTCTGTCTCCGCAATTTTGAAGAATCAGACAGTTGAGGAACCGACCAAAGCTTCTCCTGAAGTCAAGGTCTCTAGTACTCCTGCACCTCAAGAAGTTCCTACTCAATCATCCTCTCTGATTTATGTTCATGATCTGGCATCGGTTGATGAGGTAATCGAATCGATTATGCCGACCCAAACAGCACAAGATGAATTGCTTCAAGCTATTCCTACTACTACTGATCCTTCTCCAGAATCTGCTACTGCTACTGCAACTGCTGCTGCCAGTGCTACTGTTATGACTACTGCTTCATCGTCTCTTCCAGCACTTGATAATTTTTCAGAAGCTCATCAAGCTGAAATGGCAACTTTGTTGCATACTTCACCCTCTGTTGTTGAGCCACAAGCTGTATCTGTACCTGCTGCTGTTTTGCAGCAACCAGACGAAAGGCCAACAGAACAGTCTACTGCTTCAGAAGGACCTTCTGCTGAACCAGAACCAGCTGTTACGACTCAAGCAGAAGCTGTACCATTCTCTATTCCTTCTTTGCAGTCTCCTGAGCGCATTGCCCGAATGGAGGAAATTAAACAAAGATTGCAAGCAAGGACTCCTTCCCCAGCTATGGAACCATTTGATCTAGAATTCCAAATTGATGCTCTTCAAATGGATCTCGTAAATCTTTCAGACTTTGTCAAGCGGATATCTTATTAAAATGCCGCCGAATTTCATGATGCTCAATTCTTCCGAGAACGCATGTCTAAGAAAATACAGAACATTGCGGAATCTCTGAGTAAAATGCATGCTGAGACCATCGTCTTTCGACAGGCCATATCCAAAAGTTCCAGTCAGATCGCGCTTGCTCAATCTGATATATTTACCAGGATCACCGAGCATAATGAAATGTTTCGATCAATCTCCACCACCATGGACCTGATGGATGCCAAGATTGATTCTCAATCTCAAACACTCACTGCTATTAATGATCGAGTTTCTAATCAGACTCCTTATCTGGAGATGCTGACAAATGGAATTCACAATTTATCTGGGAGAATTGATGAATTACTTGCTAGGGTCCTTCTTGATGATGCCAAAAAGGGGGAAGACGATAGAACTGGAGCAAGTAGCAGCAGACCAACTGGAAGGAATCAAAATCCAGATGAAGCCATCTTCAGGGATATTGGAACAAACTAATTTTTTTTTATATTTATGCTTTGTGTGATTTTCTCTGGATATTGTTTTGATTATCTAATCCGTTCTTATCTCTATTTTACTAACACAGAACATCTAGGTTTTGGCATCACCACAAAGGGGGAAATTGTTATAATTAAATTTATTGTGGAGATGCTAAGGAAAAACCAGTAGATGTTGGATTAAGTACAAAACCAGTAGAACCAGTAGATGTTGGATTAGTTCAAAACCAGTAGAACCAGTAGATGTTGTAAACCAGAAGTACTTATATCGCGCTAAAACCTGCTTAAATAATTTCTTAGCTAAAACCAGAACTAGAAGGATACAAAATTCGAAATATACACTAACAGAATCTTGCGTATCTCAAAGTCTCTAAATATTACCGTTGATCTATTAACGTGATACCAGCATTTATTGCTTCATTAAATGCCATTAAATACTATACAAGAATATTTAAGACGGTATACCATTTTTGGTATGAACTGCGAATGACTACTTTTGATGTATTCTGCAGGGTCCATTTTAAGCAATAAAGCTGAACCACCAAAAAGAAAAGAACCGTTCAGTTTTTGAACGTTGAATAGAGCCTATATATGGAGATGAAGGATTTCGTGAAGTAAAAAAACGCAGCATTGAACAAAAATCTGAATTGAAAAACATCATTCGAGCATTGTTAGAACTTTCAGTTATCTAAAGAGCTCAAACACTGAAAAAGCAGCACACGCTTCATTGCATACTCTTGATCATTGAGATCATATTGTGCTAGCTATTTTTCGTTATATCTTCTCAAGCTATTCACTTCACTATTTCATTTATAGAAGAATTTGTAACTGAAAAAGAGTCTTTTTCAGAACTTAAGATCATTCAAGAAGTTGAGTTGTAAAGCTAAGAGTTTCAATAGGCGAAGGGTAAGTCCTGTTGAAGTGGGTGTGTATAATTGTTGTGCTGTATTCACCAAAATCTTTTAGTGATACCTTCTGGAAACAGAAGAAGGGGAGACGTAGAAGATTCATCTTCGAACTTCCAGAAACAAACCTTGTGCTATCTACTGCTTTTCGGCTTTATTATTTTTCACCCACTAACCAACAGATCGTTTTCCGCACATTATCTTGTGATCTGTTGGTCTTTATACTTGAACAAGAATCGTTAAAAGCTCTAACAGGATTTTAGCACATCATTCGAAAGAATTTAATAAGTTGGCCATTGAGTTTATTCAACCCCCCTTCTAAACTCAACCCGATCCTCAACATATATAAATTATGTACCTTAATCTTATCCTCCCACCAACTATTATCAGCTTGCACGGTCATCTTGTTATGATCTCAACCAAGGCCAGTCTCATTATTTCCAATAAGTTGTGCCCACAGTGCAAAATATTTTCTCATAGAATCCTATTTATTTTTGAATTGTTTTTTATTCAAAGAAAGTTTCGTTCTCTCATGAAATTTTGAAACTAAATTTGTGTATTCCGTTTTGTTTAAATGTTTGGTAGGCTTATTGCCGGATTCAATTTCTTCCTCACAAATTTTTAAAAATATTTCGGTATTCTGATCAGTCCAATCCGCCTTATTATTCCCATCAGCAACAAATCCAGGTTCAACAGTCTCAATCGTATATCTAGGTAATTGATTTGGATTTGATAATCCTCGTTTAGGAGCTAACTTCGAATACATTCTATATTCAAAAAATAAAACATGAAAAAACAATAGATTATCTAATTCACAATATCATAAATGAAAAAGTAATACAAACAAGGATTAAATAATATTACAGTAATATTATGGTATATAACATATTTTAATTAATATAATATTATATACGTAATACACAAGAATTGATGAATATTATATACGTAGTTGCAAAAAAATGGAATAAGCAAATACTTTTCCCTTCCTGACTTCCTGGATTTATCGGATCATTGATCGAATTGTAAGATAATTATCTAATTCACAATACGTAATACAGACGTAAATGAATAGGGAGTATAGATTCTGCAGCAAAAAGAAAGCAGAAAAAAATGAACGAACAAAAACCTCGACGGAAAAAAAAAATTGTACTTTGTAGAAGAATGGAGAAAAGATTGAGAGGAGGCTACTGGTTGATGTTTTTTTAAGGTTATTAAAAAAGCTAGTGAAAAAAGCTCTAAAATAGGGCTTTTAAAAAAGCTGTAATTTCAACTTAAATAAATGCTTTTTTAAGCACTAGAAGCTCACCCAAACAAGTTAAAAATCAAAAAAGTACTTTTTAAAAAAAAAAACACTTTTTTAATTGTAACTTCTTATACCAAACAGGCTCATAATATACATATCTTAAAAAAGTGATAATTTCATATTTTTTATCTACTAACGTTATTTGAAATTTAATTACTTCATTTATATTATTCAAAATTTAAAAAATATATATCCATTATTGATCAATATAAATATTTTATATTAATAATTTAAATAGATATTTTTATTAATAATTTATTTTATTGATCAATATAAATATATACCTTGATATTTTAGTTTGATTAAAAAAGACTAATTATTTCTTATAAAATATTATACATCGCCTAAATCATGTACAACATTTTTTTTTCCTCGTAATTAGAATATAAAATAAAACAATGAATATAACTTGATTTTTTATATTAGCATTTAAATTTTTAGTCAAAGTTATATGTTCATTATTAACACAATTGATCTAATAATGCATTTTCATGTGGCTATTTGTTTATCTGGTGTATTAATTTTAGCATATAATTTAAAAAGTAGCAATTTGTAATATATTTTAATCCCTAACATAACTGATATAATAGTCCATTCCCACAATAAATAAATAAATAAAAATTTTATTGATTCCACTCTATCACAACTTTAATTGTAAACAATAACATTAAACCTAATTTTAATTACTAATTATAATAAATGTTTGTTGTTGTGATGTTATAATTTTAAATTATATATATATGGTTGAGAATACTATTTTATTTATTAAATAATTTGTCCAATAATACTTTATTATTTAGTAGATCTCTTGTGAGACGATCTCATGAATCTTTATCTGTGAGACGGGTCAACCCTACCGATATTCACAATAAAAAGTAATACTCTTAGCATAAAAAGTAATATTTTTTCATGGATGACCCAAATAAGAAATTTGTCTCACAAAATACGATACTTGAGACCGTCTCACACAATTTTTTATCATTATTATTATCAATAAAATTAATAAGCTTTGACTTCATTAAACTGGCAGTTATAAGAGGTACTCCTAATTAAATCAATTTTTCCCTACATTTCAAAATTATGAATTCACAATGGGAAATTATTGTTTATGTACGAATGGAAATTTTCGATTTTCTTTAGCCTTTTTATAATACCCAATATTGAAAGTAAGCATTTTCACCATTCTGAAAAGTGAATCCAACATGTCATATTCACAGCATCCTCAACATTAGTCTAATCAAACGAAAATCTAGTGCATAACTTAAGAAAGAAAGAAAACCAAGACAAATTACCACTCCGTACTAAATTCATGGTATTGCATCTAGATTTCTATGAAAGCAGAACCAAATGATATGAGTGATCAACTGATTGGGGACAAGGGTCAAGATCTAATCTCTCGTCCGAGCCAATCCAAAGCAGGATATGCAAAATACATCACCAAGAATGCTGGGAGCGCAAAGAGAATCGTGATCACCAGGTATAGCATTAGGATGGTGGCACTAGTAGGTAGTGCGAATAGAATGATAACAAGTAAGATAACCAATGGAAGCTTAGTTGTCATGTGGATGAAAAAGTCCAGGGATTTGGGAAAGGATATCTGGGGCCTAACGGGTAGTAGGCTATCACTGTTGCTGTTGAAGTTGCGGTTGCTGTTACTGCTAGAACTTGAACGACCAAGTCTATGCATCCTCCTGTGGGCAAAGCTAGAAGAGTAGTTTCCAATTATTGATGTGCACTTTGGAGACCAAACTTGTTGACGGTCTCTACAGATAGAGGAAGGAGATTTTACCCTGTCGCCATTTCTGCTCTCAACCATCCAGAGAAGGAAGAAGTTTTTGCTAGGAAATTTTAGATTACCCTTGTAAACCAATCGAAATGTCAACAAATTGCACCAAGGACAAGAAATGAAAAGTGGAATCTGGATCTGCTGAGTGGAAAATTTCAGAGCAGCCCATCGAAGACCGAGGACACAATTTTTGCATATCGTGTGGCCACACCACAAAACATAGGGTACATTCTCGACAATGTTGAAAGATTCCCAGCATATGGGGCATTCCAATCCTTCATCGGTGCTCACAGTCGAAGCCGTTTCATCATCAGAAAAATCATGACAAGCTCTAACTAACTCAGCGCTGTTTTTCTTTGATCCAAATCCTGCGATGAATTGTGATAAAGATCTCCACATAATGGCTTTCGAGGAAAACTTCACCTTGTTCTGCTGTTTGAGCTATTGTGGACCAGATTCATCCAGATGATAACTTCCAAGCGACAAAATCAGGAACGGGAAGCTAAGCTGGTGAAGTTCATGCATTAATCCGTAGAGGCCATCTCTCAGAAACAAGACGCAAAACAAAAATGCAGGAAGGACTAATTTTTAGCTCATTGGCATTCAAAATCTGTGCAGCTCAAGACTGACGCACACATTTAGCGTGTGTAAATATGAATTGAGCTACTTAATTCACGGACAGGCAGGATTTCTCTCAACGAGTTCAACTATCATTTATCAATTTCGCAAATTTACCGTCACAGATCATGCCAACATATATAGCTGCCACCGTTGATTAGTCCAGGTTAAAAATCATTCAAATATGAAATCGAAACTCATTAATCATAAATTCTCGGAAACTATAATTAGATAACTTCATATAAAAAAGGGCATATCTGAACCGCAATCGGCTACATATGCCCGTGAAGAAAGTAGCAGAGGCAACGAATCAGATGATGGCCATCCTTTTTCGTATAAAACATATAAAATCCTTGTAATTTTCCTAACACCACCCGCTGAACACTCAAAAATTTTGAAAATTTTCCTTCGAAAAATGAAATCATATCGACCCTTCAAAATCCTGCTTAATTTCAAATTTACGACAGCTAAACAATTCCCATTTCCAAAATTTACAGCCAAGCCAAAGCAATTACAAAGAAACCACAACTTCACAACCCTAAAGCACGATCACGAGCCAAATCAATAAATTCCATATTCCGATCATCACTATACATATAAAAATAAACTTTAAAAAGGTCTGATTGACTGATTAATGGTTATCAAAATGCATGGCCATGATTAACGCTTCCATTCGACCCCAAAATGCCATGAAACACAAACCTTTTATGCAACAATCAACATAAACAAACATATGATCACAAAATACATCCACTATTACATCATGGAACCACAATCAATCACCTAGGAAAAAAAACATCTCCTCCATTCAAACTTATATGAAAATGGGATTTGCATGAAACGAGAAAATTTCGAGAAACTTACCGGAAAAGTGGCAGAAATTTGACGTTTTCACCTGGAATTAAGACGAAAAAGAAGAGATTAGAAGAGAGCGAGCAGAAATGCCTCCCTCTCTCCTCTCTCCTCTCTTATTTGGAGAAAAGATGAAAGCATTGGAGAATGCTGGAAAATATATTCAACTCGCAGGGTAATTGCCACAACGACCAGACGACATCGTTTAGCAAGTGCAGGGAGAGTTAACGGTTCGGTGCTACATGACGTGTTCCGTTAACATGGAATACGGAGAGCCCTCAAAATAGGTTGATCCTGAACATCCCACACGTCAAATAAGCGAGTTTATTGAGCGGAAAAATGATTGTATGATAGATGATTGCTTAAGGGATAAGGAACTGAAGGCTCAAAATATGGAGTTTGCATCAGCAGATTACAGTGATAGTCTCGAAGATATGACGGAGGCTGAGAAATCCTGGAAGAGGTTCGAACTTGTACATTAACCTGTGGGGATTGAGACTCATATTGGTTGGAAAGATTCTCAAATGTAGAAATCTGAGGATCCTCAGATGTATTCGTACTTGAAACATTATGAGATCCATTGAATGAGGAATTGTCTAAGCTACTGTCTACTGGCTTGGGCAGCACCAGATCAGGAAAAACATCTACCACAGGTTCTGATGTGTCATTCGAATGAAAAGGAAAAATGGTCTCATGAAACACCACATCTCTTGACACAAAAATCTCTGAAGTGTGGACATCATACATCTTATAACCCTTCATTCCAGGTGGATAACCTAGAAAGACACACGTCCTTGCTCGTGGTTGAAACTTATGTCTAGACGCATGAAGCGTGGAAGCAAAGCCTAGACAGCCAAACACTTTAAGTGTTGAGTAATCAAAGGTGTTCTTGTATAATAACTCATAAGGGGTCTTGTGCTGTAACCATGGAGAAGGAGTCCGATTAATCAAGAATGTTGCTGTTAAAACACATTCTCCCCAAAATCTGATGGGAACTCGCGACTGAAAATATAAGGATCTTGCCACATTCAGTAGATGTTGGTGTTTTCTTTCAACCACCGAGTTTTGTTCTGGTCTTTGCACACAAGAAAATTGGTGTATCATTCCTTTCATGTGAACTAAATCTGTGAATGCCAATTCCTTAGCATTGTCAGTCCTAATGCTCTTAATCTTACTGCCAAATTGAGTTTCCACCATAGTGTGAAACCGTGAAAAAATTACTGATGCATCAGATTTGGTTTGCATGAGAAACACCCAAGTGAAGCGAGTACAATCATCGACAAGCGTGAGAAAATATCATTGATCATGTAAAGTTGAGACATTAAAAGGTCCCCAAATATCACAATGTATCAAATCAAAAGGCGATGGAGACATGTGATGGCTTGAAACAAAAGATAACCTTTTTTGTTTAGCTAAAGGACAGATATAGCATGGTTTAACATTGTCAAATGTAACCTTTTGACACTTTAGTCGACTCTGTAAGCATTCCAAAATCTTGTTGGAGGGGTGTCCTAGACGGTTGTGCCATTCTTGAACTGAAACCGTGTTTGTAAGAAATTCAGAGGCCCTGGTTGCCTCTAAGACATACAGATTCTCCACTCGGCTACCCTTGCCAATCATCTTCTTGAGACTGAGATCCTGGATCACAAACTGATCATGGAAGAAACTTATAACCACCTCATTATTTGCAATGAATGATCCCACGGAAAACAAATTGAATTTGAATTCTGGAACAAATAATACATCTCGAATGATCAGAGTATCATTTATCTTGACATCGCCACACGACGCAACAATAACTTGTGCATTGTTTGGTAAGGTAACCACAGAATTTTGTATAGGTCTCATAGAGATAAAAACATTAGGATTTGAGCAGATATGTCTTGAGGCTCCCGAATCCATTATCCAGCTGGATGAAGATATTAGGGAATGTGGTACAGAAATGGAAAGACATGTACCTGAAGAATGTGCTGTATTAGATGAATCTTGTGGCCTTGTCATGGTAGAGGACAAATGATTGGCAAACATGGTCATGAGCTGACCATATTGATCTTTGTTCAAGCTTTGAAAGAACTGTCCATTGTTATTGCCCATCACGTTGGTTTCTGCCTCGGATGCTGCTGTGCCTGATACTTGATGAACCTGATGAGTTTGGGTTGGATACTGATGTCGAGACTTTGGCTTAGACCCCGGTGGATAGCCATGTATCTTGTAACACGTATCCAGAGTGTGACCATGCATGTTACACGCGGTGCAAAAAGGACGTTCTCTTGGATAGCTTCTGTAATTAAGGCGGGGTTTACCTTTGGCTACAGACCCCATGCTATCATTTGAGAATTTTGTTGGTTCTCCACTGATTGCAAATGTCATCCCATCAGTTGAATATGTAGGTGTAATTTGTGACCCAATTTGACGTTGTCTCTCTTCTTGGATGACCATAGAGAAGACTTTGTTGATCGGAGGCATAGGATCAATCAGTAGAATCTGACTTCTTACTTGGGAAAAAGAATCATTGAGTCCCATCAAAAATGCTAGCACATAGTCCATCTGATGATGCAATTCTAGTTTCCTAATCCCTTCACAGCAGCTTCCACAGACACATTGAGGCCTGAAATTATTGAGTTCTTCCCAAATGGTTTTAAGTTTTGTAAAATATATACTTACAGATGTTTGGCCCTGACGATGGTTGATCAATTCACGCCTTAGCTGAAAAATTCTCGGGCCATTGCTCTGCTGAAATCTATCCTTGAGATCTTGCCAAATTTCCACGGCTGATTCCGCAAAAATAATGCTCGCTGATATTTCCTTTGAGACAGAGTTGAGTATCCATGAGATCACCATGTTGTTATTCCTCTTCCATGAAGTTAATAGGTTTGGATCAGAATTATCAGGTTTGAGGACTGATCCATCCACAAATCCCAGCTTATTTTTCACAGAAAGAGCTATAACCATAGCTCGATACCAGGAGGCAAAGTTATCTCCTGTCAGTGGCTGCGAAACAAGAACGAGTCCTGGACTATCGGAATGATGTATGTAGTATGGACTCATGGAATCATCAGAATGAATGATCAGCTTGTGCCATTGCAGAAAATACCCAAACAATTTGAACGATTGAGTTAATGGGATTCTGACTCTGAATTGATGGATTCAAGCGAGACGAACTCAACTAGATCGCCGGAGTATGCAAGCGGTGAGCATTTCGATTAGATCGGAGATCTTCGATTAAGAACTTGAGCGGTTTGCTCTGATACCATATTGAGGGGAAAAATGATTAGAAAGAGATGAGGAATTATTTCCCTTACTGAATGAATCGATACAATCTATGTTTACATGAATATAAACCCACTAACTAACTAACAAAACTAACAACCACTTAACTGCTATGTTAACAAAATAATTAATTGTCTAAGCTAATAGAGTTGAATTGGAAATTTCTAAACCTCCAAATGATGGATTAGCTCGTCCCACTAACTCATTTTTATAGTTCTATCAATAAGTGCATGAATCATGTGGGCTATGATACCTTCGGAAGGGCCAGGTCATGGATGACCCGAGATGGTAAATAGGATGATCCAGAGGCAAGATAAGCTTATAGAAGGAGCTCGTGAGTAGCCGAGGAAGAGAGTGCCTGGAACATCATTTGCCGGGCAATCAAGGACCCGAGCTCTCGGGCAAATTCCCGAATGATGACTCTCTACTCCGGATGTCTCGGTAATAGCATTGTACTCAAATGCGAAAACAGGTAATATCTTCTCTCGATAAGCGTACCTGACAAAATCTTGCTGATTTGATGTGATGAAAAAGTCAAGACGGCATGACATCAAGCAGATGGCGGCTACAAGTGGTAAGTAAACACTGAAAACAAGGAAAAATCATCATCTTCCTTCCTATAAATAGCATATTTGCTTTGCATTTATTTCATTCAGATATATTGATATATACACACCAGTAACATTTATTTCTCTATACCGGTTCTCTTCATATTTCACCTGCTGACTTAAGCATCGGAGTGGCCACGCCGGACACTCCTCTGGCGCTCATTCACAAGTTCATCTTCTTGTTTGCAGGACACGATCGCAGTCATATCATAGTGATATATTCTTATCTCAAGATATATCCTCTTGCTCATTTTTCCTTCAAACAAAATTCTTATCAGATTTAATGGATTGCCTCGACTCAGATTACCCGATTCACCCAGACCACATCAGGCTACTTCCAAGTTCTACGACTATGGATAGCAATGAGACGGGATGAAGCAGAAATGTCTTTTCCATTCCTGTCACCAAATCTAAAATTAGTCTTCATCCTCGCCTAAATCCTTGCTTTTTCTAATCGGGATTCTTTGTCCCCGTAAGAATGAAATCTTCATCTCAATCTACGTCATAGTTTAAAATAACCCAGGAATGGAAATGGGGTGCGACGGGTTTGTCTTTCTCATCTCTACCCTATGAGGATCCACATTACCATCATCATATCCGCTTCAAATATCACTTGAGTTAGCCAAATAAGTCCTCAAATTTACTTGAACAATATTGATACCAAAATCCAATTGCATATATATATAAATATTAATATTATGTAAACAATACAAACATTAATAATAATGATTTAATAAAGAAAAAAATGAAATCGCATCACTATAATGGGGACAATGGGTTAGATCGTGAACGAGATTTGAACATTACCGATTGAAGTTTTTCTTCACAATTACGTCAAAAAAAAATTTTTAAAAACTGTCATATTTATATGATAGTTAAGTATATATATTAATTTTTTTTTATCCATGTACGGGTTTTATTAATTAAAAAAATAGATTGTCTTTTTTAACCATATATTAACAATCAGCTGCATGCATTATCAAAAGTCATATATATTTCGATTTTAAAAGAAATGGAGGTGCTTATGACTTGTTGAAAGATGATTATTGCGTATCATTTGCTTATTTTCTGTCTTTTTTAACCATATATTTGATGAAATGATTAAACCGAGAATATTATGTAAAATGAACGACTAATTCAGTACAATTGAAAAAACGAGACTTTGAATCTGGAAAACGCGATAAAATGGTGGACTAAATAGGAGATTATCAGTATCTGACTAAATCAAGAAAATCTATATCATCGTCATATTATTAAGTTTAAAAAACTATTTCAGATAACACCAAAATATTTAATTTCATAATTATCCTTCTTACCCTAATTAAAAACCTCCTCAAATCACTCCATATTTTATATAGAAAAAATCAAACAAAATTTTCTTTTTGAATCGAACAACTCTTTTAAATTAAAAATAATTTTGTGTTAATTAGTTTAATATTATTTGATCAAATTTAAAATAATAATAACATACATAAAATGTGTGTATCATTTATTAGTATATATAAATGAAAGGAGTAAGTTGGGACAATTGGAAAATGAGGTGAACTGAATCGGGAAAATGCAATAAAATTGGGAGTATTCAAGAAATTATAAAAAAATTAATTTGATATTTTGGTAAAAAAATTTATTTTATGTATTATTTAAAATACTTATTTTTCCTTGCTAGTCTTATCACTTACCACTTCACAATCACACGGGAGTTCACTCCGAGAAACCATGGCTTCCTCTCTGCTCGCCTCTTCTTATCTGAAGCCATCGCCTCCGAACATCGTTACTACGACCAAATCTACGGTCCCTTTTAAGCCTTATCAAGAAAAGTTCTTGCCATTCGTTTATTGCAGGATAAAACTTGAGCAGCTGCCAATATCCATTGTAAATGCCCAAGAGTTAGTACACTCTACATCCCTCGTTCAAATCATGCTTCAGAAGTCTGCGATTGCTGTTGCAGCATCCCTTGCTATCGTTTTCTGCTCCGGAACAGGTGATTGATTACCATCTTATCTTGGGGATTTTATGCACTTCATTACGCTGCATGGGTTATTTTCAATTTGCATCGAGTGTGTTTGCAAAAAGTCCCAAATGTATAAAGTGTGGTTGCTAGGATGTTATCTGGAGATTTTGTTGGCAATAAGCAATTCTTAGAACTTCATGGTTAATTCTTGTGTTGGGAGAAATTTAAGTTTGAAGGGGGCGATTGTCAGTCTGAATCAAATGCAGTTATTCAGTTTGTTTGCAGTTTAGTGAGGGGGAAGACATAGGGGGAAAGTGTTAAATATAATGCGCAATTACACTAAAGATAGAATTTTTCACCTCCATATAAATATAATGTGCAATTACACTAAAGATCGAATTTTTCACCTCCATAAAAAGAAACTTTAAATCCGCCCTCCTAAATTTCAAAGGTCTATTCTCGTCATCTGTTCCACAATTATTTGAGTTTGTGAACAAAACATTGTGATTGCTTATTTGCTTCACATGATTTTCACCAGAGTCTAGATGCCATGTCCATCCGGTGATTCAATTGTCGTTATTTGCATACATGAAGTTAGCTTTCATTTAAATAGTGCATTATGAACATGTTCCAGTTAGTGTCTATGTGTGCTCAGTGATGTTCTACTGTCGACAACGACATTTATTGAAGTTGAATTTGTTGATAGCAGGATGATGCTCTTCTCTTTCATTTTTGTTAGTGTTTTAGTCGAACAAGATGTGAGTTTTCTTTTCACTTACATCTGTTGCAATGATCCTGGCATAGGTGCCAGAAAATAATAAAATATGTAGTTTGCAGCTCATGCTGGAATATTTTCGGGTTTCTCTGGTATTGAATCAGTTCCTGGTCCTCAGTTGCCTTCCATTGATTTTTTAACCCGCTATAACGGTATGTACTGTCACAATTCGTTCTCATTCCAAAGGAGCTAGCTACATAAGGCTTTGTTCGTGAATTTACACCATCTTTTGATCATTTCAGAGGAAAATCAGAAAAAGTATGCTGAAAACGACGCAAGATTCAAAGAATCTCCCATCCTCAAAAAATTGCTGGAACAGACCAAATTAAACAAAGAAAAGTAAGCATTCTTCATCTCCGAGTCTTTTTACATTGTAACAACTACAAATGAAGATACCAAAAGTACTCAAGATTGACCGCTCATAGGTGATTAATTTTATTAAACACATATGATTGATTTCACCAAATCACCATGACCAAGATTATCCCTTTTCAGGGACTTCACTTTAATCAGTGAAGGATCAGCGGAAGGTAAATTTTGGTATGGGATTTTGCAAGATAAAATTAAATGGAGACGAACCAAATTTAATAAAGGCGCATGGCACATGTGAAAATTTGCATTAGTGGCAATCATATTTTTTTATCATAATTTTATTTTTCAGAAACCGGCAACAAATCCTTGATAAGTATTGTGTTCGAGGAGCTGAATGGGGAGTCGGAGATTGCTCTGCGGAGGCTATGTCCCCGGAAGAAAGAGACAGGTTTATTTCCATGCTGAAGCAAAAGGCTGGAATGGAATAAAACATAGCGATTGTATTTACATTTGTAAATGAGGTGAAGTGTCTGGTTGTGCTAGATCAGAACAAACATACAAACCTTCATTATGTTGCATGCATCTGAATGATACCATTCAGTGAACAGAGATTTAAAGAGTTCGACTTGTACTTACTGAGATTGTTGGTTATTGATTCACTTAGAATTGCTATTTTTTCATTCAATGAAATTTTTTGGTATTCAATATCTAATGAATCGAAATTTACTAATATTTATATTAAAATATTAGCTTAGAAAATCTCTTCTTCCAAATCATTTTAGAGTTGCAAAATCCTAAGGTCGCATGTTTTAGAATTTGGTGGCGCAGATCATTTGTTTTCGATGGGGGGGGTGTGTGTGTGTTTTTTTTTTTCAAAAATAATTAATCATTAAAAAATAAAAATATGAAGATAGTATCTTCCCGATAATATCAAGAGTAGATCTTTCATAACACGGTCTCACGGATCTTTATTCGTGAGACGGATTAATCATGTTCATATTTACAATAAAAATAATATATTTGACATAAAAAATAATATTTTTCGTGGATGACCCATATAGAATATCTGTTTTACAAAATTGACCCGTGAGACCGTCTCACAGGAGTTTTTGTGTAATATTAATAAAAATATGTATCGTATTCGTTAATAATACGTTATATATTAAAAATCGATTCTAAAAATAATAATTTATTACAATTATACTTTTTTTTAAAAAAAATGGAAACTATAGGTTGAGAATAAATCATATAACAATTGGAATGCCAAAAAATTTAATTATTTCAGCCATAACAATTCTAAAGAACCAAGAAATATCTTCAACATCATTTCTTGAAATAAGAATCGATTTTCATATCTCATAATTAGGAGGGGATCTTATGTAAGGGCAAGCCCTGGTAGAATTTTTTTTATAATGATATGATTTACATGTAAAAAAAATTTGTAAGAAATTTTTTAAAATGATAAAATAATATTGCACATTTGACACCAACATATACTTTGTTTCCTGCTCAAAATCACCAAATGAAAATAATATTGCACATTTGATGCATATAATAATATTGCACATTTGACGTGACATATTTATCTGAGTTTGAAACTAAAAAATAGATTTTTTGTTAGACTTGCGGATATATATCTGTGAAACAAATCGACTCGATCTATATTTTGACTAAAAAATAAGATTTTTGATATAAAAAATATTTTTTATGAATATGATCATAACAAAAAAAAATTCATAAAATTGATCTGTGAAACGATTTCATAAAAAAATTTATAATAATAAAAAAAAAGTTCACGACATGATAGCGCTTGTTACCTTGTGGAAGTACAAGTACAAAATGCTTAACGAGAGTTGCTGGAACTAGGAATGTAAACGAACCAAACCGTTTATAAGCTATTCGAAGCTCGATTCGATAAAAACTCGTTTGAGCTCGTTTAATGAGGCTCGTTAAGATAAACAAATCAAACTCAAGCTTTACAGTATTCGGCTCGTTAGCTCGTGAACATGTTCGTTGATAAGTTCATGAGTAATCTTTTAGATGAAAAAATAATAGTTTTGATATTTGATTTATTGATTTTGCATATTATTTATGAAATATATAGAAAAATCTATTAAATTTATTTATTATAATAAATTTACAAATTTTAATAAGAATAATATATTTTTCTTATAATATATAATTTACTTTTTAATTAATTTAATGAAAATTTAAATATATAATTCATATTTATTAAGCTTGTTTAGACTTCGATAAAGGCTTGAATAAGCTCGTGAGCCATGCATATATTCGTTAAATAAAGCTCGAGCTCGGCTCGATTATAAACCAACCATGCTCAAACATTTAAAAAAAAAAATTCGGCTCGGCTCGACTCGACTCGATTATATCCCTAGGTGTAACCAATGACATCCAAGAGCAAAGCCGTCAACACATGTTTAGTTTCAGATAAACACGACAAAATTCCACAAAATAATGGCCAAATTAATAATTCCACCCACCCCTCCGTTTTCTGCCCCGAGAAAATTTTTCCGTCGAATCATTACTTCTCATCTCTGAAGCTCTTGCCTCTTTGTGGATTTCGTGGTGTTGCTGCATAAATCTCTAATCCATTCCCAGGTATGATAATTCGAATTATATTTCATGATTCTTGTTCATATCATGTGCGGAAATCTTGTCTGTGTGTGTGTGCGCGCAACATAAATTTATGTTAATTGATTTTTTTGGTTAGTGCTTTCGAATTTTCTATGATTTTCTTTGAATGGTTCTGTGAATGATGCAAAAGGTTTCAGAGCTGTTGAATTTTGTTACATGTTGACGATCGAGCTTTCATTGAGGTGGCATCTTTCGGAAATGGCATAAAAAGATTGAATTTCGATTGAGATTGAAAGAATAGGTGCAGGTTATCTGATAGTTTTGATGCTAGTGGGGGCTTGTGCTTTATTTTATTTTTTAAGTTCTATTTGTTTTTTTCCCCTGTGCGAGCCATTGTTGAAATCAAGGTTTCTGTTTGTTTTTGGCAAACATTGTGAAGGGGTTAATTTAATGTCAGGCTGGTGAGCGATGAAGGTGAAGCTTGGGGCATAAACTGTATATCACGCTGGGGCTATGATTACTAACAGAGGTGGCATGCCAACGGATAATGTGGATTCTGTGGTGACACTGGATCAAGTTCCACGCTGGAGTGATTCTGAATATCGATACTCATATGAGAACGAAGATCCTGCTTTTTCTAATTCATGTTTTGCGGACCCTTTGACATCTGCCGCTGAGGGAGAGAATGGTGGAAATGGGATGGTATCTAGATTTCCCGTGGATCAGGAAATCAACTCAAAGATATATCTCTGGAGGGGAAACCCCTGGAATCTCGAGGTGGAAGCTGTAATTAATTCATCCAACGAGGTGAGTGGTTGATTCTTTATGATGGTAACTCTTTATATCTGTCATTGGGAACTTCATGATGTGACAGTTCCTTCAGATGGTGACCCAAAATTGTTGTTTTTGAATGTCTGATCTTTCCATTCTTGTTCATCCAACTTTGGAATGATAGTCATTGGCCAGCTTATTTGTGTACTTATGTTTGTGAGAACTAGCGACTGTACTTCGATGTTTATTTAGTGTTTGCTCATCTGTATGTATAACTGCTTTCGTAATTATGTTACTGGTTCTGCAGTTAGGGGATGGTCTCATAATCACATTATCAGTCCTCTAGGATAAATGGTAATGAATATTCTCACCATGTGTTCCCCTTTTCCAAATCATGATTACATCTATATCTGGGAAGTGATCTTAATATGCAATAACTTTCCTGCTTAACCTGTAGATAATATCGACTGACTGTCATTTAAGTAATTTTTTCACACCAAACTTATAAATTTGTGGCCTTTACCGTTCAATCACTGCGTACCCATGTGGCCATCCCTATTGAACCTTAAAAGCTGTGAAATCCGTTTTATTTAATGGATGTGATACAGTTGTCTTCACGATTATCTAAGTTACTTCTTTTCTGTTTAAGTAGGTATTTGAGACTTGAGACTTTTACACCTATGCCATTGGTTGTTTCTTTCTCGATTGCATTTCAGTTGGATTTCCTCCCATCAACTACATGTTTTATGGATGTTATACAGAACCTAGATGAAACACACAGCAGCCCTGGTTTGCATGCCGCAGCTGGACCCGGTCTCGCAGAAGAATGTGCTTCATTAGTAAGCTATACTGAATTATCTATAATTGTGCATCAGCACATTTAATGTTAATGAAATCATTTTGTGAAGACTTTTTTTTTCGGAAAAGACGTGCATTGTAATTTTATTTTATGTTATTTTAGTATCATGGATAATTATCTCGACTAGATTACTTGGTCTAGTGCATATATGTCCTGCACTAAATACAGGTGTTTGACATTAGCATGAAATCTAATCCAAAACTTTTTGGTTTTGGTCAAAGTTGTTCTTGACATGGACATGTCCAGGGCCAGACCATGTACCCTAATACTAGGATGTCCAAAATGTTTTGCATAACTTGGACTACTTTAAATTATTAGACATATCTAATCACAAGTAAGGTTATATTTTATATTCTTGGAGGGCAGCCATTGCTTTCTTTGTAGAATTCAATATTAGGGATTTTTGTCTGGTTTGGATCATGGCAGTTTTTTACATGCTATTTGGGTATTTTCTACTGAAATGGGTACAGGGTACATCTGGTGAAACTCAAGTTTCAGGTGATGGAGAATTTGGAAAAGTTTATTATGTACATATACAAACTCATGGTGATTATTTTTATCTTCGCAGGGTGGCTGCCGAACAGGGATGGCAAAAGTTACTAATGCGTATGACCTTCCAGCAAGGTGATTATGTTGGAATATTGTTCTCAGATATTATACCTTGTGTTAAGATTGTAATTTATCTTTCACAGTCGTCATTATATGATCGCACTTATACTCTGTGGGATTTGAACCTTCTGAATATGAATGAAAAATATTCCCAAGCCTAGTGGTGATTGGAGATGCCATTAAGTAATGAAGAAATTGGCTGCGCTTCTCTATCAGAATCTGGATGAATAATTTTTTACCAATAGACATCTCCTTTTATTATGGTGTACATAATTCATTAGGAAATTGGTCGTACTTGAATATTAGCTTATAATGTGGATAAGCATGTACATTTACCCTGTTGAAGTTACTGTCTCTTTAGGTATAGATTGAAGTTGTATCATGCTATGAAAAGTTTGAAGTTTTGTACTGCATTTTTCTTGTTTTCCACTCTTGTAGTTACATCTTAAACTTTGGAAATTTGAGGTGCATAAGATGGGGAATTAATCTTTTTCCATGTTATACGTCTCTGGCACTTCTTTGGATTTCATCTTTAAAATTAACTGCCAACTTCTTACTCAATAGTGTAGTTGCACGTGATATGCAGGAGGGTGATACATACTGTTGGTCCCAAGTATGCTGTAAAATATCATACAGCTGCAGAAAATGCTTTGAGTCATTGCTACCGCTCGTGTCTTGAACTTCTCATTGAAAATGGACTTCAGAGGTAGTTCAATCTCCAGACATTGCAATTAGTAATTTTATTTTCTTGGTTTAAGTTCTTTTATATTTTGAATATAGCATTGCTATGGGATGTATTTATACGGAAACCAAAAGTTATCCTCGAGAACCGGCAGCTCATGTGGCAATACGTGAGTATCTTTTCTTTTCTTCCCAATATTTCATCACTTCTATTAAAATCTCTTTTAGATTTTTCTGTTTGTGCTTTCTACCTTTCTATTTTTGTTACGTTTGCATATGTCTTGACGTTCAGTTTATGTTTGTGAGCATTCTTTTGACCTGTTTCCTTCTTATGTGTCTTGCTGTGACCAACTTTTGTTCTCTTTGGCTAGGAACTGTGAGACGATTTATTGAGAAACAGAAGGATAAAATCCATGCACTTGTATTTTGTACTACAACAGCGTCCGATACAGAGATATATAAGAGGTTAATAGATGGAACTCTCACTTTGTCAGATCTATGGATGCATATGTTATTTTTAGCTGACGAAAATCTTGTCTTTTAGTTCAAGATTACTTAATGCTTTGAATTTGGAATCCTTTGTTACTTATTAATGTAGATTGCTTCCACTATACTTTCCACGAGATAAACACGAAGCAGAAATAGCTATTTCAAAGCTTCCGGCAGATGTTGGAGATGAAAATGGTGAAACAGTCATCGATGAACGCAAAATCAGAATCAAACCTTTACCCAATTTGAGGAAGAGTGGTCCAACTTCTGCGCAAATCTCAACTGATCTTCCAGTCAGTGGTATTGGAGTGGCTAGACAGTGAGTAACTTCTTCCACTCCCTTCGTTGTCTCACTGGTGTGCTCATGCAAAAAAAAACATGCTTGAGTTTTTGATGTCATTTATAGTTTTCTAAAATAAATTTTTTTTCCCCCATTTATTTCTGGTGTCTCAGCTTATTCATATTGCTTGGATTTTTAGAAACTTTCTTATTACCTTCTTGCACATTAACATCTTTCTTGTTTCGTAAAACCAATTTTTTGGTAATTTCTCTGCTTGTTGATATTATCACAGATGTGTTGTGGGGATGCTATCTATCTAGTTTATGATGTTCTTTTCAATAGATTTCTCAAGATTCCATGATTTTAGGATCCTGCATGTACATTAAATACATGATGTCTATTCAGTATTTGATTTGTGTCTTTTATGCATCTTATGGAAACCTTTAACTATTGTATTCCAATTCTTCAGAAACCAGCTTCTTTTTTTGTCCTGTGGTTAAGAGGCTTGGCTTTTGCTTTGTCATTCGTGGATTATGCTAAAAGCTATTTTGAAAACAGGGACTCGTCGTGCTTGGACTCATATTTAGACCCTGCCTTTATGTCCTTGATAAAAGATCCAGATCAGAGACGCAGAGAACAGTGGCAAAAGGCAGCACAGGCACGAAGTGGTTGGAATTTTGCCAAAATGCTTGGATATGGTGATCTTGGGGGTCATCCCTTGTCTGCTGCTGAAGAATATTCTCTTCATTCTAGATATCTAGCAAAAGCCAATTCACTCAATCTCTCTGAAATCGCCGAAATGAAAATTGTGTAAGTGATTGTAAAGTTGGCATATGAGATGCTGATATGCATATGCAGTGTTTTCTTTGGCCTCCTTATCAGAGGCTGTCATGGAGTTACTGCATTTGGATTTTGTCTCATATTTTCATGGTCTAGACAGAGCAATTTTTTTTAAAAAAACTGAAGGAATATGATAAACTAGATGTATGTGCCTCTGTTCAATGTTGATTCTGCCTGTGTTTGGTTGTCATTAAATGCATCAGCTTGTGATGGATTCACATTAATTAAGAACTAGACTTGTATAATATGGGCTGATAATAAATTTATCGGTCTGGTTATGTAACACAAATTCTGACTTCACTCTATCAACACCATGATCTTAATATGCCACTTTCAACTTTATTTCAGTTACCGAGGTGGCGTTGATAGCGAAGGCCATCCAGTGATGGTGGTTGTTGGTGCACATTTTCTACTTAGATGTCTTGATCTAGAGCGGTTCGTGCTGTATGTCGTAAAGGTGAACAAGTAGCAACTGTTTTTAGTTAGTTAGTTTTGTCATAACTTTGAAGTATTATGTGCTCATGAAGTGTATTGTCTCAAATCCGTGTTCCTATATTTCCTTGAATTGTTGGATCTATGCTTATCACTTTTGAAGTTTTATATTGTATGCTTCATTTGCATTTTCAGGAGTTAGAGCCCTTAATACAAAAGCCTTACACCATAGTTTATTTCCACTCTGCGGCATCTTTGCAGACGTGGGTACTTTCTTCAACATTTTATGTTCTTTGCATAAGCTCGCTGTAGCCCATACCGATTTATTACTTCTTTAATTAAAATCTATACGTTGCTTTGATTCATTTATTCAATTTTGGAAACAACTCTAATTTTATTTTTTCGAATGGGAAGGGGTTTAGGCAGGATCGTACCTGCAACCTCTCTCATCTCGAGAAGTGTTTGGTCTCTCAACAAAATAGGCAGAACAACTGACTTTGATGGAACCATTTCCCTAACTTTTGGTGGCCACTAAAAAGTTTTGTACATATGCTCCATTAAGGTTGCAATACTGTGCCTAAAATCTTCTTGTTACGACTTCGCTTCAAACATTGCATCCCTTGGAATATACTAACTTCTCTATTTGTTAGGAATTTGCACAATTCTGCATGTTACTAAACCAGTTTCCACCAAAACCCAATGTCATTGATTCGGGCTTCACTTCATTTGTTTTTTCTGATTTGAGTTACAGGCAACCAGATTTGGGATGGATGAAGAGATTAGAACAAATACTTGGTCGGAAACACCAGCGTAATCTTCATGTACGTGGGATTAGTCTTCTTTTCTCTCTACCCCTAATTTAAATTTTTTGTTTAGCAAACAAACATTATCTCTAATATACTGTGTAGTTGTGTAGTAACCAAAAAACATAGTGTTTGTGTTGTCGTACGATTTAGGAAAACGTGAGTTGCGCTTTTACCATTAGCTATAAGAATCCTACAATTTTTCATGCCGGTTTGACACACTTGTGAACTAATGTCTGTTTCTATCATATAGGCAATATATGTCCTTCATCCAACCTTTGGGTTGAAAGCTGCTATATTTGGTTTGGAGTTGATGGTAGATAACGTGGTAGGCCTTAAAATCAATCCTTTTCCACTTTTTACTAGATTACGACTCGTTGCAAATATGATGTACTCCTTTTGGAGCTTATGAAATTGTAATCGACTCTTTTAGGTGTGGAAAAAGGTAGTGTATGTTGATCGTCTTCTTCAGCTATTCAGATACGTTCCACGTGAACAATTGACCATTCCAGATTTTGTGTTTCAGTGAGTTTCCATGCCTTTAAGTTGATGCCTTCGTGTTGTTGGTTTCATTTAAACAATTTCTGTTACGATGAGCCATTACAGTTTTGCCGAGGCCATATATATTCAAAGGGTGCAAGTCCATTTCATGAGAATCATGAATCCTAGAAAGTTTTTTCATGTAAAATCTGATGCAGGCATGATTTAGAAGTGAATGGAGGAAAGGGTGTCATTGTGGATCCAAGAACAAAATATGTGTATCAACGGCCATAAACGTACGTTACATTACATCACTGTCACTTTAAATTCAGCTCTGGGGAAGACAAAAAAAAGTTTGCAAGATTGTGTGTTTCTTTGATTCATTTGCACTTCAGGTTTGTATTTTTTCCAGCATTTTCTGTATCTATTTTTAGGTATGCTTTTTTGTATATCGATTAATTTTGTTGCTGTCATTTATGTAACATCCCTGTTGTTTCATCTGATATTGTTTAAAATATTCTCTCTTTTTTTGTCTATTTTTTATTGTTTATTAGCTCAAAGCTTGAGCCTGAAAAAAATTCAGGGTATGATTATTTAATATAATCTAATCTAATCAACCATGGAATCAACTGAATTGTCAGTGTATAAATATGTGAAAATGATCTAAAATATTCAATACTGATCTGATAAATTTGACAACAATAATTATTATTTAAATGTATTTTTAGATATTATTTGTTCAATTTGGTTATGTATGGAGATATAGGATCTATGTTTAATCAAGCATTGAGTCGTTTGAAAATTTATTCTAAGTTTTTTCTCACCAGAGCAAGTTTTTTGTAGTTGATATTATTGGTGTTTTGGTATGAAGATATCCCTGAGGTTGGCCATCGTGCTTCCTGCTAGAAGTGTTCGACTTTCGGTTACAACTTAGAACTAAAAAATTGGACAGAACCGAGAAATTTGCGGTTTTTCTGTTTGGTTTATCGATTATTTGAACATTTTGCGGTTTTGAGTAAATAAAAAATTCGGTTTTCTTGTTCAATTTTTGTCTTTCCAAGGGCCGAAAAGCCCCAAAAAAAAAAAAATCAAATTCTTCATTTTTTATTGTATCATAAACCCAAACGTGTCAAAGTCTACACTTAAATAAACAAATATTTAATGTTTTGAAACTCCCCTCGTCTATTCTGTGCACTTCCCTTGTTTTTTTATCTCTACTTTTCTCAATTTTCCACTCTTCTCGATCAGGGAATGAATCCAAGATGCTGTTTGCTCCAAAAAATATATATATAATCGTGTTGCTATCTGTATGAAGATTTGTATTTTATTTTTATTACTTCTGAATTTTTAAAATTTTGATTCTTCTCAAGGTTTTGAAAGGATTTTTTAAGCTTTAGAAACAATCTAATATTAATTAGTATTTTAAAACAACTAGATCTTTTATTCAATTTATGCACTGGACAAAAAACCGAACCATATTATGAAAATCCAAATCAAATCGAATCAAAATAAAAACAGTTCGGGTATCGGATTAGACATTTAGATAACCAAAAAACGAAAAACCAAACCAAAATAAACACCTACTTGCTGGCCATGGGAATACAGACAGCTTGTATTGAAAACAATGATGTATATATATATTCTCGAAGATGAAATGAGTTAACTTCATATCTAAATTATACAAGTAGGTAAACCGAAGTGAGCAATGAAGAAAAGACTCAAATTATGATCTACGATGACATTTACAGGACAAACAACCTTAATCTTGAAATTATCGAAGACATGCACCCCTCCCCCCCCCCAAAACCTACTCCCCAGGATGTCTCCATAACCAAGAAACCAGGGCCTCTTCTCATTATTATGCTGATGCAACAGTAGAGGTATTGCCTGCCGGAAATCTCTGTCTTCGGGGGCGTCTTGTCGTCTTTCCCCACCCGGTTAGGCTCCTATCCTCCAAACCAGATTCAATGTCATTCAGTTGGGGCATCAATGGAGCACAAACCGTGCTTGGAACGGTGGTAGTGACAGTTTCAACTACCAAGCGTCGCCTCCCTCTAGCACCATTGTTTCTGGTCCCGTTTCTTCGTGTCAATCCTGAATTCCACTGATGGCCTGTGGCTTTCATTATCCCTCCAAAAGTTTGAAGATCCTCAGTCACTTCGTGCCTTGACAATGATGTTAGACCAGGAAGTATGTCCCGCTGGAAATCCTTCCGCTGCCTTCCTCGCCTCGAATGACCCCTTCGTGATCTAGTTGCTAACGTGTGGCTGGTCCCCTCATCTTTTTCTATTTGCACTTCGGGTACGAAGAGCTTAGGCGCATGGTCTTCTTTTTTAGTTTCCAGTAGTTGCAACGTCATCTCTTCGAATTCATCTGTCTCCTTGGAAAACTCTTGCTGTGGGTAGGCGACTCCAGCTCGCAATTCCTTACCAGATACATGTTCGAGTTCAACTGCGCATAATGACATGGCATTTACAAACCAGAGGAGCGACTCAGCCAAGGAAGCTTCGGATACATTGACACGTGGACAAGATGATGATATGGAAAGCATTGCATCTGCTGCATTTTGAAGAACTTCATCGTGAATAGGTTCAGCATTATTTTCTGATACTGGTAATGATATATCTTCTGGCACCTTTTTTTCGGCCTCTGCGGCATCATCCTTGCTCTCAAGTAAAACGGGAGCTTCTAAATCTATCTCCAAAGTTACCTTGACACTGTTATTCTTGCTTTCAAACGAGGGCACGGGAGGGTCTTCACAATCACTGACAAAGGAGTTCAAATCAATGTAGCATGTGTTTTTTGTTGGTTTTTCTACAGTCGGTTCCTCATCAGCTATCTGCTCATCTGGCTCACACTCTACATTAATATCAATTATTCTGTTCACCCTTTTGGTGCTGACGATTGCAGCATAATTGACAATAGTAGATGCGGAAACACGGGATATCGGCTCCTCTTTTGGAGAAATCATTGCAAAAATGGGAAAACCAAGAATTTTCTCAACATTTTGAGTCTCGGCATTCAAGTTCTTCTCGGTAACTCGACGATCACTTGGAGCCAACGTATCTGTTGCTGTGACCGGTTGATTAAGATCTCCAATTGTTTCACGGCTACAACACAATTGATTGGAAGAATCCGGAACATAACTCGAACATCTTTTATTGCCATTAGCTGGCTTAGGTCGAAGCCAAGGCAATGCCGGCAGATGATATTCCGGTTTAATCTTTCCATGAGACAAATTGAGATCTTCCACGATCACTATGTCATTTGGTGAGCTTGAAACCACCTCATTCAAGTTAATATCTAGTGCAGGCTTTGAATCTTCATTATACGATTCACGTTTTTCAAAAGTTCCAAATCCATGATTAGTCGAGCGGTCAGATACTACTTTATCATCCTTACTATATTTGAGAGAATCAAAGCCAGCCAATGGCAAGAGAGCTTGTGTTTCTTTGAATCCTGAGGCAGACCCATGGTAAAATCCATTTACAATTTTTCCTTCGCTCTCTAAACCTGGATTCAATCTATAACTCGCATCAACTCGCCACTTTCCTCCAAAAAAAGGCTCATCCCGAGTCTGAGAAAATGACTGAAAACCTCTATCCACTGCCGCAGCTGAATTGAAAGGGGGTTCAAATGTAGTTAACTTTTGGGCAAAGCCATTTTTTGACTTCGCCAAAGATGAGGCGGAATGTGTCCGTGAATTGGTAAAAGAAGGTGAACCAAAGAATGTGTGAGAGAGATCACGACTGTTTTCTGAAAAATCTGCACCATGGTGAGGATTGTCTCTCCAAAGATCTTGTCTACTACAAACAGATGGTAATAATCCAGAAGGATGATTAACCTGGTTAAGCATAGGAAACTTATCTTGTCGCGGTGCTTGACTCATATAACTGAGGTAGCTTTTGTCGAATCCTGAAAGATTGAAAAAGAAAGTATCTTAATTAATATTATATTAACAATAAATAATATGACAATAGTTGCATGAAAATCGCAAACAACAAGAAGGTTACTGTGACAGAGTTGTTTCATATGATTGATATACTAATTTCAAATGTTACTCCCAATTTACTTGGTAGTCCTGCAGGGAAGTAGCAAGTAAAGAAACTTCTCCAACCAGCTTAAATAAATTCACACAATAATGGAGTTTAACTTACACAATTGACAAGGACAAGGATGGATCATTTTGAAAAATAAAAAGAACCTTTATCAAACATTTACCTGCTTCATAGAAGTCCCTCTCATTAACTTTACTTCCAATAGACGAGTTTAACAAAAATTTCTCATGGATTGCTCCTAGATGTCCAGCACTTGATTTAGCAGACTGATTCATCCGTTTAGTGTCTCCATTACTGGAATGACAACCGTGGAAATCAAAATGTGATGGAGCCATTGATTCTTCATACTGAAAGGGTTCATTCAAGTCAGCCAACCCAATCGAGCCCCTAAAATGACAATTGGAAGCTGAAGCATTTATTGGAACCTTTACACCAGCTTGATTGTCGAGCACTAACTTCATGCTACTTTTTGCCGAAGTTGTTGAATTGTGCTCAAAGTGTCCCCCCCCTTCTTCAGTATCTTCATACTCTTCAGCCGGACGATGAAGATCAAAGAGCTTCTTCCTCACCTTCAAAGGTCTTGAATCCAATCCTTCACGATCCTTTGAAGAAGACCCATTCTTGAATGGAAACTGACTGGGCTGAGTGTCGTTACCAATAGTACAACTCATGGGAGAATTAGCAACCTCGACCCCCAAAATAGTTGCTCTACCATAAGCAGAATTTGTCGTAGCAACCTCGACCCCCAAAATAGTTGCTCTACCATAAGCAGAATTTGTCGTAGGAAAGCCTATCATCTGCCATTTTTGAGCATCTTCTGATGGCTTTTGAGACCCTCGAAGACTTGATGATGATGATGGCTCTATTGAAGCTTGTAGATGAAATTCTTTCTTTTTTACTTCTTCCATCATGTCTCTTTGAATTCTATATAGTCGGTGGAGTTCATGTACCTGGATGCCAAATAAAAAACAATTTAGAAAGGATGAAGTGTGCTAAATTCACTCAAAGAACTATTGATAAAGGGATATAACATACAACTCCAATCTTGTTACCTGATTTCTAAAAACTGTCTCGTGTTCAAGCATTTTCCGCTTCAACGCATCCTTTTCATACCGTGGATGATCATCTATTGTAGTCCTCGGAGTGTATCCATTGAAATACTGCCCATTTGTTACTGTATTGTCTCCGTAAAATAAAGGCCAACTACTACTGCTAGAATCCTCATTAAGGTCTCTCATGGAGTAATATCCTGGCAAGCAGTTTTTGTACTGTACTTTTGTTCCCATTCCTGCAATAGAACATTAATTTTCATTCTCACATTCGCGTTTATGAAACCAGAATTACTGCCCCCTTATTTTCTAATTCACTGAAATTATCAACTGCTTAAAATGTTAATTTACTTGTGCAACCAGAAATAAATGCCATTCAATTAGTCTTTACGAGTACAGTGGGTTTGACACACTCGATGCACTGAGAACAAGACTTCGACAGTGAAGCGCAACAGAGCAAAATTTAAACATGGAACGGAAAGGCAACTGACCATCCAGCTTGAACTTCCAAAACATAATGAACCGAGAACGACCAACATTCTTCAATTAACTAACTTCAATAAAAGTGGCTTTGCATGCTACGGTATGACAAACATGAAGCCAAGGCTGTTAAACCAAGGAAGACAATCTGTTTCCCAATTAAAAACTTTCTTATTAAATGCATGCGAAGTAATTTCTCAACTTGAAGGTGACACCTCAAACATGACACTAACCAGAAAATCAAATACTCAGTAATCTATTTTTCTCTGAAATTGAAAATCCCACCATACGAAAGGAGGAAAGCTTTCTAGTCACAATTGTTTGACAATATATATATAAAATTAAAACAACAAAAACAATGAAATCAAAACCACAAACTTCCTATTTGGGCTTCTGACCTGCACCAAGATGGTGCGGTGCGTCAATTATCAACGGCAGATCAATTTTCGTGAAATTGTAAGAAACATCAAATGAGCTGGAACCAAAATGAAACAAAAGAAAATTATGAGGAGGGAAAGACACTCAGCTTATAGGCTGTAAATGCAAATTGAGACAATCATGTGCTATTTTTCGATTCGCACAATCAAGTGAACAATACATACTATACTGACAGACATGAAATAATTGCATTGTCGTTGCTGTAATAATAAATTCAAACTTTATAAAGAAGGTCAATCAATGTGACTTAAACCACATTATATCAGATATTCATAGCATGGAGAGTACAAATCCAGAATTTTTGTTCCTGGAATCCGGTAAAGTCTGCATCGAATTTCATGGTTATACTTGTGCAATATAAACAAATTGTGTAATAAAACAGGACAAATGTAGAAATATTACATTAAATATCTCACATAATTCAAACAACAACTCGATCTATCATTTTTTATTATATAGAATGGTATGGTAGTGTTACACAAGAATGAACCTTTGAGCATACATGGCTACTTGCTTTAGAGAGAGGAATATAAATCAAATGAAAGGGGAATCACGAATTTTATCGGATCAAGACCATGCTCTGAGTTCCCCCAGGAAATACGAAAAGAATATTACTTTCCTTGCTATTTCATCACTGATTTATATATGAATGAATAAATAAGATGAATAAATTTTGTCTAGATTTAGCAATAAATACAAGAATCTTTTCTTGTATAAGCACAGGGGAGCAATGCTGGGACAAGGGAGTCAAATGGGAAGCACATTGCACATACTAACCCATTGTCATTGTTCAAGTAGCCTTGATGGAATTACGAGATCATAGATAAGCATAAGTTGTTTGTAAGCAAATGACAATCATATGAACACATGTATAACGCCTTAAATGATGTCTAGGGTTCATGAGAATCATATTACATCACAAAATATAAATGACAGCTTAAATCGACATTACATTTATGAGACGCCGATTATGAAAATCCACGGACATTGAATCACAGCAATCTAATGGTTCTGTGAGGTGAAGAAATACCTTTTGAGGAAAATCTCAAATGAAGTTTGTGATTCTCCCACGACAAAGGTAATGCAATATCTCACACTTGGAGAAAACCCAACCAAATAATTGATATTTCACAAATTTGGGCCATCAATATTGCCCAACAACTAAATAACAGTGTTGCAAGCCTTAGAATTACAAATGTATATGAGGTCATTCTCCCGCTAGGAGAACGGAATTATGTGGCGCAAAAATAATACCCATACTTGGCAAAGCATGTCACAATATAGCCTTCTTTGATGAAGTAACTTAACTTCGTACTTGGAGAAACCATGATAACTGAAGCAATATACATAACACGGCCACATTTATGTCTTCACGCGCTTCACCGAAAATCAGGCTAACCAACAACATTAGTAAAGGGAAAATATTTACAAACCAAAATTGCACAAAATTGCGCTGTATACACTAACACATACAACCAGATCCTAAACAAATACTCACACGTCAAAACCAAATACCACAAGAAGTAATCATTGAAACTTCAATGAACACCTCAAAATACACGAGCATCAATCCCTTAAAGTAAATCCACAAAATCCAATCATTCTCGCAAATGAAACCGATAATATACAGAACTCAAATGCATATTTTGAAAACAATCACGAATAGCAAACATACATGGAGCTGAGAGTAGGTAACAAAAGAAAAGGAAGACCGGTCATTTATTTGACAAGATTGAATAAAACTATTACAGTATCTGTCCTCTAGAAATATGTATTGAATAATAAACAAAAACTAGCAAATGAATCATTATTTGCAACGAATATATCTATTGGAATTTGGAACAAATCAGATGCTTTGTTATTAACCAGGGTTTCTAATCATAATAAATCACAACTCCGAATGAAATATAAATTCTGTTTCTTTAAGCCATAGTCGGAACCAAGTAAATCTCTGCAAAAAAACATTAAAACTAAATAAAAGAGATACATAATTACCTCAGACCCACATCCTGTAACCACCTTTCGTCAAGAACCCTTCATAAAAATTGAATCATCCAACAGTATTTCCCAGAAAATAAGAAGTCAAGATCGTGCCCAATTCAGAGGCTTTTCCACTATATGCCCAACTCTAAAGAAGGCCAAACAAAAATGGGAAGAAGAAAACATATTAACACATGAAACAAACGAATACTAATAACTGTCAAATGAAACATTGAAGTGACTGGTTCGGGAACTCCATCGAAGAACCTCAGATCCTCATCAAACTTAACAAAAATAATTTAGATTCCGATTTGCCGGGCCACTCTCTCTCCCCTCTCCATTAAGGGGAACACAGAAAGCAAGAAACTTTAGCGAGAGAGAGAGGGAGACAGGAAAAAATGCATACAAAAAAGGATTCTTGCAACTGTGTATATTTACTACTATACAATCAAAATCCCATTATTATATCATATTATATTATATTAGAGAGAGAATTGGAGAGATCCCAGTCCCCAGATAAGAAATCATCACACTAACAAAAACGACCTTCTGTGAGACTGTGACATGAAATTTGTCAACATCCGTCTTTTTACATTCTCCGTAAAAAAATCCACTCTTTTCTCTCAAACCTCATACATAAAAGCTATGCAAGAGTTCTTAATTGGTTTCAGTTAAATCAATTTCTGGTTTTTGTGGCAATGAAAAGGAGATGGGAATTTCTATATGGTTCTAGCTTTTGGATACGGATTTAATTAGTGGAAATTTAATATCATATTCTTACCTATGTTAATCTATTTTATACCTAATATACAGTGCTTGCTTTTATTTTTTAAAAAGAGAAATGTATGGTCTCTATCATTGGAATGTGTATTAGATAAACCTTATATATATATGCAGTAATGTATTGTTGGAATATCGTTTTCTTGCACTCAAGACACAACAAAAGTTTAAATTTTTTTTTTTGAGTTCAAAACATTTGTGCGCGTCGTATAATTTAAATAAACATTCATAGGATATTAGCTTTGCGTATATAATATTGACTCCAATTATCCTGGCTTTTAAGTGGATATAACGCTTCTTGTAAATCTCTACGAATGAATCTCCTCATTTCTTCGATCGTCTAATCAAATTCATCTTCAAAGACTGGATTCCTCGTATAGATCGCATTAGAGATCTAAACAAATTTACGTCGAGATTAGATTACCGAAATTTTAGAAATCCGGTGAGCGTCGACGGCTCACGGTGGAAGAAGGGTGGCCGAAAATTTTTCTTCGAAAATTAGGAGTGGTCGAAATTGTGACAGAAATAGAGAAATTTTGTTTAAAAGTTATGTTATTTCATATAAATCATTAATGAAATATTTATAAGTTTTAATTCATGATCAAATTATGAATCTTTCTTGAAACAAGATATTGTAATTCCATTATTCAAAATATCTCGTGTATGTATTTTTATGCTATAATATATATATCCATGTATACATATACATATATATATATATATATATATATATATATATATATATATATATATATTAAATAACTTTTATTTGATTACTGAATTAATTAATTAATCTATTCTATATTCTTATAAAATATTTTATGAGAATTTTGCACTTAGTAGTAAGTACTACTAATTTATTATTTAATTAATATATTCTAAATCTACTAACTAAATAGTTGTGAACTCATTATAAACACGATCGATGATCAGACAGCGTCGATATGTAGATGGTACAAATCTCGTTCATATAATGAAAATTTTGAGTGACAAAATTTTTGCTTATCCATTTTTTACAACTGTATTTAATTAGCAATTGAGCTAAATTTCACAACTTCATTATGTGGAATCAATTTATAAATTCATTTATAAGCAATCTATTTGATATTCATCAAATTATAATCGCAAAATTCAATTACTCAAATTTGACTATCTCAACGGGAATACAAAATTCAATACTTGTGTGACCCTCAATATTTCATGGATATAAATAACCATGGGTTCACAACTTCGTGTGATTCAAAATAACATTTATTTTTATTTGAGTTTACCCTAATTAGACTCATTCTTTTCATCAATTCATTGATCAAAAACGTCAAAACTCAAGTCCAATTGCACTCATCGAATCATGGTAAGAGCGTCTAGTAGCATCGTCTCATGATTTCCTGGGTATCACCGATAGTATATCCAATAACCTTAAGTTATGAGTAGCGTATAGTACGATCACTTCAACTCATTTATCTTGATTAAATCTGCAACCATTGGTATAACGATAGTTAAAAATGAATTCAATAACGATATAATATATCTTTGAGTAATAATAGTGACATCGTATATGCAATTAGGAAAACACATTTTCTTAAAGCACGTGTCTTGCTCTGACGAGAGATTCCTTGCACTATTAACTCATCAGATCACATATTATATCTTCACACATAGGCGAGAGGTGAATCCCCAACTACAATGCATTGGCTCCTGCATATTTCGAAAATATAATAAACCTCGCCACCTGATGACCCTCAACGGATCAAAGTGCATGCCGGTACGTAGAGCATCTGCATTGTCCCAGGTTAAAGGACTAATGATGTATAATCATAACCGCAGACTATTTCACTCGAAAAGTGATAACCATTTGAAAAGTACGATGAAGGGTTGTTCAGTACAACATCAAATGATCACTCATTTATATAAATGAACATCTCCACATCCTTATCAATGAAACATGACGTTTACATAAAAAAATGTTGATCTTAAGTTCAAACGACTTTTATCCTCATTTTAGGCGGTTAAATCGACTAGAACATGTTTAAAATATACAATAGACTTTCTAATGAGTTTCATGATCTTATGTTGTGAGGTAGACTTCATAGTGCTTATTGTATATTTAAGGACTTTATATATTCAGCTTACAAGTGTATACAATTAAGTAAATTTCACAATTGGATAAAATCGTAAAATATTATTAAAATAAATATTGTTTTTGCATAAGAGTTAATAAAGTTCAAGTCACAAATTGGTTCGTTGGACACCTATTCTAATATATACGTCATAAACACCCTATAAATATGTAGAAGACTGTAGTGTGTGGTTTGTGTGTTCCAACAATTTACATATATTTCATAAATTAATTGTATTTCTTTTTCAGAAATAAATATGTAATCTTTAGTGTGCACTATGTTATTATTACATAATCAATGCAAACTAATCATGATTATCAAGGTACAATTATTTTTTAATTAATCAGATGGAATTCGAAATTGGTTTTAAAATTTCAACAAGCATTGTGTTTGCAAAGGACATCAGTATGTATAGTTTTTAAAAATAGAGATTTTAGCTTAAGGAATTGTTTATATCAATCAAGTATGATTGCCAACATCCCGCAGTGGTGTAGTAACATAAAATTTGATCTCTCCTTGAAATAAAATCCTCATACTCCTTTGTAATTTTTTTTTAAAAAAGTATGATTATAATTTTGCTTCGAGTAAAAAACAAACAACAAAAAATAATAATAGCAAATTAATAAAATTCCAGATTTGTGGTTTTTGTGCAAAAAAATTTAAATAAGATTTTTTTAATCTAAATTATCTTGCTATCTATCAACCAAGAGAGGTATAGAGTTAGAACATCTATTATTTTATATCTTTATGTGATCTTTATAAATTTTTGAAAGGCAAAAACTTGTGTGAGACGGTCTCACGGTTCGTATTTTGTGAGACGGATATCTTATTTGGGTCATCCATGAAAAAATATTACTTTTTATTGTGAATATCGGTAGGGTTGACTCGTCTCACAGATAAAGATTCGTGATACCGTCTCACAAAAGACCTGCTCTGTTTGAAATTACTATATTTTCTAATTATTGATATGATATTAAATTTTAGGTTTACAATTAATAATTTATTACATATATATATGTGTTTCGATAAGTACTGGTTATATTATACTGAGCAAACAAAAATTATCTTTGCTCCCTCGTGATTCAGGGTTTTTAACACTCTCCTCAAATCTAAAAAAACTTGTTATCCCTAAATGATCAAATATTCAAAAATAATTTAAAAGTCTTTTTCAAAACATGAATATAATTATTTTTTTTAAAAAAGATAATTTAATCAAATATAATACATATATACGTGTGTGTGTGTGTGTCTGTGTGAGTGTGAATAGCCCACATAAAATAAAAGGTTATAAATGCACTAAAGAGAGGCTACGAATACATCATTAATAATTAAAAAAAACGTGGATACATTAAAATCGCCATTACTTGGAAGACTTGAGCATTATTGGTCCCTCTTTGCAATTAATCATTATTTTTTAAAAAAAAAATGATGATAATAATAATAATATAAAATTTTAATCTTATCTTCTATGCCTTCAAATACATAAATTAATTATACAATGATTTATAATAATTATTTGGAGTTGAAAAACTGATGTTGAAAAAATATTAAATCTTCTATTTTAGGTGAATGAATCAAATTTAGTTAAATGGCAAAAATTTTGAAAATATAGATTCGATGAGTCAATAATTAAGGAACTCAACCCTCAAATTGCCATATTTTGCGTTAATTAATTAATAATTAATCACGGTGGCTAAAATGCTATGAAATAATCAATTTTGGGTCCATCAACGATTATATATATATATATATATATATATATATATATATAACTGATTAATTTTATGAGATAAATCTCTTATACAACTGATTCATAAAAATATTTTAAACATATATAAATCATTGAGGTCGTCTCACAATAATTATTTATTATTTTTAATTATTATTTGTATAAGATAATAATTGTGATATTTGAATTTGTTGACATAGCACTAGTATTATAAAATCAAACCAAATTCTCTTGGACAATTTAGCCACTGTACTTTGTCATAACTATGGAAAAGAAAATCATTATTGTGTTCTTATCTGATTGGTTGATGATCTGTTCCAAGAAAGTCTTCATTGTTTTAATACACTATTGCACTAATATGTATGTGTATCATTATCAATTGAGTAGGTTTCTTATGAGATGATTTTTTGTGAGACGGGTTAACCCTATCGATATTAACAATAAAAAGTAATACTATTAGCATACAAAGTAATATTTTTTAATGGATGACTCAAATAAGAAATATGTCTCACAAAATACAATCCGTGAGATCGTCTCATACAAAAATATGACATAGTGGAGCCCTCACGGATAAATAAAATTTGTAAAATCGTCTCACAATAGATCTACTAATTTTTTTTTTACCATTACCTTCATCCGAATAAAATACATATACATGATTCCTTAAACAAAAATAAATATTATAAATATAATAGAGTTTATCCAATATAATTTATTTGATTAACGTGATTTATAATTAATATATTAATTTGATATTTATCTAATACGCACAAAAAGACCGCTTCAAACAAACAAAAAAAATGATAGATGAAATTTGAAAGGAACTACCTAATGCGCATACGAATTGATGGGTGGCTTTTTTAGGCGGGGAATGTGGCAGTCAATGGTCAACGCAATTTCTATCATAAAGTTCGTGTTTGCCTTGTAAATTACTATTTTAAAAAATGTGATTCACAACCAAATATTGAAAATTCTTATAATTTTTGCATATCATAATCAAAATTTCATGCATAAATTAATTCATAATAATAATGATGATGATATATATTTACAATGCGATTATATTGCTTATCTGATTTCTTTTAATTGATATATTGTAAATAAGAAACAACTGATTGAAAAAATCGTGATTTATTATAAATTTATATGAATCAAATCGAATTTTTTGTGATTAAGTTAACCGAAATTAAGAGCATAGATATAATTTAGAACGGTAGTTAATCTCTCATTCAAATTAAATATCTAAGTTAACAATTAAATTATTCTAATTTATTATATATGTAGCGATTTTTATTATATTAAATATACACCGAGATGTTTCTTAAAAATGGATGCTCTCGTGATTTGGAATAAAGTAATTAATATCATTAAGTTGTAAAAAAAGATCGTTTTTACATTAATTCAAAACTCCAAAAGTGTTTGTGAGAGTTAAAAGATCTGTTGAGCGTCTCGTTGCTATGTCATAATAGATCCGAACACTTGCCCCGGATCAACTTTCAGATCGTAATTGTTTTGGCGAAACTTGTCTAATTCTAACTTTTGGTCAAACACCTTAAATTAGTTTAGTGATTGTATTTGCATATATGTTTTCATGAAGGCAAACATTTTTTCAGCAGAAGCTATCATCGCTATATTTAAGCTCTTACATGTAAGCGTTTCGTTGGGGCAGTTCAACGTCCATAATATAATATTGTGTTTTGAATAAATAATAATAATAATAATAATAATAATGATAATAAGTTCTTAAATGTTTATAAAAAAATACATTTTTAGGGGATAAATGGAGTTTTAATATATTATCGTTATTTTTTTTAGGGAAAATACAACTAATTTACAGCTTACTAATTAGTTGGATGACATTAAAAAAAAATAATTATTGTTGCTGCGAATTATAAATATTGACTTGTCTATAGAATAAAGATCCAAAATGTAAATAAAGAGACAAAATTTGTGTGAGACGATCTCACGGGTTGTATTTTGTGAGACGGATCTCTTATTTGGGTCATCCATAAAAAAATATTATTTTTTATGCTAAGATTATTATTATTTATTGTGAATATCGGTAGGGTTGACCCGTCTCACATTTAAAGATTCATGAGACCGTCTCACAAGAGATCTACTGAGATTTAAAATGTCCATGTGTTTCCATTTGTTTTTGTGTTGTATTATCATGATTGAGTGTTTATTGTTTTACTAAAAATTATAACAAATATTAATATTACAACTCAAATATTTTACATTGTATATCAACTTAAACACCAAACGTTATTGTTGGTGGTAACAATGTAATTCAAATATTTTAAACTGCACAAGTAGCTCAATCATCAATGTTCGATCGTTCTCTCTACAATGACAATTATTGCACTTCAATAATCTATCTCACAACAATTGTACTCAATGTAATCATTCAGAATCAAACTTGTCACCTTGACTCTGATAAAAATTTTAGAAACAAACATTTGTCGTTTTACCATAAATTATAGATGTTCGATACAACTCAAATATTTTAAACAGTATAACAGCTAAAATACCACGGTTCGATTGTTATCCCAATATAAATAACTATTGCAGTCTAACACTTCGTTTTATTATTATTATTAGCGAATTATTTTTTACTAATTTATAGTTTTTTATTAAAAAAATAATTTAAAACGAAAGTTGGAATTTTGTTCGGCGGAATTTATTGCGTGATGAGAGTTCTTTTTATTATCGAAAATGTTAGAACATACGAGATAAGGTTTTGTCATATTACTATTTTTGATGTTTGTGTGTCAATGTTCTCTACAACTGCATCATACGACAAACAAATTTTTATATCAGTTTAATCTGAAAAATATTAATCATAAATTATTTTTATAAATAGTTTACATTATTATATGCAACGAGATCATGTAGTGTGTTAAAAATCTTATATATTTTGGATTAGATCTTTCGTGAGTTGTATAGATAAATTTGGCTGATTTTTTTTTCTGAGCTAGTTTTTGGGATTGAGATGTTAGCAGAGTCCATATCCACCGTTATGTGTTGGACTGCCTTATGGATCGCTCGATAATTTATTGTAAATTTCACGTTTGAGTTGTTCATTCTCGAGCTCGATGGAATGTGTTAAATATCTCACATCTATTGAATTAAGTCTTTAAGAGTTGTATATATGAACTTGGACAATCTTTCTCTCTTGAGTTAAATCTTGAGTTGAATTAGGACTAAGTCATAATCTTAACACAAACATCCCTCAAAAATTATATCAGCTTCCGTGGTGCAAAATTTCAAGAAATAAAAAAAAAATCCTTCGCATAAAATTAACAACATTTAAAATTGTGTGTTTTTAAAAATCAGACATAAAAAATCTTACAAACAAGTGACAATCCCGGTGAGACAATTTCTATAATGCGTAGGCCTCCCAAAAGGTAACGAAAGCATGCAAAAGTTTTCTCAGGCCGGACGAAGATTGGTCTTCCAATGCAAAGGCACAAGGGTGCTTTGCCTACAAATTTACTCTAAAAATAACAAATTTATTTTTCTAAGAGCCCAAATCTACGGTTTGTTTCAACCTGCCTGCCTGCACGGGCAATGAACGGTCCGGATCACTACCACATTTATATTCTATATTCTATATTTTATATTGTAAAGATATTTTAATTCAACTCTAATTCAATGTAATAAGATTATTAACGTGTACTTTTTCCATTAATTTGGATGGTTGTCACATATTATTAATCAATTCATGTCGATATTATTACATATAGTAAAAAAAAACAATCGAAATGAACGTAAAACAAAATTTTGAACTGATAAAATTGAATGCTGGCACAAAAAACATGCTTTATTACATCAAAATAAATATGGCATAAAGTTCGGCTATATTAAATTTGTAGTTTTTTTAGGTAAAAATAATGGTACGATAAAGACTTTTCCTCCTATTGTTGCCAAAGCCAATCTTCGCTTCAATTTTTTAATTTATCCAAAATCAAAATATTTCAAAAATAGAATTATTAATTTAATTTTTGTCCATAATCTTCGTCTAAACACACTCAAACCCAAAATCTTATCACTCGTCGCTACGCAATGCATACTTTAGACAGTAGATTTTTTTCAATAAAAAACAAACAAACAATAGATCCATTTGTAAAACACAAAAATTAACGTAAGACGGGCTCACTGATAAATTTCGTGAGATAAATATTCTATCTGTATCGCTCATGAAAAATAATTATTTTATGCTTAAAATATTATTTTTTATTTTAAATATAGACATGATCGATTCGTCTGACAAATAAAGATACGTGAGATCGTCTCTAAATAATCATTTATCTTTATAAAATAGACATTTTTATCGAGTAGTGGACATAATTGGCGTGACCTAACCTAACCAATTGATGGTAACTAATTCTTACGGAATTCAACATCACAATTAATTACAAATTTAATTTTAAGATGAAATTAAATTCAATAGAGCCAGACTAGACTATTTAATTTTAAAATTATGGAGTATAATTACATAATTACCCTCCACTGTACTTCCAAAAAGATACACTGCTCAACCTCAGGTTGGTCCAACTACAAACTTTTAAAAAAGGCTTATCCACACAACATTGACTAGAAATTCATTCCAAAATATTATCACCAGAAAATTTAATTAAAATCCAATTTTTAAGTTTATTTAATCCACACCAACAAATTATATATAATTTTATCGAAAATAAATTTTGTCGTCGAGTATCGGTTTTTTTAAATAAAAAAATTTAAATGTAAAAACCCGTCAATCCAAACCCTTGAAAGATTCTTATCTTGTTATTCGAGTTAAATATCACGTACGAATATGAATCTCAAAATATAGGAGTGATATGGTACAGATACAAATCGAAAAATTGAATACCGGGAGGATCAGTCGTTTCATATGTATGTTCGAATGAATCAATTATCTTTATTAAATTTAAAAATATTTGAATTACACGATTACCATAAAAAAAAATTAACTTTCGTTAGGCAGCGAGGAGTTTCCACTGTGTCGTTTGTCTTGATTTGTTGGTGGATTCACATGGAATGTTTTGTCATAACGTGAATGACATACGAGTCCTACGAACAGGCCAACTTTTTAAACTTTGCAGCTTTACTCAGACAACATTCGGATAATAAGGGAAATCTCACTTGTGACAGCCGATGAAATTAATTAAATCCAATATTTATATAAAAATTTAAAAAAAAATCAAGCATAAACCTCTTACGAATATGGCAAAATATGTTTTGACTTTAAAAAATAAATGATTTAAAAGTATTTTAAATTTTACATATTTATGTGAATATCGATGAGATATCATTTACCTGTTAGATTAATAAAATATAAAAAAAAATACACATCCTCGATATTTACTTAAATATGTTCACCTACAAAACTATATATATATATTTCTTGTGACTTTAGACCACCATGGTGGCTCCCACCATGTCTATTCATTATCATCATATATGTGATAATAAAATGGAAAATGTACGAATCTTTCTTACCTAACAATTGGAATAAATTTTAGAGATTTAAATTTAAAGTGGCGTGGAAAATAAAAATAGAAAGTAGTATATAATTTAAGAAAATATGAAGAACTACATGCATAGGCATTTTTCCATAAACTTGAAGTGGTCCAGAAACAGAAATTTATATATATATATATATATATATATATAAGTATTAATTGATTTGGACTTTTGCTGGTGGTTTAATTAATTCGTCTGCATATTATTTGGTTTGATAGTCAATGAAATCTCTCTTCCCAATTTGTTGTTTTTAGGACATCTCCAATCTTGAAACCCTATTTTGGCGCAGGATTTTCTTATCCAAAGGAGCTGAGCTAGTTTGCACCATTTCCTCTTCTCCAAATTTGGTACAGAGGAGTGGCGCAGAGCTCTTTATTTTTTTTATTATAAAATAATTATATTAAAGATTATAAATATTATTTAAATAATAATATAATTTTTATTATATTATTCCATTTTTATTATATTATTCCAATAATTAGATATTTAAATATAAAAATTAAAATAAATCAAATAGATAGGTCGGAGAATGTCCACGTTCGATTCAAAAACTAAAATAAATTTAATAAATCAAATAAAAAATATTTTGAGAATATTTTTTTTAGAGTAAGATTTGAAGTTGATGGGTTGAAGATAAATATTGTATTTGGTACAGAAATTACACTATTTTAAAATAGAGTTTTGGGTTGGAGATGATCTTAGTAAAGAACAAGTTACAAATTTTATTTATGAGTAGGTCTCTTGTAAGACGGTCTGTGAGACGGGTCAACCCTACTGATATTCACAATAAAAAGTAATATTCTAGCATAAAAAGTAATATTTTTCATGAATGACCCAAATAAGAGATCTGTCTCACAAATACGACCAGTGAGACCGTCTCACACAAGTTTTTACGTTTATTTATTGAGCAAGTCTCTTGTGAGACGGTCTCACGAATATTTATCTGTGAGACGGGTCAATCCTACCGATATTCACAGTAAAAAATAATACTCTTATTATAAAAAAGTAATATTTTTTTCATGGATGACCCAAATAAGATATATGTCTCACAAAATACGACCCGTGAGACCGTCTCATACAAGTTTTTGCCTTAATTATTTCCTCATTAATTTTACAAGACACATTTATTTAGTTTTTTTAAAAGATATTCTTTATTTAGAACAATAATAAAATAAAAATACATTTTAATTTAGTGTGTGTGTATATATACACATGTCAAATAAAAAAAACACAGAGGAGAGGATTTTTTAAAACGTTACTTAAAGAAAAAAGTTTTTTTTTAAAAAAAATTTAATATCGGAAAGAAATATAAGCCCAATTAACATGAAAAGCACGACCTTTGGCCCAATATTATTTCCAAATATATTTATGATTATATTATACTTAAGAAAATATGATAAATATATAGAGAACATTATTAAAATATGCATATTTATATAATTAGCATAAGTTTTATATATTTTTATCTAGTTCACATTTGGTCCAACCATGTGACAAAGCACACACGGTCCTATTTTACTTTAGAGTTAGCAAGAAAAATATTTTATCTCATTTATCTTGTCCTTAAATTTTTTTAGAATAACAAACATTATTTTTTTATTAATATTATTATGTTCCACTGTTTGGTAAGTTGATTATTTTCAGGTAAAAACTTGTGTGAAACGGTCTCACGGTCGTTTTTTGTGAGATGAATATCTTATTTAGGGTCATCCATGAAAATATATTACTTTTTATGCTAAGAGTATTACTTTTTATTGTGAATATCGGTAGGCTTGACCCGTCTCACAGATAAAGATTCGTGAGACCGTCTCACAAGATACATACTCTTATTTTTATTAGATCTATATCTGTAAGACGGATCAACCCGATCTATATCTACGGTGAATATTTTGTCTCGTAAAAAATATTTAGAGTGGAAATAATATTTTCACTCAAGTAAGCATATACAATAATATTTGTTCATTACACAACTAACAAAAATGATACTTTTGCAGTAAAAAAAAAATAATACTTTGAACACAAAAAATTAATATTTTTCATGTGTCAGGTCGTCCGTGATTCATCTCATAAAGTTAACTCTTGAGACAAGTTTCACAAAAAAATTTATGCATAAAATAATAACATTGTCTACATTTAACTCTCATTTTTTTCACGTGATATAATATATCGAATAATGTGAAAACATGACTTGTGAGATAATTTTACAGGAATTTTTTGTGTATAAATAATACTATTGTCCACAATTCATGGTCTTACAAGAATTGTGTGTACGAAATAATAACATTATACAAATTCCACTCTCGTTTTTCATAAGATGCATTACATTGAATAACGAGGTATCACCGCATCGAATAAATAGTCAACGAGTTTGTAATAAATAATCAATTTTATATTTAAACAAAAAATTTTATTCAGTGTAAACTAATCTTTTATTTATTTCCCCGTTCCGTACGACATTGCGGCTACTGTTTCCTTTTCAAATGCCAAGGTCGAGTTCACATCCACGGATCTTGGGGGTCCTCAAATTACCTAATTCTCCTTTCTCTCAACCTTAATCCCCCAAAATGCCAGTGAGTTTATCTTATATCGGGATATTTATTTTCGATTTTTGTTTTATGTAAGACGTTTATACAAAACAAAAATAAATAATATATCTCTCGATATAACATAGGACTCACCAAACTACCTATCAGACGAAGTCACTCTGACAAGTTTGCCCTCCAGGTGGTCCACCATATCCAAATTCAATTATTTACAGTTAATTTAATTTAATTTAATTTTAGAGTCAACAACGATTTTAAAATAGAATTTAATCTAGGAGGTCAAATTCTAATGTTTCAACTTCAATATGATATTCGGCAACAAAAAATGTAATATTCAATCAAAAATATATGTGCATGCCACCTAATATAGTTTGAATATGTCTCAGTATGATACGATCACACAAATTTATGTCAATGAGATGTATCGACACGGTTCATATATAGAACGAAAATTAATATTTTTTAGAGTAAAAATATATTTTTTCATGGGATAGGTCGGATAAAACATCCGTCTGACAAAATTGAAATGTGAGACGATTTCCTTGAAATTTCTATGATATGATTATATGGTCTTTGACCTATTAGGGAGCTAAGTATGTTGAAATATATATTATTAACAATATTTGATCTGCTCAATCTTTTTGAAAAAAAATAAATTAATTTGATATCATTATTATTTTTATTTAATGTTCAAATGTTGTAAGATATATTAATGATGTTTGGCATGTGCTACATGCTTGTACGTTTTTTTCAATTATTTAATTTGATTTATATTTTAATCAGGGTCATGTCATGATTAAAAAAATAACGAGAGATTAAATTGTATTTTAAAATAATGAATTAAAAAAATAAGTAAACAAAAATATGAAAACCAATGTCGACTTTCGGTGTCTAAATTGATATTTTCTCCACTAAACTCAGGTTCTCTGAAGTAGATATCTACATTTTATTAATATATTTTATTATAAAAATAGAGTATAAATTTGATTCTATTAAAAAAATTAATAAATAGTAATAGATTTATATTTTTAGATTGTTTTTGTTTATCGATTCAAAGGTACACCATTTATGACGTGGAATTTTATGAGGGATCGCCTCGTTTGTCTTTTTCTGATGTCATTATTAAGCAAAGTGAGGTGATGTCATTATATATATACATATATATATAGACACACACATGTACGACAGACTAATAAAGAAATGGATCACCATTTTTCGAAAGATATGCACTACATGCCAAAATAACGTGGAGGAGTTCTTTTATTAGATGGTTTCACGAATCTTTATATGTGAGACGGGTGGTCAGTCCTACCGATATTAACAATAAAAAGTAATACTCTTAGCATAAAAAGTAATACTTTTTCATATATGACCCAAATAAGATATTCGTCTCACAAAATATGACTCGTGATACTGTCTCACACAAATTTTTGCCAACGTGGTGAATTTATCATATTAAAATTAAATAAATAAAATAATATATTATTTTATCCCACGGTTATAAAACTCACCTGTATTGAAATATATCGAGTTACCCCAATGTTATCATTGAAAATAAGTTTCAGTTGAAAACACAGCAATCAATAATGATGGTGATGAAGTTTGTAAAATATACTCCAAGATTGAAATTTCATTTTTAACAAGTTTAAACCACATATTTTAAATTCGTAAGACGTCAGGTTGAACAAAATTTAGGTGAATATTAAAGTCAATTTATATCAAGTCCATCAATCAATCAATTTCAATAGTAATCGTGGTGAATTTCAATACACACAAAACGATTTTTAATTGAAATATATTCCTCAAATCAAGTTGTTTTTTTTTTTCTCCAGATCAAATCCATTATTCAAAACAAAATTTCATGTTATATTTTTGACCGATAAATATGAAACTCGAGATTTCGAATACATAATAACAAATACATTACTTTGCTTGACAATATTCAAATTCCAAATAGTTATAGTTTGAGTAATTGGAATAGATTTCAAATTCATCGTAATATCAAATCAATTTTGAATCGTCCCTCAAATACTACTCAAATTCAAATTCTCTCGTCTAAACGCAACCTTTGACAATTTACGCATAGCTCGTGTGTGTTATACATGTCAAACAAAAATATTTCATCAAGTAATAACAAAGGATTAGTGTGATGTATATAAATTTCATTAAAATATGTTTTGTACTTATTATTTTATTTACTTATGTAAGGAAAAAATATTAAGATGAGCAAAGGGCCCACAATTAAATAATCCCATTGAATGCAGAAGGCCCGCATAATGTGTGGCATTAAATCTCATTGGGACAGAAGAATCTTTTAGTTTTCGGTCTACGCCATAAATTTATCCCAAATTCGAGTATATTAGAGCCTTGGAGACAATAAATATTGGGAAAATATATAAATAAGATTTATAAAAATGATATTATTTATATTCAGAAAAATGAATGACAAAAACTTGTGTGAGACGGTCTCACGGATCGTATTTTGTGAGACAGATCTTTATTTAGGTCGACCATGAAAAAATATTAATTTTTATGCTAAAAGTATTACTTTTTAATGTGAATATCGGTGGGATTGACCCGTCTTATAGATAATGATTCGTGGGACCGTCTCACAAGAGACTTACTCAAAATGAATATAACATGTTTCTTGTTTAAGTTGGTGGAGAAAATTATTACAATTGGATCTCGAACTTAAGATATCGTCTTAAATTTGAGATATTAACGTGAGATCGGTATAATATAACATGTTTTTGGTATGAGCTTTGGGGCATGATTTTTTTTTTTTTTTTTTTTTGAACCAGGGGCATGATTTTTTTAAAAATATATTTCTGTTAATATTATGTATTTATTAAATAAGGTAAAATGCTTTTTAGAGTAAATATTTGAAATGCTCCAAAAATAAAATAGGATTGTGAAACGGAGACGTCAGCCCTACCAAGACGGGTCTCTCATGTCACGGTTTGGATCCATTAGGCAGTGTCGGCATTATATGGGCTTTATGAAAATGACGTGTATTTGTTATTAACTCGGCCCAAATTAATATTGTTTTTGTATTTGGCCTTGTGGAGGAAATACCCAAGATTTCTAGATCCATTCACCTTTTGCCTAGTTAGGTTTGTATATTTTAAACCCTATTTTTATCATTTTGGTCGTATTTGGAATGATAAATTTGATTTGGATATAATTTCAAATTACACACATTCTGGATGTATTTAGAATTCATTATAATTATTATTGAAATATATAACTTGATGTTGATTGGGTTTGAAGTTTACTTGAATTTTGTCAATCAGAACAAGTAAAAATTTAAAATTTATCGTATCAAATTCATCACTCCAGACGCTATACACACACACATGTGTGTGTGGATCGAAGATAACAGTTTAGAGGAGAGAGTGAATGAAAAGTTATGCAAACTATGTAAAACAATGACAAGTTTAAGTTGTGTTAACAATTTAAATTAATATTTCAATCGGATTGAGTAATTTGAGCTACTAGAAACAAATTATAATGGTATAAACTATTCAACTTACTTAGTGAGTATGATATAAAAGTTACGGCCCAATTTACATCAGTTGACGTATTTGCACAAATAACAATCTCAACAACACAAAAAATTAATATTAGGTAAAAGGCAAGAATTTATTTATGGAAGTTCGGAGGCTAAACTCTACATATTCACTTCTTTTGTTTGCAGAAGGATTTCAATATGAGATTTGATTGGTACAATATATTGTGCAAATTCACTTCATCTTGGTTCCACAACCCTAATGAGCTGAAATTCCTAGTACTCTTTAGTTCAACTTGATCTATTCAGAATCATATTTCTGACATCGATCATCACAATACAACAATACTCGTATGTAAAAGATAAGTGAGAATACAAAGTGCACAATATTGATCCTTAATCGATCTGATGGAAAACTGAGTGTGTGCAAAAACAGATTAAAGATGATGTTGTGTTATTTGAAAGCTTGAAGAAGATTGATAAAGCAAAACTTGTTCTGAGAGATCTTTAGTCTTGATACATCCCTTATTTATAGGCGTTGGTCCCAAGTCAATAAATATATATGGTGCTCACATATGTATTTGGTAACTGACATTTATGCAGATATTGTCACGTGTCCTTGTTGTTTTCTCAAATATATTATCAGTCAATTCAAATTCCTTAGACACTAGTTAAAAAGAAAAATCAACAAAACTTCTTTATTTTATTCTTGCTGAAAATTTTATTAGAAACTCATACATAGACAATTTATCTTCAGAGAATGTTGACAGACTGGTCTTCAAGTTGATCTGTTATGTTCGAATAACTTGGTACAAGTTATGCCGATGAAGAGACTCTATCAGATCAAAATAGTTGAACACCTCGATTTGTTTGTTCGGTTTAGCTAGTAACATCGTATGTTGATCATCGTACTAATAGTCTTGTTTAGTTCAGCTTTATGATCTGCATTAATATAAGTTTGAGCTAAATCAGTTTAATTTGTAATCAGAAAAACTTAGATATAAATTTTACCTTAAATTTTTTTCGTTTTTTATAATGTCAAAACTAATCTGTCTATTATAAACAAGATATATGAACATATATTAATGTGCAACAATAAAAAATGAAAATTCTGTAAGAGTTATATCTCCTTATTTATCTTTTTCTTGAACATGTGATGAAATGTGTTGCTTGGTTTGTAGGTGATACTTTAGCTGCTGTGATGATGACCATGACCATTACCACAAGAACTTCCACCATGTGGCTTATTGTGCAGAGATAACGAGGAGGAAAGTTTTGATATGTCTTGTTCTTTCGGCTTTTTCTCTTTTTGACATCACATTTTTTACCTTGTAAGAATGTAACCATGTCGAAGATCTGAGTCCAAAGGGTTTCAATATGTCCTATCAGCACAGCTTCTTGCTTCTCAATTCAGCAAATAAGATCAACATTATGCATGTTTTAAGTATTAGGGTTTCAATATGTCCTGTCAGCACAGCTTCTTGCTTCTCAATTCAGCAGATAAGATCAACAATATGCATGTTTTGAGTATGTTTAAGTTCAGATATCTTACTTGAGTGCATATTCATAATTTTGAGCATTTCAGTAATCTGTTAAGAAATATTTGTCTTGAAAATATTTTGATTCAGAGAAGATGTCATCTGATCTGCCCTAAGTCCAATGATATTGTTATGCATATTCATCAATGATTGATTAATGAAATGAATTCAATCAAAATGTGGAACTTTTGGATCACATCCTTGATTTTGATCTTGGAACTTCGGAGGTTTGATTGGTGGAGAAGTGTGTGCCAGTTCAAGTGCAGGTGTTTTTTGATCTGTGGATGGATGTAGGCATTTGCGGTTCAGGGTCATCAGCGATCTATTTTGTTGGTATCTTTTCTTGTTCATCGTCTTGAGCTGGTAGCTTTTTCGGAGTAATGATGGAAATAATTCGAAACATTTTTTGAATTAGCTAATCATCTGATGTGAGCTGAGTTGAAGATGCTACATTTATCTGATTTGTCGTATCAATATGTTGAGGAGGTGAGACACTGTATGTTCTGTTAGGGATGTAACGTTAGACTTGGGATCCATTACTGTTATTGATTTCCATGGTAGGGCCATTATGATAAGTGCATCAGTCTCTAGAGCAGATGTTGGAGTTATTTCAGGAATAATCATGTTGTCCAAGGTCTGCAGCATCTTTGTTGTTGTAAGCAACGAAATTTCAAGAAGAGCTTCTGAACAATGCGAGAGCATCGAGTCTTCCTTAAGTTGTTCACCTTGTTGCTGTTACAAAACATCTTTAAGAAATTGATCGATGGAAGAATCAGATGTTGGTACTTGGTCAGCTTGAGTCATCGTTTCCTCTTCCCTATCGAACTGTTTGATTTGTTACTCCAGATTCATGTGATCTGAACGATTTTATTCATGAAGTTCTTCAATAGATAGAGGCCGTTGGAGCTATATTATCATCAGATTGACACTCATGGACAATACATGTGCGTTCATCTCCAACTGACCGATGATTGCAGAGTCATCATGTGTTGTTGGTCCTGAGGATTGAAATTTTGTATTTTCGTGCTAATATGTAGCCTTAAGCTACTCTCCTTTATCATCATGCCAAGAAATTCTCTTCTCTAAAGAGCTTCAGGAATGATCTGAGTCTCTGTCAATTCCTGAATTTGATTTTCTCGAGCTGTCATATGTTCATGTTTCTTCGGAGTCTTTATCTCTGAATAATGCCCGAACATTATGTTGTTTTCCCATTTATGAAACTTCTTTAGTTGAATATTAAATATTTTTTATACTTCCTGCATGGCCAGATTAATACCCATTTGAATAGCTGACAACGGCTTGGACGGTTCAATAAGAGTGCATTTTCCATTATCTTTGGAGTCAATCTGAGGAAAGCCCCGTTCATGAGAAACAATGTTTGTTTCAACTATTTTGATGTCTTGAATGGAACGGTTGGGATGTGAGTTGTACTTATAGGTTCGTTGAAGTGCTTTATCAGTTTGGTTTTCTTGGTTCTTTCCTTCTTCTGAGGAGCCGGTGAACAGACTTGGATGAGTAGTAGCTTCTCTTCATCAAAAGACTCCTACATATTTTCTATGGGTGTCTGAGAATTTCTCTGTGTGGTTGGAATGACTTGTAATACGAGACATTGCTACTCATCGATAAATATTACAAGTTTCTTGTAAAAAAAGCTTTATGATGAATGCAAGAAAATTTAGATTTTTATAAAGCTGAATTTTTAAAACTCTAAGAAAATATATTTTTATACTAGACTCATATAATATAAAATTAGATCAAATATTTAGACTTTTAAACTTGATAAAAATCATAAAAAAAATGTAGAATAAGTACAACGAGGTACAATCTTGAACGAGTTCGCTCACCATCTTTTGAGTTTCCATTCACCCCATGATGTAGATAATTTAAAAAAAACGTCAATGGCGGCTTAAATTGATAAACTAAGATATCCCCTCAAAGACAGCGTCGTTTTGACGCGATTACCTAGAAAAGATCTCATCCGTCAATCGCAATCAACGGCTCTAAATCCTCCCCCTTTCCCAAAAAGCCCTAAATTCTCCATCCCCCTGCATCCACAATCCCTATATAAGCACACCCCAGCTTTTTCGCTCCCAGCCTCGGCTCTCCCCTGTATTTCACCGATTCCTCTCTCTAAATCTGTGCTATCTTCTCCGATCGACCTTCGCCACCGAGGATGTCGGACGAGGAGCATCATTTCGAGTCCAAGGCCGACGCCGGAGCATCGAAGACATATCCTCAGCAAGCTGGAACCATCCGTAAGAACGGTTATATAGTCATCAAGAGCCGCCCTTGCAAGGTTCATTTTTTTTCTCATTCGTTTTATGCAATTGAAGGTGTGAGTATTGTATTTATTGATTTGAATTTCACGTGTATGATTTTGGTGTGTGCCCGTGCGTGTCTTTATTTGTTTTTTAGATCCGAGTAATTATTTTGTTGGCTAATGATAGCGAGAATTATGTTGTTTTGTTTGTATTTGGGCTTTATGTTGTTTATTAATGTCGGTTTTGAATTTGTGATTTATTTCCGTCAACAATTTTTGGCAAAGTTTTACTTTTGATTGGTGTTGTGGTTTGTATTACTGGATATGTACCTTTTAGATCTGACTCGTCTGATCTTATGATTCTTCTGTAAGTTTATTCCCGAGTTTCAAATACTAGTTTTGAACACCTATGTACTTGCAAAGTTTGCATCACAGGATTGACATAAGAATTTAGAGAAGTGGAGATGTTGAATATTGCATTTTTGGTAAAATCATAAACGAAGGTTGATTTTTTGTTCCTCCTATGATATGAGGGGTGAACCCATCTGCCCTTCCGAAGCGCTGCGATTAAGGGTTTTGAGGAAAGTAAATGTGAAATTTAGAAAATTGAGGACTACTTGTAAGTGCTCGCTCTAGAAAGAAAATAGGTGCGTGCAATTTAGGGCACTGAGTAGAAAATTAGAAACAAACTAAATAATACACTTGCTTGTATGGAATAAATTGGATTAAAATTGTTGTTAAGGTCATGCATGATCTTGTTACGATTGCTTTCTTCACTTACAATGTCTCTGCATTTGGTAATTATGTCGCGCATCTATTGAGTGCTTACTGTATGCGTATTTATTGCAGGTTGTGGAAGTTTCAACCTCCAAAACTGGGAAGCACGGGCATGCTAAGTGTCACTTTGTTGCTATTGACATCTTTACTTCTAAGAAGCTCGAAGATATTGTCCCCTCCTCCCATAACTGTGACGTAATCTTATTTACTTTGATTTTGTGCTTTTAATTCAATTCTGTTATTTGTTCTGGAGAGTGTTGAAAGTGATTTTTACTGAATTACAGGTTCCACATGTCAATCGCACTGACTACCAGCTTATTGATATCTCTGAGGATGGATTTGTATGTGATTGATTACCTTTTCTATTAATTTTATCGCTTTATTATGCCAGAAAACATTTTGTAATAGCCTGATAATTAAATGGTGTAGGTGAGCTTGCTCACCGAGAATGGCAACACTAAGGATGACCTTAAGCTTCCAACTGATGAATCTCTCCTTACCCAGGTTAGATTTATTTCAAGCTGTTATTGATGTCTTAGAAATCTCTTTTTATCAATTATCATACGTTCGATACCAAATTCTTTAGTCGGGAGTTGGGGCCATAACTTTTGTGTTGCACTAACCTCTTCGATGGGCTGGGGTCGATCAGATAAAGAAATTTTGAAATTTTATGTATAGTTTTTCTGTTATGACAAGTTTCACCTTCCAAATTCCATTAAATCATTCCTATCACCCCCTGTTGTGTGGCCCTTCCTTTCCCAAATATCTGCGTATGTCATTCATTGTATTTATATTTGCGTTTCCTTACTATCTTTGAACTCTAGTTGTGCAAGTAAAATAATTATTTATTAATCTGTTAATAATATTTTCTATTTATACTGACATACAGATTAAAGATGGGTTTGCTGAGGGGAAGGATCTTGTTGTGAGTGTTATGTCTGCCATGGGAGAGGAGCAGATCTGCGCCCTCAAGGATATTGGTCCCAAGTAGCTTGTTTGCTAGCTGGGATTGCTCCATGGTTTTACTCTACAAGGAAATAGAAGTTATGGTACAGATTTTAGTAAATGATAGGATGACTATCGAGCCATCACGATAGTATGGAATTATCAGACCGAATTGACGATGGTCTGTGCCCTCGACTATTAAGTGACTACCTTTTTTCGTATTACTGGCTTCGTCTCGCAACACTGCTAGTCTTTTTATTGTATCCCTTGTTTTCTAATTTTTTTCCCAGAGCTGTTTGAATTTCATATTGTTTATTATAATGTGGGGGAGTGAATTGGATTTGGCAGCAACTTTATTAGTTTTGTTGCATTGCTTGTTAATTATTAACATGTTAGATTTGTGGTTCCCGCCATATTATTTTATTGACAATTTAATGATATTTCTTGCATCTCATTGATAATTATTTTCTTAATTTCCAATATTGTGGGGAAAAAATTTAACGAGCGTGATTTTGTTCCAAATCTTTGATAAATATATTTGAAGTTTGGAAGGCCAAACGAGAGAAAAGTTGGTAGAACATAAATTTCTCATAAATACTAACGCTATTTTTCTTTTGTGTAAAGCTTTTAGGTCATCAACTCAAAATTTTATTTTAAAGTAATTTTATTTTAAAATAGTGTAATCTCTGTACTTAATATAATATTCATCTCTAATCTATTTATTTCAAATCTTACTCTAAATTAAATATTTTTATTTATTTAATTTTTTTATTAGTTGTTAAATGTATATTTTTTAAATTTAGTGATTATATTTAGGACATCCAAAATGACGTGTGGTTTCTCCAATGGGAGCTGCGAATATCCCTCTGCGCCACATTTGGCGCAGGGTTGTTTCTTTTTTTTTTTTATTTTTTTGTTTTTAATAATTAAATATTTAATAATAAAAATTAAAATATTTAATTATATCCATTTATAAATATATTTTAAAATAATTTTATAATTAAACATCTAACACACAAATTTATTGAATAATATTTAAACATTCAAGTACACAATTAAAATAAAATACAAATTCGAATTCAGATAATTTAAATGTAAATACAATAAAGGATAAACAAACTAAATCATCAATAATTTGAAAAATCGGAGCCGGATCCAGATCCTCCAAAATCACCAAAATATTTTCCAAATGCGCTGCTCTCATGTTGACGACGTTATGCATCTCTTTTTTGCATAATTCTTGCTCGTTCATTTTGAACAATTTGACGCATCTCTGGATCGCCAATTGTGCTTAGATCCATATGCAAAACTTTATTTTCCTCCTGAATTTTAGCCAATTATATTTGTTGATGTCGAATTTCTAGTTTTTTTTCTCATTTTGCAATGCTAACAGCTTAATATCATAATTTTGTTGCATATCTGTAGATCTCTTTTGCAACACATTGATAAGCTCGCGATGTCCTTCCTTCATCGTAGAAATTAATTCTGAAACATTTTCTTCTCTTTTTTTCTTTAATTTGGATTTTTTCACTCCAAGAGGTTGTTGAGACGGAGTTCCACCTGCATTTTCATCACTGCTTAAATTAATTGAAAATAAATTTACTGCAGGTGAACCTGATATTGGAGATTCTGGTTCTTGAGTATCCGACTGTGATGAATCCAAATTTGTGACATGTTGTTTGGATACTGGTATCGGTACACTGTCGTTGGCCGAAAATTTCTTTATATCTTTCATTATAGGCCAAACATAATCAAACTTGAATCCTTTAGTGAAATTTTTTTCTTGCATCATTAAATCCTTTGCCATGTTCAACTGCAAAAAATATGTTAGGCGTACAAAAAATAGACTTAGAGTATTCATGTGAATATAATAATAAATACTTACAATATCTTCTTCAGATGCGCCACTCAGCTTCAGGTTTTCAATTATACTAACACATCCACATAATTTTCTAACAACAAGGAGGATAACTTGCATGCGACATTGCAATGATCTGATATTGTGTACTTGCATGTTATTCGATTTGCCGGCATTGAAAGCTTCTTCAATCCGACTCCAAAATCGCTCTTTGGATTGGTTTATACCGATGATAGGATTTTGCGAAACGTCAAGATAAACATGACACAACAGTTTATCTTCTTCAATAGCGTAATTGGTTGTTCGGAAAATGGATTCCATTGAATTTCTTTGGACAATGAGATTTTTTTGTTGTAGATTGTAATGTTTACGATTTAATCAACCAACAAGAAGTTTATTTATAGTGGGAATGTTACCTACCAGTCAAAAGTGCATCTATCAGTCAAAAATGTATCTACCAGCCCAAACTCAGCTACCATTCAAAAGAATATGACACTGGATATTATTTAGCTGATAGTATTTATCCGAAATGGTCAACTATTGTACAAACTATCCATGATCCGCGTGGTCCAAAGAAGCAATATTTTGCGATGAAACAAGAGTCATGCATGAAAGATGTGGAGCGTGCATTTGGCGTTCTTCAATCACGATTTGCCATTGTGGCGTCTCCAGCACGTGGTTGAAAGAAAAATCATTTGAATGATATAATGAAAGCATGTATCATAATGCACAATATGATAATAGAAGATGAACGTGATCTTAGTGCACCGATTCAAGATGCTAGGGAAGCACCGACTCCAATGGTTGAAATGACTGTCAATGAACATATCAGATTTTGAGAATTTCGCTCATTATGCATTACGAAATGCTTTAATTGATAATTTATGGGATGAATATGGTCGTTCAAATATATGAAGTTGTATTTGTAATATGCTATTTAATTTAATGTCATTTATTAATTTTATTTCACCAATTTAAATTATTTATATTTCAATTCGTATAATAGATTTCAATAATATATTTAAAATAATTAAATTAATCATTTATGTAATATTATCGCGATTATTAAAAATATAATATTAAATATATCCAATATAAAATGTAATTATATTATAACTTCAAATTATTCGAAGTTTTGTGAACTTCGTTTTGAATGAGTATTTTAAATATTTTTAGAGTTTTTTCACTTTTAAAAATATTTTTAGTTTTATAAATTTAAAATTTAAAGTTTCTGTTTAATAAGATTTTTGGAAAATGTTTTAGAAAAATATTTTTTTAAAAACGTGTTAATAACGAGATGTATTTTTTTTATATTTTTAAATAAAAAAATATAAATTAAACTGTTAGGGGTAATAATTGTTCCTATTTGGTAAAATGATCGAACCGTGGTGCTTGAGCTGCTGTGCGGTTTAAAAGATTTGAGTTGCACCATTGCCACCAGCTATAGCTTTTGGTAAAGCGGCAAGCGCTCGGTCCTACAATTGGTATCAGAGCCAAGGTCACGGGTTCGATTCTCATTGATTGCAAGGAGTGCAATTATTGGGAGGGAGATTGTTAGGTGCAATAATTGTCCATGTTTGGTGAAGCGATCGAACCGTGATGATTGAGCTGCTGTGCTCTTAAGAGTGTGTCTCTGAGAATCTTCGAGATAATAAGCTGCCCCCGAGCTAACTCTTCGAATTATTTTGAAGGGCCCTTCCCACCGTACTTCCAATTTTCCTACATCACCCACTGACTTAACTTTTTTCATTACTAGGTCTCCAACCTGAAAATCTCGTGATCAGACATGCTTGTTATAGGATTTAAGCACCCTGCTGCAATAGGCTTCCATTCGGATGGCAACCCGATCTCTCATTTCTTCAACTAGATCAAGTTCAATAGCTCGGGACTGGTCATTGTTACTCGGATAAGATTCTATCCGAGCAGAGGATTGCCCAATCTCCACAGGTAGGACCGCTTCTGAACCATAGACTAGGCTATAAGGAGTTTCCTGAGTAGATGATCGTGGTGTAGTTCGGTATGCCCATAACACACTCGGTAGTTCCTCCACCCAATCTTTACCCTTCCCATGGAGCCGGGCTTTCAATGCTTGCACAATGATTCTATTAGTCACTTCAGTCTGGCCGTTGGCTTGGGGGTAGGCTACTGAGGTGAAGGACTGAACAATCTTCATTTCTTGACACCACGAGATGATCTTCTTTCCTTGGAATTGCCTTACATTATCTGAAATCAATTTTCTCGGGATGCCATATCTGCAAACAATATTCTTCCAAAGAAATTTCATGACTTCCTCCTCAGTATTCTTGGCTAATATCTCGGCTTCTACCCACTTGGAGAAATAATCCACAGCCACAAGAAGGAACTTTTTCTGTGCTCGGCTATGGGGAAGGGACCCACAATATCTAAACCCCATTGATCAAAAGGGCACGAAGCTGAGATTGGTTGCATATTAGCAGCTGGGCGATGATGAAAATTAGAATGATGTTGACAACCCTGACATTTTTGAACAAGTTGGGTAGCATCCTGATTCATTTGGGGCCACCAGAATCCGGCTAAGATAGCTTTTCGAGACAGAGCAGTCCCACCGAGGTGTTCACCACACCACCCTTCGTGTATTTCTCGTAGGACATACTCTACCTCATCCTCTGATAAGGACTTGAGTAATGGGCCTTGATATGATCGCCTGTATAAAACATCATTCAAAAAGACGAACCTGAGTGCTTGTTTTTTGATTTTTGCGGCTCGGGCCCGATCTTCTGGGAGCTTGCTATGGGCTATACATTCAATGATAGGGGTCATCCATGAGCTTTTATGAGTCGGGGGCACTTTTTCATCAACAGAGAGCATTAGCCGGTTAAAACAGAGAATTTCCCGGGTGCTTATATCTGACATGGAAGCAGCCAATTTAGCCAAGGCATCAGCTTCTGCATTTTCCTCTCTAGGGATTTGCTCGATGCTTCAGTCGGTTAGAGACGCTGCCCGGGCCTTGATGAGCCCCAGATACTTGAGCATTTTTTCGTTCTTGGCCTCATACACTCCCTTGATTTGCTGTGTGACCAACTGAGAGTCAGAATAAATAATGACCCGGGAAGCACCGACTTCCCGGGCAGCGTGCAATCCTGCCAGAACAACCTCATATTCCGCTTCATTGTTGGTGACCCTGGAGTCGACCCTCAGAGCCAGCTTGATCTTCTCTTCTGATGGGGCAATCAGGACCACCCCAACTCCACATCCTGATAAATTTGACGCACCATCAACAAAAACTCTCCATACCTCCTCTTCTCCCGGTTGAATCATTTCTGTTAAGAAGTCTGTTAATGCTTGGGCTTTAATAGAAACTCGAAGTTTATATTCAATGTCATACTCCCCGAGTTCTACAGTCCATTTAACCATTCTCTCCGAGACTTCAGTGTGTGTCATGATCCTCCCGAGTGGAGAATTGGTGAGCACCACAATGGGATGTGAGAGGAAATAAGGTCTGAGTTTCCGGGCAGTCATTACCAGGGCAAGTGCTATTTTTTCCACCTCACTGTATTTTAATTCTGCTCCTTGAAGGGCATGACTGACATAGTATATTGGCTTCTGGTCGGCTCCTTCTTCCCTGACAAGCACAAAACTAACAGCAAACTCAGTGGCGGATAAATAGATCCATAATTTCTCCCCGGGCTTGGGTTTTGCCAGAATTGGCAACTCAGCCAGATGCTTTTTCAAGTCTTGAAAGGCTTGCTCACATTTGTCACCCCAGCTAAATTTTTGCACTTTTCTTAGAACTTGGAAAAATGGATAACTCCGATGAGCAGATCGAGAAATGAACCGTGACAGGGCAGCAATTCTCCCGGTTAATTTTTGCACATCTCGGACAGATTGAGGAGAAGGCATGTCCATTATTGCTTTGATTTTTTCTGGGTTGACTTCGATCCCCCTATCAGTTACCATGAAACCCAAAAATTTTCCACTCCTGACCCCGAGCACACATTTGCCCGGGTTGAGCTTTATTCCGTACTGTTTTAAGGTGATGAAGGTCTCGGCCAAATCATCAATAAAGTGGGAGACTTCTCGGGTTTTGATTAGAATGTCATCCACGTACACCTCGATATTCCGGCCTATCTGTTTTTGGAAGACGAGATTCATTAAACGTTGGTATGTGTCCCCTGCATTCTTTAATACAAAGGGCATAACAACATAGCAGAAGGTGCCCCCAGATGTGACAAAACTGGCTTTATCTTGATCTTCAAGAGCCAAGGGGATTTGGTGGTACCCTTGATAGGCATCCAAAAAACTTAATAGTTCGCATCCAGAGGTGGAATCCACCAGCTGATCAATTCGGGGGAGTGAATAGCAGTCCTTGGGGCAGGCTTTATTCAGGTCTCTGAAATCGACACACATTCTCCACTTCCCGGTGGATTTTGGGACGAGGACCACATTTTAGAGCCAAGTAGGGAATTGGACTTCTCTGATGTGGCCGGCCCTCAATAGCTCTCCCACTTGCTCTTCAATGCTTTATCTTTTTCAAGGGCCGAAATGCCTCTTTTTTTGCTTTACAGGCCGGGATCTCGGGAGAATAATTAACTTGTGCTCAGCCACTTGGGGTGAGATCCCGGCTAATTCCTGTTGAGACCAGGCGAAAACACTAATGTTAGTTTTTAAACAGTGTAAGAGTTTTACCTGGGTGGACGCGTTGAGGTCTTGGGCCACCCGGACGTGCTTTCCCGGCTCAATTTCCACCACTTCTTGCTCCTCTTCCGCAACAAAGTGCACTTCCCTCTCTCTGACCACCTCTCTTGACTTTCCTTCCCCTTCCCTTCCCTTCTTGCTTTCTTCTGGTCTACCTGGACAGTCTCCCCGTAGCACATCCGAGAGGAGGGTTGATCTCCCTTGACTTCCCCAACCTATCATCGAACTGGAAATTTGATTTTCTGATGATAAGTGGAGGCTACAACTCTCATTTCATTCATAGCTGGTCTCCCCAAGATGATATTGTACAAGGACGGGGTATCCACCACTGTAAAAACTGTCATCGCAGTTTTCCTCAACTCCCCGGCACCCAGGGTCAGTGGCAGGGTGATTTCTCCCTCAGGGTATACGGCATGTCCAGCAAAGCCAAACAGGGCAGTCTCAACCGCCTCTAACTGATATTCATGCAAATTCATCTGGACCAGTGCCTCTTTAAAGATGACATTGACAGAGCTGTCATTGTCAACAAATACCCTCAACACATCATAATTAGCCACTCGGGCCTGGATGACAAGAGCGTCGTTGTGGGGTAGACTAACTCCCTTGAGGTCTTCTGGTCCGAAGCTTATAACTGGTTCATCTCTCCTCCTCCCATCAACCTCCAACCACTCCCTCCTACTCTTCGTTTTTCGAGCCCGGTTGGAATCACCATCTGTGGACCCTCCCGAAATCATTTTTATTACTCCTCGGCTCGGGGAAGGATCCTTCCTTGCAACTTTTCTGCTCCTTTCCTCCCGGGAACTTGTTTCCTTTCCTTGCAACCCGGGCGAAATGGACGAGTCGGGTCGGGTACTCTGCCGGATTTGCGATCAAGTTGTTAAAAAAAATATGAGTTGGGCGTCTGGATTGAACATCTTTCCTTCTGGAGGTTTGAGAGATCTGCGAACAAGAAAGCAACCATGTGAATGGGCGCCGGAGGGGTATCCGGCGTGACCACTCCGATGCTTGAGTCGGTAAGGAACTCAAGCAAGAAAACCAATGTAGCCAAGTGATGGCTGTGAGATTGGTGTGGAGAGTGGAAGTAAATGAGCAATAAATGAGAGCATTCAATGTGTGTATTCAATATCTGAATAGAGAGTAAATGCAAGTAAAGAACCTGATATTTATAGTAGGAGAAGTAATGATGATCTCGTTTTTTGTGTGTGAGCATTAATTATAGTAGGGTGGCTGATTATACCATATTGTTCTGAGATGTCAAATCGCATACTAGTCACATCCAGCCTACTTGCTTTTACCAACCACTCGTATTGATGTCAGAAATAGGTCGGCTGCATACATCCTGTTCATCGGCGGTATTAAATGCGACACTACTATCGAAGTGGCCCGGGTAGAACGCCTCTCGGAAAATTAAACAGGAGCCCGAGCATACAAGATAATGTCTCGGGTGTTCTTATGGCCCAGCCTCTTGACTGACTGGCCCCTTCATGAATTCTTCAAGTCGTACTCTCCTCATCCCGGGCAATCAATGACTTGGACGTTGGTCTAGTTTGTCGTCTTATTGACCCGGGAGCAATCCATGCTTCTGACCCAGGCACTTTTCCATGGACAGTCTCCATGGCCCGGGACGTTCCTAGTATTATCCATGACCCGGGGCAACCCGAAACGTCCCAGGGTATCATCAACTACACATACTTGAGTTTGTGACATTAAATCACAAGTTCCAAAATTGGGTTCATAATCCATATTAAATATGTTTTCTAAACCTCTCTCACTTAATGGACAGTAATAAATATATGAAACGAATATGTATTTTTTGAGACAGGTCGATCTCGTTTATATATATGGTGAAATAATACTTTTTAATGGGCTGAGTGAGATATCTTTTTAACACAATTGACTTGTAAGATAATCTCATATGAATTTTTGTGATATTGAATAACTCCATCTTTTCATTTGGTGTTCTAGTCTCCTTCGCCTTACCAAAACAATTGGATTATGTCTTTCGTGAGACGGTCTCACGACTCTTTAACTGTGAGACGGGTCAATCCTACCGATATTCATAATAAAAGGTAATATTCTTAGCATAAAAAAGTAATATTTTTCATGAATGACCCAAATAAGAGATCTGTATCACAAAATACGACCCGTGAAACCGTCTCACACAAGTTTTTGCCAAACAATTGAATCAACTTGGACTTAACAACCGACAAATCCAGAAATTAAACAAATAAACCGATGATTTGTAGGGAATAATGTTTGAGATTCGATGCCAAATCATGATAAATCTATCGGATCCAAAAACAAAAATTTAGACGAATTACTATAAGACAAATAAAAGCATGGAAGTATATAATATTAATTAATACGACGTCGTTCACAGTAACAAACCAATTTGCAGGGTTATAATCGTCTATTCAATTATATTTTGACATTTATTACGTATGCTTCTATGTAATTAAATGTCAAAGCTGCCCCTTTCTAATCTTGATTTAAATTAGTTCATATGCCCAACCACTATCGACGTAACTACGTTAGGAATTATGTTGTCCAAATTTACACACACACACACACACACACACACATATATATATAATATTTATTTATTTATTTATTTAATAAAGAAATTTGTTCCTAAAATTATAATTTAAATTGTCAACTTTCATTTGTCGAGCACACTCACTTGTTTTTAATTATGGAAAATTAAAATAAAGTCTTCCAATTCTTAAATATAAGAAGAGAGGTTAACAATTTTGAATATTCCATGAAATCAAAATTTACTTTTCATTAGTATTTCACCTTTTTTACTTTAATTCCAATTCTAAAAGGAATAGGTCTTTTGTGACGGTCTCACGAATCTTTATCTGTGAGACGAGTCGACACTACCGATATTCACAATAAAAAGTAATACTCTTAACATAAAAAATAATATTTTTTCATGATTGTCCAAATAAGAGATCTGTCTCACAAAATACGACCCGTGAGACCGTCTCATACAAATTTTTATCTTCTAAAAAATGTTCTTTTTTTAAAAAAATAATAATCACGAATATGTATATATACACACATATACGTATATGTATGAATAATGTTTTAAAAATCCATAAAGTTGGTTCCTGCTTGAATATATTACATTGTACGCAAGATTAAATTTGGAAATACATATTCGACTTACATTTTGAAATATGCTAAATTCTTGTAAATTCATTTTAATTAGAAATTTTACAAAATGTCAATTCACGTCTTATTTTGTTCGATCCTAAACTTAAGCATCGCCACAAGTGTTGATATAATAATATACTATAAGTCACATTTGATTTTCCATATCGTGGAAAATATAATCCTATTATCACATAAATCAAGTGTATTATATCTATTACATTTATGTGCGCGGATATATACTTAATTGAATGACATTTCATCAATATTTATAGTAAGTATAAAAGGTAGGTATGCAACAGTCTCAATGAGTTTTCAGATGAGTTTTCAGATGTTACACACCTACCGTACATACTTATGTGATCATCGATGATATGTCACTCACCCAACTCACCCATTAGATTAACAATTTTTCTATGTTTCATAACATCCAATAAGTGAGTGACATCTGATCGATGCTCACATAAATATTCACGTTAGGTGTGCAATATATCAAAACTCTATGCTCATTGAATTATCAATTTTTTTTTCATTACATTCAAAGTAATTCAATATAATTCAATAGGTGGCTGATATTTCATCGATACTTACATAAGTACGTACGGCAGGTGTTCATCATATCAAATCTCTATTTATGTGTGTGTATATATGTATATGTATAATAATAGTAGGGAGTAAAATGTAATATGTGATATCTAGATGTCCTTTCTGGCAATAATACAAGAAAGATTTAGCCAACGCCAAAAAATGGAAACTTGACATAAAAACAGAGGCGACGACTTTTCTGAAAGAGCTCAGACTGAAACACAAAACAGCTTTTCTCTGTGTTCCTACAAACCTTTTCTTCTTGCACGATTGGAGGAACGAAGTCAAAGTCAAACTGAATCATATGGCGGAGCACAACCCCACACCGCCGTCGTCCTCCAATCTTCGGACCACCTCTGTGCGACCTATGGTTACCTTGCCCTCCACGAGCTCGATTGAGAATCTGTTTGTTGGTGGCCCGGGGGTGAGCCCGGGCCCGATGACTTTGGTCTCCAGTTTCTTTGCTGAAAATGATCCCGACGCCGACTGCCGCTCCTTTTCTCAGCTTCTCTCTGGTGCGGTGACATCTCCTGCCGCGGTTCCTGATGTCAGGCAGAGCTTTACTGCGCATCCGCAGCAGGCTGTGGGAGTGGCCAGAGGTGGAAGTGGTGAATTCAGGTTTCAGCAGAGTAGGCCGGCGGGTTTGGCGGTGTCTCCGATGGCGGAAGTCTTTACGATACCTCCAGGTATGAGCCCCGCGAGCTTGCTCGATTCGCCGGGTTTCTCGTCGTATGTACAGGTACTTCTTTAGGCCTTTGATTTTGGTACAAAATTCTTTTATTTAAAAACGATATACGTTTGCTGTGCCTGTGCTTGGCATGAATTTGATTTCAGTTTCGATTTAATAAAGGCTTTTAATTAGTTATTTTATTGGTAAGGGTAGATAGGAGATCAAAAAATCTGAGATAATTTTAGCAAATGATTGAATCTGAAAGGAAAAAAATGAAATAATTTACATGGAATGAAGATCTGGAGATTGGTAAATCTTCTTGATGGTTATCTTGTCGCTAAAGACTTGTTTGACTTTTCTTATGAGCTACAGAAAAATACTGTAACGCGGGAGCATATTGAATTCATGGAAATTTTTGTGTCGTAGGGTGGAACCAAGTATTCTTTTGACAAAATATCGGGAAAGATTTAGTGGAAAAAGTTTCAAGATCAATTAGATCTTTTATTGGGTTGTAAGCAATCATCCTTATTATTGACTTACATAAGTTGTGTGGTATATGTCAGAACATGCTTCAATTTCGAAGATGTATCCTTGTTGCAATCGTGGCATTGGTGTGCCGTTTGGCACTAGGATATTTGGGAGTTGAGGATTATAAGTGGAGGGATGCAGGAATTTGGTTGCAATTTGTTGAGGGTGCCTGTTGTGATCCTGTCCAAAGAATTTTTCTATCTCATTAGATTCTTATGAATTATCTATCGGTCAATGAATCTTTATCTCCATCGACACGTAGATTGAACGTATCTTGATGATTCTACTGGGTAGGAGTGATTTATACTTGGGTGTAGATATTGGAATTTGGGGGATGAGGGCGAAATGGGAGAAGGGGATGACTTGGGATTGACTGAATTGAGCCCGAAACTTGTGGTTCAACCCCTCCGGCCTCCTTATAGGTGTTTGTTAATAGGACAGTAAAATTTGAGTTGTTCTGGGACGATTTTTGATTAGTTTGTCTATAGTAGGTAGAGCTGGTATTTATGTTGATTTTTTGAGGATGTTATTAAGCTTGTCTTGCATGGTGATATTTGTTTGTGATTTACTCGATTGCGTCAGGGCCTATTTGGATCATCGCATCAACAAATCATGGCTCAGATTTCGGCTCAATCGCAGATGCACATCCAACCCCCATACCCATCTTTGTCCTCGGCTCCGGCTTCGTCACTTCTGCATTTGCAGCCACCAATTTTGCAGCAACCAATACCTCATATTTCCGATCCTAACCATATAAAGGAGTTGTCTGATGTTTCTCAGTCTGATCACAAACCTCAGCCTTCTAACATCACCGTCGATAAACCTTCAGATGATGGATACAACTGGCGGAAATATGGACAGAAACAAGTTAAGGGGAGTGAATATCCTCGAAGCTATTATAAATGTACACATACAAATTGTCCGGTCAAGAAGAAAGTCGAACGATCCTTTGATGGCCAAATAACTGAAATCATATACAAAGGCCAACACAACCACGCCCCGCCTAGTAAGCGTGCAAGAGATACTGGAAACCCAAGTTCTGAAACAGGATTCGAAGTTCAAACCGGAAATAACAGGCCTAGGCATGAAGATGAAGTTATTCCAGATCATACATCTGCATCAAGTGACAGTGATGAAACAGGCGAACCTGAAAATAGGTTAGATGGAAGAGATGAAGATGAACCCGAATCCAAAAGAAGGTACACTGTTTTCCACTGGATTATGATCTTAGACTCGATTGTTCTGCATTTCCCCTGATAAGGATTGTCTGACTACACTCATGCAGGAACACTGAGGTCCAGACATCGGAGCAATCATCAAACCATCGTACGGTTACAGAGCCTAGAATCGTAGTGCAAACAACTAGCGAAGTTGATCTTTTAGATGATGGTTATAGGTGGCGAAAATATGGCCAGAAGGTTGTTAAAGGGAACCCTTATCCAAGGTGAAATCTTTTTTCGTTCATTACTTTTAATTTCAAAAACTCTAAATTCTTGTAAAGGGTCGAGCTCAAGAAGCTCACGAGCCCAACATGAAGAAACTTGTGCTTGGGTCCACAAATTAATCTTAAATCCATTAACTGGCTCACAAGCTCTTGAACAACTCAAATCGAGTTCGAGCTTGTCCAGTAAACTCTAGCTTAAAGAATCTTAAGCTCGATTGAGCTATGGTGGAACCTATTCGACTCACCTAACTTGCTTTAGCCTTTAGGACCAATTGAACCATTTTTTAAATGTGTAGACAATTGACCACCTTTTGCTATGCTTCATCCACTTATACCATGTTTGCGGCAACTTGACATAGTTTGCTTATATTTTCAGAAGTTACTACAAATGCACTAGTCCCGGATGCAATGTCCGCAAGCATGTTGAAAGAGCTGCGAATGATCCAAAAGCTGTCATAACGGCTTATGAAGGAAAACACACCCACGATGTACCAGCTGCTAAAACAAGCAGCCATAGTACCGCCACCATGGCCTCTCAGTTAAGATCACAGAATGCTCTAATCAATAGAGCAACATCAAACAACAGTATTGAATTCGGGAGCAACGAACAACATCCTGTAGCATGTCTCCAATTTAAAGAAGAACAGATAACATAGCTTTCTTAAAAATGATACAGAAAAGGATTGGAGAACATGAAAAAGGTGATGATGCAGCAGTGGTTGACTAGAATACTTTCTTGGAGGTCTGTTGTGCAATATTTGAGCTGTGTTTTTTATTCGGTATCGAGCATACAGAAGATACAGAAACTAGGTAATACAAATGGTTTGCACCACAAGATACAAAAAGCATGAGTTGGATAGGGTTGCTTGTATATTTAATGAATAGGAAACATTGCTGTTTGTGCTCTTGTATGTGCATTCTTTGTGTAAATTACAGATATTTTGTTGTGATATTGTTGCATTTGAAAATTAGTTATGGGTTTTTGAATACTCTTTGGTTGTAAAGCCATTTACTCTTTTTTTTAGTCTTGGAGAATGTCAATTTTTCTCCTGTGTTTTTGGCATTACTTTTTTGTGTTAATCTGAATGAAGTTGAATTACATCTAAAATATCATATCTTTTTTTTGACAGAAAAACTTGTAATTTTATTCAAAACAGAGTAAGATCCTCGATTACAAGCTTTACTAACCAAGCAGGAAACTCTCCACAAATCCACACGAAAGGTGAGGGAGAGGAAATAACAAAAGAGGCTAACGAGTGCGCAACACCATTTGCGGTGCGCAAGACATGTTCTAATTTTAAATGGGCATGAGTTGCCAATAAATTCATAATCTTTGTTGCAAAGGCCCCAGTGTATCCAAAGTCCTCTGCTGGACTAGTGACTGCTTGCACTGCCATCAGAGAGTCCGATGTAATCTGGTTTATCCTCAAATTTTGAGTCAGAGTCATTTGAACACCTTCCTCAATTGCAATAAGTTCAGCGGCTACTATAGATGGCGGTTTAGTAATTCGCTTGCCAAAAGCTAGCAATGTCTGGCCCTCGTGATTTCGCACAACACCGCCGATTGCATATCGATTGGAATTGACATTATAAGCTGCATCTACGCCCAAACACAATTGGTTGATTGGTGGTGCTATCCATCGACTAGGTGATGATATATGTTCTCTTCTGCTTGCTGAAATTAGCATTGATGTTCTCGCCTCTTGGTAACCGCAGAGCATGGTCTCGCACCATTTGACATTAATCCCCTCCTTCTTAGAATCATTGTTATGTACTGTTCTAAGTCTCTCCATCCATACTGCATAAGTTCTCGTGGCAAAGAATTCAAAATCCTTTCTGTTAAGTTTGCTTTTCATCCATAAAGTAATATCAAACACCTTCATCATTCGTACCATCTATCTAAAATAACATCTTGTGCGTGCATTTTGTCGGAAATTTGTTCGGTTTAATAAAAAATTGTCGGGACTGTTGCATTGTAATTGGATGGACCAGATATCGAAGGAAAATATCACAAGGATGTGTATCTTCACAATCGAATGGACCGATCGGGTCCCTCCGAGTGGAATACCACTAACAGATGCAATATGAACCTCTAGATCACGATCAAATGGACTTGGTTCAATAGATTTCAAAAAGTATTTTCGCCAATTAGACACTCCCAACCAATAAAAAAACCCATCATTCTACCTGAGCATACTAGTACTTGCATATCTGGTTTCCTTTATAAAGTGTGTTCGAAATTGTCTATTCGAATATCTTGTGATTTATAGTAATACTATTACGATAAGAAAATATGTATTCTAGTAGACAATTATCAAATCCCATGTGCCATAAAATTTGCTTGAGATTGAGATTCTGGCGCACAACTTGTCGAAATGCTTTAAGAAACAGGGACTCGAAAGATAACAAATTAAAGAATCTTGAGGCCCTTGGGTATCAAGAAGTCAAGATTTCCTGAAACTCAACTCCTTGCTTTGGCCCAACATATTCCAGATGATTAATCTGTTTACAATTAGCAACAACCTCTAGTTTTCCCTTTCAGCTTATTCATTACAGAGAGCAGTTGCAAGTGTTGGCATCAGTCCAAGATTTACAAGATCGATCTTGTTTAGTCGAACACAACACAAAACTTTCTCAGGCAGTTCCTCGCTCTTTTGTGCCTGCAAGCCATCAAATCTTGTTGATGATAACAGATATGCAACTCAAATTTTTTATATAATGCTGCAACAAAAGTATCATGTTTGATTATTGTGTCACATAAGCAACCAAACAAGATATCTGACAGTAATTACTAGTTACTACCCTACAATTTTCTGCCAATAATTGCCCCAACTTGCATTTGATGTGAATCAAACGCATGACAATATCGAGGTGGACACTTTACGAATTACAATACAAAGTTATGCAGAATTTAGAGGTAAGAGATCCTTGGAAGATTTATACTCAAAGAATCACCTGAATTGTTAGTCCAAGATCAAATATCCCATTTTTTAATCTTTCTCTAAATGCTTGAAGTCCTTTCCTACATATATAGCTGAACCGATGTATGTCAAGGTCCATCTCAAAGTAATTAGGTCCCTGCAAAAACAAGAGTCAACCTGATGTTGGACTCGAAGCCAAAAACAAGAACCATTATGATGTTACAATTCAAGCTAAAAATTTAACAATATAATTGCTAGAATCTTTCTTTGACTGTTTACTCTTAAGTTTGAAACGAGGATCTATACCGTTTTAAAAAAATACCTTGTAGAAAGAATGCTGGGGACGTGAAAGCACCGGTTTATCCTTGTATGCTTGCACAAGCTTCCTTTCTGCAGAACTCAAGCCAAGTTCTTCAGGATTTATGGCATTGACCATTATCTTTAACCTTTCTCTGTAAGGGACTACAGACTCCTTTGGAAATCCCTTCACCACTTCCATTTCATTTTTAACAAGTTTCTGTATTAATTTACCAAGTTAAAACAGTCAACAAAATTTTGCAACTGTGCCAGAGATCATTCTCGCGCTAGCCTTTCTTATAAACATTTTAATGAAGGCATAAAACTTGGACAAACATAAGTGTTTAGAGTGATTATCAAAACAACACTAAGGCGAATCATAAATTTTTGTGTAGGAGTTGATCTTTAGTACCTTTATACTTTCCACAAATAAAGGAGAAGTTTCTTTCTCAAAATTTTCCAACAATTTGAAATATATCACAAGGTTTATCCCTTCCCCATCACTATCTCCATACATGGTAGCAGGATAAGCAGGAAGCTGCCACAAAAAACATCAGAAGTTGACATGTATTTTCTTTGACTACATGCAAAACTTTCAAAGTCAAAGATATAAATAACTCTTTGCCTGTATGTTAACGATGAGTATTGAAGGTACTTCACATTCTGATCCGAGAAAGGGTAGTTCAACGTGCTGCGCAATGTGATGTATCTTCCTAGGGGAGGCAAATAAATCAATGCCAATAGGAACGTATGGGCTGTGATTGGGAGCAGGACACTTCTTCTTATCTCTGCAGTCAAGAAAGCATGCTCGAATTACCAAGCCATGGAAAGAAAGCTAAAAATCATGATGTTTTCAAAGTTAATTGAAAACACACCTGAAATAATTCTCCCCACGTAGCTGAAAGGCAGAAGGTGGAACAGGGCACCAGCAGCATTGATTTGGCTTCTCTTCCAATGAGACTGGAATTAGGAAACCTGCTCTAGGATGATCTAAACACCTCTTGGAGGAACCTGTAACTATACTCATATTAATTTAATTCGGTCATCGTATTTGTCATTAAGCATACTGAATAACATTCATGTTACTGGTTATGTTACTTTTATGGAGATCTATCTGACCATGTTCATCATTATGCTTCCTCTTTACAGCAGTCACCATAAATAATGCCTTCTTTCGTATTGATGTTGATCCTGAAAATGCTGGAGCCTGATTTAAGTTCGACACATTCTCTGAAGAACGAAACTGCGTTAATGAATGGTCTGGTTTGCTTTCTTCATGTTTATCTCCGAAATGCTCTAAATCCACTATCATCCTCTTGGTGCAGGTTTCTTCAGCTTTTGCCAGGCATGAATTACGAACAATTTGTTTCTTGTTAATGTCATATTTTACGTATTCTTCACCACTAGAAAAAACTTCGGTTTTACAGCAATCTCTCTTTTGTTGATTGCATCCATTGTCTGTGAAGCATGAGTTGCTTTCATTTTGAGTCACGGGGCTTTTTGATGTTCTCAAGGTTGCACTGTCTAATAATGTGAAACCATCTGCCAGCAAAGTCGAAAAGATTAGCAAATAAGAACTCGATTGGTGGCAAATTGTAAGGGATGCATAAATTTATTCAAAACAACCTCCATCAACGCTAACAAAATCATCTTCAGCATCAGAATCAAGGATGCTTCGAGAATCGAACCATTCTTCCTCTTGCCGTTTTTCTGCTAAAAGAAATCAATAAATATTCTATCAGCTTAACTTTTAACGGGATTTATGAACTCCATTCATCAAGTAGCAAGAAACTTATAACCAAATTTTTCGACAGAATCACAATATAAGTCATGTATTCCTTGTAATCTCTTGTCTGTGCCTCACAGTTCATATCTTTACTCTTGTATTAAGACACCCCAAATTATATAGATGGAAGCTTCAAGTGAATGCTAAATGCTCATAATATGCTAGTGTTCATTCAGCGTTAAAGTCTTAATCAAGAAAATCTCAGATATAGGATTGAGTTTAGGTACCATTTTGGCCAACTTCTTTATGGTTCCTCTGCAACCGATCAGGCGGATGGAAACTGCAATTTGGCACCCGAGATCTCCTGAAGCTCGTCATTTCCCTGTTATCAGTGTCAGTCATAACAAAATCTCGGAAAGTAAAGTCATCACTGTAAACTTCCCCATCCATATTGTGGCCTATCGAAGTTGATGGGGCGACCTTCCTGCGAAACTTGCATGACTTGTACAAGTACTTTGCCTTGGATTTCAGTTTTTTACGCGGCTTTGATGCACAGCCACCCATGATCGTAACTAAATTTCACAAAGCCAAGTAAATGCTTCCCTCATATCAGATACTGAATTCAAGAATTCGGTCGAAACCTTGAATTCCAGGCAGCCCTGTTAGCAGACATGTAATAGGATTTTCCGTTGATGTAAGAAGCCAATGAGAATCAAATACAATCTCTATAATTTTATTTTTATCACCACAAGTCAAAAGAAATGCGAAAATACTATTCTAACAGAAACGTTTACATAGCATGAAAACAGGTCAAGAACTGACGTTTACAGCAAAAACATTTATCATATGCAAAACAAAGTCACAAGCCTGAACTGATCAAGTTCAGCAAGAACTGATTATTTCAAATTTGAATTACCTTAGATATCAGAGATGGAACATAATAAAATCAAGAAAACGGATTCTGCTTCAAAAGTAGTACAAAAGTGCTAGCTTCCCATAGCCTTGATGCATCAAATATAATATATGCACAGCACTGCAAAAGAGCCCAAGGGAGGGGGTTGATTAGCTGATGTGAAAGCGTGAGTAGCTTGAAAATTTTCTCAATAAAAGGAACAAGTTCATGAAAAAACACTGCCGAATTTTGACCAAACAACCCACCCGTGAGAATTACTCCCCAAGGCAAAAAAGTTGGCGTCACATATAATTGCAGTTTACCAAAATAATAAAATAAAATAAAATACTTATCAAGAATTGAAACTTGGCCCTTCTCCTCGTGCATAATTTTAACGAACAGTTGGTGTATCATTTTCAAGAATTATACGTAAAAACTATGAATAAATAATATGTCGAGGAAAGGAACTTCAAATAATCAAGTTCTTTGTTCTATGCTTAATTTTTTTTTTTCCAAAATAAAAATTCTTTTAAACTATTCACAATCAAATATAAATTTGTTATTGCCTCTTTATTTAGAAGTAATTTAAAAACCTCTGTTTCATAAACTTTTTTTTATAAAATAAAAACAAGTGCTTTTATATCTAACTTCATACCATATAATCAAGAAAAAAAATGGAAGTGTTCATACACCATTTTGGGCTACTCATTGGAGATGTAGAGTTGTCAAAATGAGTTGAATTCGTCTCGTCTCACATTACGGGTCTGCTTGTCCTTGCCATTTTACGTACATGATTTGCTCAGTATGATTTACTTAACTAATGTGGTTTGAAATATATTTACTCAGTGTACACCAAAAGATAGCAGTTGTGAATTTTTATATCATAAAAATAAATAGAAGTGTTTATACCAGACAATTATATTTAAAAAATTTTGATATATTTTTAAATGAAGTAAGTTAATATTAAATTTAAAGTAGGAAGACCTTACTAACGCACATACAATAAAATGTCAACCAGATACCTCAATGATATCTTCAAATTCGTTACATTTATATACTCGTTACATTTATATATTGAAAATTCGACATGTCCCATCAAACAATCGATATTTAAAAAAAAATATCGAATTTATATACTTATATTTTTAAATTAATAATGAAATTTTAAATCAAGAAATGCATTATTATTTTTTTAATTGTTTAAAAAATCACTCTTCAACTCACAGACACATAAATAAATAGAAATTAATTTAAGGACCTTGGTTGTCAAATCAGTATTAAACACACAGACACATTAATAAATAGAAATTAATTTATGGACCTTAGTTGTCAAATCGACTTAATTTAATGTCAATTAAGTTAACATGACAGAGATGTTTCAAATGAACGTCTCAATTTAATTATGTTGACATCTTTGGTTAATATAAATTTTTTTTTATAAATTTATCGATTCAAACACAATCTTATACAAATATTTTTTAATATTATTTTAATTTTTGTGATCTTTAAATTGGTTTTATTATGTTATATTATATTAAATGCTAATAAATGGTATCTGATATTAATATTTCACGATTTTCAAAATTATCATAATTAATGTACAAAATGTGGGGGTCCTATACAAATTTATCTTGGGTTTCAAATAATAAATCTATGTCTTAAATATCATCATATGTTATTATTTTATATAGATAATTATGGTATTATTATTTATCTATATTATATGTAATATTTAAGCAATAATCACCAATATACATCTCTTTCGTTTTTTAGTCTCTTGTTTCAAATTTTTTTCTTGGAATGTACAATCATTTTATGGGAAAAAATTTTAAAACTTATTAGAAATAAAAAATTATATATTTATTTTTAAATTTTCAATTTTTTTAACAAAAGTGCTTATTAAAAAATCGATGGATAACACTAATTACGTCTTTGTATTGATCTTTTGAAATTGTTACACAAAAAATATTTTTATATTATAATATACTTAAATTGCTAAAATATTTTTAAAAAAAATTAGAGAATTTTTTTTATTTATTGCGATAATATGAAGATATTAAGTAGCTGACCACTAACTCTTTGTCCCACAAGCATTTTCTACTTACCTACCAATTGAAGAAAATTTGGTTCAAATTAGGCATAAGAATTAGGTCACAGTTCAAAAATCAATTCAATTAACATTTTATGTACTCTAATTGAATTAATAATACAAAGAAAAATTATTTTTCAATTTTAAAAGAGTTCAACGCGAGCACGATATAGTTATAGGCTTTTAGATAGGTTAACCTAATCATGAAGACAACTCACTACTTCATTTTGTTAGCATATATTTAGGTATCAATCAACAAGTATCTTACAAATCAAGAGTAGACGTATAGTCGAGCTGATTCATATTCTGAGTGAAAAATAACGTTTTTTTATGGATCAGGTCGAATATGAGATATGTTTCATAAAATTGAACTGTGAGACGGTCTCATAAGAGTTTTTGTGATAAATTAATATACAGCTAAAAAATGTAATCCAATATGGAAACAATGAGCATTTCAAGTCACATACCATGAGCAAATGAGAAGTTTAGGTCAATTGAAAATTGGAAGTATATGTAAATTTAGTTTGATGTAACCAAGTCAGACAAATTCAATTAAAAATAGAGCCTCGAGTTTTATTAGATAGTATAGTATAGATTAAAGGAAGAATATTTATCAGGATCGATGAACACGATTTGTAAATAAGTTAAATAACCGTGGTAAATACATTCGAGGAAGTCATTTTCTTAAAAAATAGTTGACCAAAGTTAAAATTTTAAGGTTTGTATTTCAGAAGTCACTAATTATGGAGTGTTTTCATTATTAAAACTAATGTTTAACTAAGATAATATGATACCTCAAATTATTTTATTGTAATAAAAAAAATCAGATAAAAAGTTTTTCTTTATATTTTTTTCCTATAAAAAAATAATTCGAAGATTCACATTTAATAAAGTACTTGAGCTAATTCTATTTTGTTGGGCCATAATTATATATTCGATCAGATCAGGCCGTAATCATTCTTTTCTCGATAATAAATGAGTTTTATTGTTCTAGTTCATTGGAAAGTAAATACTTATCCATGATACGAGTCTGTCTTGTTCATATTTAGAGCAAAAAAAATAATATTTTGACATAATAATAATTATTTTTCATGGGTCGGGTGACAAGGTTGGATATGATATCCGTATAAAAAAATTGACATGTAAGAATTTTTATGATTCGTGTAAGCTATAGATTTGCCAAAACAGGTTTATAGTATTTTTTTATTAAATGAAAAATATTACTATTTTAAGTTGATTGGGATATTTTTGTAAAATTCAACCGATGTCACAAATTCGGACAATTAAGAGTCTCACATTTTATATATAATATACATACTATAAATTATAAACATAATAATTTAGTTTTGACGCCTGAAAATGTAATTGAATTTCGCATCCCCCTATTGTCAATCTTCACTGCCTTATGGTCTGTTTAGTTTAAATTCAACTCAATTAGTTAAAAATATTTGACTTTAGTTAAACTTTGATGACTTTTTAAATGGTTGTTATAAATAAGTCTTTACTATATACCAATATGAGCTAGTTGACCTTTAAGGGTTTCCGAATCGTCAGTGATCATGAGTTTGATTTTGCTTACTGATATTTTTTGAATGAACGTCATATCTATTAACAAATAGACCGACAAACTTTGTGGATACCACCTAAAATATTTAAAATTGGTCGTATAAATATGGGAGAGTTCCTCGATTTGATACCAAATCCAATTAAGTAATATGCTGTGCATTTGTTTTTTGCCTAATCATTTTATAAATGTGTGGAGTTTCGAGGATGTTGTTGTACACCCATTTTTGGCTTCCGTATAATGAACAAGAACAGACATTGTCGTAAACAAAAAACAAACCAATAAGCAACTTTTGTTACGCGTCTGAGTTGATGGAGTAGATAAACATTTAGTCAATGATCATAAGTTTGATTCTCTATAAAGAAACTTTTTCGAGCGAATTTGTTGCATTAAAAAAAACTTGTGCGATAGTTTGCTATCATATATATTTGTTTTAGAATAAATATTAATACTTTGTTGGACGAATACCAAATTAAATACATAACATGAGATATATTTTATTTTGAATCGGACATGATTACTTCCTTATAGGACTTGTTTTATTTTAATTTCAAAATGTACGTAAATAGGAGCTTTTTGAAATTCCATGTGTCTATCTACACACAGGATTTCATAAGAAAAGACATCTTAAATCCTCCTACATTTGAAATGAGACCTCGAATCCAAATTTATCAATCCAAACAAAATCTTAAGTTGTGTTTGGGAAGATGAGTTTGAAATCCATAAATTTCGATTATATTTTTATTTTTTACAATGAAACAATAAATCTAATCTTAAATCCTCACATTACTTATTTACATATTAGTAACAGAAAGTAGAATAATTTTCAAATGACATTATTATTGAGTGAACTTGAAATTCATTGTAATTAACATGAAATAATATATAAACATGTGATGAGTAGATTTGAAGTTTATGGTCTTACTTCTCTAAATAAAAAAAATACATTTGAAATCTATAAATTTGAAATCCATAAATCCAAATTATAGTGCATTCTATAGTTATTAGCCATTTTATGTTTTGGCACAAATTTTTTTTTTAATGAAATTACTTCCATTAAATAAGGTAAAAAGATAATATAAGTACAACTGCACTGGACAGCCCCAGCCCCAGGAGAAAAGCTACCATGATTTCGAAACCATGAATATGTTACTACAAAACATCAATAACTGAAATGACACTAAAAATACAACAAAAGCTTAAACTTGTTATTATTGATTGACTTCAACTTTTGGTTTTTACTCTCAAACATAGCACGGTTCCTTGCAGTCCAAACACTTTAAATTGTGGCTGCAAGAGCAACAGTTCTCATCTTATTAAGGATTGAATTTCCTCGATAGACGTCTCGGAAGGCTTTAAGCACAACCGATGATCCCATGGACTTTGTCATGCCAAGCCACTTCCGAACTCCATCCCATATACCTCTTTCATCTAAATATAATTTTGCTTCTTAGCGTTTTCTAAAATTAAAGAACCTTCTCATTTCAAATTTTCGAACGTACACAATGTATGCTTGGATAATTGACTTTATTTCTTGTAAATAATGGTGATTGCCCACCCAACCCACAAGTAAGTCTACTTTAAAAAGAATGGAAAGTTCAAATACACCAAATGGTGGCCCAAACCTAACCTACAATGATAACTATTCATTTACTTAATTATATTTACTTAATAATGTTTTACATTAAAATTTTATTTGTCATACATGGCAAATTATATCATAATAAATACTTTAATTTCCTAGAAATCTCTTACTTCTCTTGTATATTATATAAACTATATTATCCTTTGTATCATAATAACATTCGTGAAACATGCTGATACAGTAGGTTTCTTGTAAGTCAAATAATCAATCTTATCTATTGTTACAATAATAAGTAATATTTTGGACATTTATATGAGACGGTCTCACGGGTCGTATTTTGTGAGACAGATCTCTTATTTGGGTCATCCATGAAAAAATATTACTTTTTATGCTAAGACTATTACTTTTTATTGTGAATATCGATAAGATTGACCCGTCTCACAAATAAAGATTCGTGAGATCGTCTCACAAGAGACCAACTCCATATAGTTGAAGCCAGTTTTTGGATAAGCGAAAAGATTAATTGTTGTACTATTGTAAATCATGTTACTTTGTGCCTGCCAGAGCTAAATTTGAGTAAAACTGAATCATGAATAACTTGGAACAAATGACATAAAACTCACCCCTATGAATATTCATTTTTTCAAAAGAATGGATCAATAAATTGTTCATATTACTCAATGGAATTGAATCAAACAATGGAGTTCTCAAAAACTCTTTGAAAACCACATTCCAAGTAATACTAACCAAAATTTTCATCTCAATGCTGAAATCATATGGATGGTACTTCGTCGGGGACAACAGAAGCTTTGTGATCTAAAGCATTGTCATTCTTAGTTTGAAAAAGACAAACCCAAGAAAGAATCATGAGGAATAATAGATTTTGAATGATCTGAGCCATATGTGAGAACTTTGGTGCCAACAACTTGCGATTCTTTATCTTGCATTTTCAAAATAGATAACACAAATACAAGAAAATTACCACATGTAAAGTAGAAATAATGAATAAAATATCCACCAAACTCAAATTAAACTCAACAAGAATCAAACTTCCATTAAGAGAAAAAGACTCGAGGAATTCACATGAAAGGCACAGATTATGGTATTTAATGAATCCCACAACACCAGAAAAATACAGGCAGAAGAAGGAAACTTATTCAAGAATGAAGCCAGAGTCGATCCTGCAGACGCTCTTCTCCCACACCAAACATCTCATCAACTCTTTCACCATCTCTGTAGAAATGAAAAGTGGGCGTGTATCGAATATGTCGAGTAGTTTCCGGACACTCATCTATGTCGGCGTACACGAACGAAAGCTTTGGAAATTTGCCGCTTAGTTCGCGAAATGTAGGAAGTATCTGACTGCACACTCCACACCTGAAAACACCACACCCCAGTTACCGCAACGAGTTAATTATTCCATTTCATCGAACACCTGGAGCGCATATGTCTCCGTTGCTCTTTAATTCAAATTCTAAAGACACGAAAACGTCGAAATAAAGTCACAAAAAGAGTAGTAGTGACAAACCATGATGCACCGTAGTTGATTACTGCCTGCAAAATAGAATTTCCGACACAGAATTCAGCAACAAATTACAGCCAAGATAAAGAATTGCCTGATTTGTTGCTTACAGGGAATTTTGAAGTTTTGATTTTTCGAAGGATTTCCTTGAGACTGTCATCGCTAGTGGCACTGACAAGGTTACGTTGAGAATTTTTGTTCAATTTCAACTCTGAGAAGCTATCTTCTGCGCCTTCCTTTCCCTTTAGTTCTTCGGCAGTTCCACCCAACTCAGCTTCTTTCTTCATATTTGATTGTTTTCTTCTTGACAAGTAATTTTCCGATGAAATTTCGACAGGAAACTGCATGTTGAGGAGACCACAGGGCAAAATAATTGTAACAAAAGGACATTTGCAGATGAATTTGAAATCTTACCTTTTTTTTTATTTTTTATATTCTCTGGTCTTTTGTTTTTTCAGTATATTTTAAGGTTTGATTGATAGTCGAAATTGGTTGGAATTAGGAACCACGTACGCCTATTTTCTTTGAGCTGATATATTATGATACGGTCTCATGAATATTTATTTATGAGACGAGTCAATTCTACCGTTAGCATAAAAAGTAATACTTTTTCATGAATGACCGCAAAAAGAGATTCGTCTCACAAAATACGAGCCGTGAGACCGTTTTACACAAATTTTTGTCATTTTGATTTATTTGTTGTCGACACTGTACGACAAATACAAATTCAATGAATGACCGTAAAAATATGATGCAAACAAACAAGACAAACACAAAAAATGGAATGGATTTCAATTGCAAAACGACATTACTTTATATGGTTATGAATGGAAATATTTCACAATGATTTTGGTCATTTGATTATAGAAGAGGTTCGAAAGAAGCAACAGCAAGAGTATTGAACAACAGATAGAAAACACCATGGTGAGAAGAAGACCAATGGTGATAGACCAAAGTGGCATAACGGTGGAACTTGTCCAACATTAATGTCTCCCCAAAATGGTTCACAAGCATTGATTCTTGAATGGATCTCACTGTTTTGGCCACTGCCACTCCAAAGCTTGAACAATTCCTAGCATCCTTGTCTGTGTCATACATTTCCACACTCTCCACTATAAATGACCCTTCTTTGCTTGCTTGCTCCTCCAGTTCTTGCATCGACGGGGAGTAAAACTGAACCTCATACAACTCCAGTTTCTCCTCCGAAACTTCACACTATGGCAAAACCAAATGATCGAATTTAGTAGATCCGAAAACAAGCTAGTATAAGTACTACCTGGGCAACTGATGTAGCCAAAGATTGGTAGACAATTTCCCAAAAGATGTTGTGGGCATGATTGAGACCAATCCTTGAATCCTTCCCAACAAAATGAGCACCATTTGTCTTCCATGGACGAGTTCCCGGGATCTTGACTTGAAAAATGATGAAAAGTCTTGCTGGAATTGTTCGTGGTACGCTAGTTTAACTTGTGGTGGGCACTTGTCCGATATGTATATGCTCTTTTTGTTTACAGACACACCCTTCTCATCATAAATAGCTGAAGTACCTGCAATTAGTCAAATGTACAAAATATGACTTAAAAATGATTTGAGTGCTAAATTCATATGTTGCTAGTTAGGGGGAAGTAGCAGACCCTGGACAGCCAATGCAAACTGTTTGAAGAGTAGATGAAGTGCGAGCAATCATCTGGAAACAATCTGCCATAAAAAAAATACAACTATGTGTCTTGAGCTCCCGATACCATTTGGGCAAGGCCTGGAAAATGGTGTTGAAATCATTGGTGGGAAGATGATTGAGATGCAGTCTGAATTCGGGTACTTCTCTAGCGGCGGCAGTGGCTGCAGTCCCCACAGCTTCCAATATATCTTTAATGTTTAAGAGAGTGTTAGGCCTCGGAGAACATCCGGATCTGCTATACCGAAGCTCTTTGGCCAGCTTGTTGCCACCAGAACTTTCTCTGTGGCCTCTACCATCATGTGTGTTAATTTTCTGCATGCACATATGTGTAACATCAGAAAATTGTTGAAACTTATGATGACAAGATCAGATAATCACAATTGGAAACCTTCATTGAAGATTTCTTGGAATAGCTACTCAGCCTACTCTATCCAACCCCTCCATTCATGGGAGACTTTCTCTAGATCCATCAGTCTGAGCAACATGCAGCTAGTTTTCTTATCAAAGTAAAATATTGAATGATTTGATGCTACAAAGTGGAAGGGTGCGGTTGACTAATTGAAAGTGGGGGACTTCCCCCTATTGTCGGAAGAAAGATGGAAGTGCAGCTTTGCTTTAATCAGGAGCTAAAATGATTAATTTTGTCAACTTCGAGCACTATCATATACAGCCGATTTGAGAATATTTAACAAAATGATATTTGTTTGATCTTTGTATTTCCTGTTTGTTTGAAGGTTATTTTGCCAATTTTTTTTTATAAAGAAAAGTCGTAATTAAAAAGTTTTCTTTATATTTGTCATTTTTCGAACTATTCGTATAAAACTAGAGCGGGCAACCAGATTGGGTAGTTTGGGTCCCGGTCCAAACTCGATCAGGTGTATTTTGTCGGGTGGATCGAATAATTAGTTGGATTCAGGTCGATTAATTTAATGTGATCGGGTTCGAGTAGAATTGTCATTTTTTGAACTATTCATATTAAAATAGGGTGGGCAATCGGGTCGGGCCGTTCGGTCTCGACCTGAACTCAGTTGGGTGCATTTTGTCTTGTAGACCGGGTAATTAGTCGGGTTCGGGTCGAATAATTTAATCTGATCGGGTTAGAGTAGAAAAATTCTATCCGAAGAACCTAATTACCCGGTTCATGATTTTTTTTTTTTAAAAAAAAATAAATATATGGGCTTGAGTTGGATTGCACCTATTAGTTATTTAGTTCAATGAACCCTTCTTCCTCAATAAGTCCTACCCGACCAGTTGGGTTGGGTTCGGGTAGTGAAAATACTTCCGACAGAATTGGGAACCTGATTACTCGAAACACGACCCGTGTTCACCCCTAACTATTGTTAAACGAGATAGTTAGCAAAATAATCTTAGTCAAATATTTTTTCTTAAAAAAAAAAACCCTCCAATTGTATTTAAAATATTGAATACATTCAAATTCATCGAGGAATGTTATTTTTCAACATAAGTTATACCAAGATTATTCTCCAAAATTTTCTTGTTCCGGAAAATTTCCCCCTAAATAAGTGATTATCTTCCCAACTTAGTTAGGATCCATCGACACACTGCAACTCTCGACCATTTAAATAGTTAACATCTCATCTGGCTTTTCGTCAACTTCATTCCTCTTTAGTTTGTAGGAAGAATGAAGGCCTTTCTTTTTCTTCCACTTCCGAAATCACCCAAGCTAAGCAACCCAATTTTTTTTAGTGCAATGCACTGGTCCTTGACAAGTGCTCTATGTTTTTGAACTTAATTTGTCACATGAGCCAATGACAATTTTGGGGAAAAATATATTGGATTTCGACTTGATGGATATTTTGGTGTAGAGATTTTAGGGGATGATGAATTCATGGAATTTAGGGTCAATCTTGAGCTTGAAAATACCAATGTAAATTGATCGAGCTTTTCTTGCATTGTAAATCTCTGAATATAATTTTAATATTTTATGCTTGAATAAATCACGAGTGCACAAGTTAAGTTATAGTATAGTGTACTATGAAGTACGGATATCGTCTCACAAAAACTGAATTGCATGATTATTATTTTCAAAAATTAATATTTAGTAAAGTTTAGACGAAATTTGAATTGTAATTTATCATTAAATTCAAGGCAACGAATAATGCAAGAAGTAAACTAAGATAGACAATTTAGGATGAATTTTTTAAAATAAGTTGGAAACAAATTTGTTGGAAATTTCGGTTCACATGCCCTTTACTGCGTTATATAATTGACGCCGGCTTTTGTTCCGGCTTTTGACAGGATCCTTCAGCTTATTAACTCTCTCTCTCGAGATATGCTAAATTACATCGACACGAAGAAATAGTTAAATATATTTAACTATTTATCAAAAGTGAGTTGCATGCATAATTCGTGGAATCTCATAGCTTTCGACATATGGACTATAACTATCAATGTATATTAAATTTCATATGTCTATGCAAATTGTAAATCCACGGATTGTGTTACGCTTTTCTATTACAACTATTCCTTCGACTTCATTCACAATATAAAAATTATTATCAAAGTTAGTTAGACTTCAATAATAAAAAAAACAATAACACAATCAGTTATAATCAAAAATCAAATGTTTAATTATATAAAACAAAATTTTCGGGGTAAGATCTCCTTAAATCTCAACAAATAAAAGTGTTTAGCTACTAAACATCATCAATCACAATTGAACAATGTTTCGAAAGTAAAGATATAAGAAGAAGAACAAGGACTCGTTGCAAGAAATCTTCACTTCGTGCTCGGTTCCTTGACTCTGGATCATATTCTTCTCTCCTTGTGCTCCTTCATGGATGATGAATTCTCCAAAATTCATCCCCTCTCTCGAAAACTTGTGTTAAGGATTTTTCAAATAGATGACCATCAAGAAAATTGGAAAGAAATCAAGTAATATTTTTTCCTTCCCGATAGCGCTGGGCGGACAATTTTACCCACCCACCGCGCTATGCTCGCAACTATGCTCACATATTCTTCGGAAAATTTTACCCGCTCCAACGTGCCTGGCTCGACTTTTGGATCTATTTTCTTCTTGTGCGTGTTGGGTCAAACAAATTCATCCACCCTAGCACGCCTTCCTCGACTTTAGCCTCGAGATAGATTTCATTAAGCATATACACCATCGTATATAAATTGTGAAAGAGTAGAAGTAGAGAAACAATGTGACAGAAGTAGATGGTGTATATATTGGATCTGGTTTTCTACACGCCCAAACGCAGCGGAAGTTTTTAAAAATTTTGTTTCTATTTTGACAATCAAAATAAGATTTGCTTTGGACGCTCGTATGATTTTAACTAAAATATATATAGGATGTTAGAAAATTATACCTTTGTGAATTAATCACGTGGCTCCAACTAATCCGATATAAACGGATTAGCTCTTGATGAATCCCTTCGAATTTTCTTCAAGAACTCTTTGTTTCAATCTTCTAATCAGGTCCACGACTAGATGATTTGTTCCTCTTCTAAATTGCACTAGAAATTTAGAAGAACTTTTGCGTAGATATTAAAAATTTGAGAGAGACTCAAATCTCCTTTCTTGAAAATTGGCCAAAATATTTTGGAGGAATTTTGGATGCAATTCTCGTGAGTCGCACTTTAGAATAGGTGGAGGCTATGTCTTTTAGGTCAAACTCCTTTTTTTAAAAAAAATTTCATGACCTAATTATCATAATTAACATTAATGAGATTGATTAATTAATTGGGCTAGTCCAACTAGTTTAATTAATAAATCAAAGTCCATTAAGAACTTTAATTATTTAGTATGTTGGACTTGTACCCCTACAAGCCCATTAAACATACTTCTCACTATATTTAATTTAATTTTTAATAAACTCAACTTTTGAGCTTAATAAATTAAATACATTACAAATTCAACATTTGAATTTAATATTTAAATTATAAATTCAACTCCTTGAATTTTATCACCTCCAAAATTTAATATTTAATAAACCCAACTTTTGAGTTTAATAAATTAAATTATCAAATTTTATAAATTCAACTCCTTGAATTTATTCTCTCCAAATTTCATAAATTCAACTTCTTGAATTTACTATATCATAAATTCAAATCCTTGAATTTATTTTCTCAAAATTTAATTATCATAAATTCAACTCCTTGAATTTACTATATTATAATATAAATTCAACTCCTTGAATTTATTATCTCAAAATTTAATTATCATAAATTCAACTCCTTGAATTTACTATATTATAATATAAATTCAACTCCTTGAATTTATTCGGGCTTACCCTAGTTAGCCCCATTCTTTTCATCAACACATTGATCAAGAATGTCAGAACTCATTTCTGATTGCACCCATCAGATCATGGTAAGAGCATCTAGTAGCATCGACCCATGATCCCCTAGGTATCACTGATAGTGCCTGCAAGAACCAGTCGATTATCATTAACGTACAGTACGGTCCCTTCATCTCATATATCCCGATCGAATCCGCAACCATTGGTTCATCGAGGGTTGCATAATAATTCGATAACTATGTGACACATATAATAGTGGCATCGCGTGTACTATTGGAGAACTCCTTCTCCAACGTACATCTCATACTCTGGCCAGAGATTCCATGCACTATTATTACATCAGATCACATAGGATATCCACACCCGTAGGTGAGCGGTAAATCCCCGACTACAATGCACTGGCTCCTATATGTGTCGCAACTGTACCCAACCTCGCCACCTGATGACTCTCCTGGAGCCGGTAAACGAATCAAAGCACAGTCCTAGCATATAGAGCCTCAGTGTTGTCCCGGGTCGTAAGGACTAATGGTGTACAATCATAACCACGAACTTATCCTCTCGATGAATGATAACCACTTAAAAAGTCCGAGGGAGGGTTGTTCGGTATAATCATCATATGACTACCCATCTGCATGTTTGGACATCTCTATGCCCTTACCAAGAAACGCAGTACACAACATCACAGATGCTAGTCTCGAGCTCAAGCGGCCTTTATCCCTGTTTTAGGCAGCTGAATCGACTAGGAACGAATTTATAATATGCAGTGTTTACAAATGAGTTTCAACATCGAATTACGATTCATTTGTATTAAAGCATAATCAAGGACTTTATCTATGCTGTTTGCATGGGTATACAGATAAAGTATAACAAGACCATAAAAAATTAAATTATATTAAAATAAAGACTGTATATTTCACTTGAGTCAATAAATTCCCTAGCCAACCGTTGGCTTGCAGGACATCTACTCTAACAGTATATGCTTAATGAAATTGTTGGAATAGGAGTGACGAATATTATGACATATACACTGAAGATGGCAAGCACCTTGCTCATTTCGGTTTCTTGAAGAAAATAAGATTTTTGCCCAATACATTATGCCTGATTCTCCAAACCAAAATAGTATGGCAAAAAGAAAAAAAAATTGAACATTATTGGACATGGTGCGAAGCATGCTTAATAGCTTGAAACTTCCTAAGTCATTGTGGGCTGAAACGTTAAAAATAGCATCATATATATTAAATCGAGTTTCAATCAAGGCTATTTCAAATACACCGTTTGAAATGTGGAAAGGTTGGAAACCGAGTTTGACACATACGCGTTTGGGATGCCCATACGAAGTAAAGTTATACAGTCCATAAGAAAAGAAGAAAGACCCAATGACTATTAGTGGGAATTTCATTGGATATGTCAAAAGGTCTAAGAGATATAGAGTATATTGTTCATCTCACATCACCGGGTTTGTGAATTAAGAAACTCAAAATTTTTTGAAGATAAATTGATTAGTGAGAATGCTAGATCATGGAATATTATTCCTGAAAAGGGTCATTCGGACATTTCACATATATCAATTGACGGATTGACTATTTTACATAACATTCTACAGTTCAAACAAATGTACAAACTAATGTTGAGATCCAACAAATTGTTGAACATGATCATGTAGATCTTAATGGTTAACATATACTTTTAGGCTCCGTTTAGTACGTGTGATAGGATAAGTAAATGATTAATAATTAGAGTGATTAAAAAATGAGATATATGGATTAATAGTATGGTGGGATAAATAACATGGTATTTGGTATGATTTTAAAATGATGGATTAATTTTGTAAATTTTATTGTAATGACCAAAATGCCCCAAATGTTAATTAAATATATATTCTTAAAATAATTGGATAGATAATTAAATATTTATAATTATAATTTACATTTATTAAAATTAATTTAAATATATTTATTAAAAATATATTTTAAAATATTACGGTAATCATTAAAAAAAATAAATTAAAATTTAATAAATATTTATTTTCATAAAAAAATTAATTAACAAGATTAAAAATTTATAAAAATTTAATTTAAGATAGATTTGCATTACAATTTATTATCTTTAAAATGATTGAAAATAATAAAAATATATGTTTATAAAAAAATATAATAAAAATTTAAATAATATATTAATTATTACATTTTCTTTAATTTTAATTTTCATATTATATTGAAGAAGACAATTCAAGGGTATTATGATCAATATACAATTTTATCATTATCACTATTCAAGAATTATACATTATCACACCTTTGAGGGGTGATATTTAATCACACAAATAACATAAATAGTGAGGGCTTTCAATCATAATCAAGGGCATCCATGTTAAATTAAAAATGAACCAAACTTGAGATAAGTGATGATTATTTAATAAGCATTCCCTTATCATGGCTACCAAACATAGCCTTAATTGTTGAACATAAAGATGAGCAACACAATCCTATCTCTCGGGAAAATGTTGATTCAACATTAAGAAAATCGACTTGAATGAAAGACCAGAAATTCCTACTGAGTTTGTTGTATATATGCAAGTCTGAATAATATTAGAGCTGAAAATGATCCTGAAATGTTTTTATAAGCTATATATTCTAAATAGCCTAACTTATGGTATAATGATATGAAAGGAAAAATGATATCTATGACATCTAATAGAGTTCGTGAATTTATTGAATTGCCTAATGATGTAAAATTCATTGGATGTAAGTGGGTCTTTAATATAGAAAGATACATTAGGCAACATTTAGAGATACAAGACACAAATTGTTGCTAAAGGATTTATTCAGAAGGAGCGAATTGATTATTCATTTTAAAAAAAATTTATCATGTATCTAAAAAAGATTCTTTTTGTGTTACTATAGCATTATTCACTCATTTTAATTTATAATTACACCAAATGGATGTAAAAACAATATTATTAAATGGTGATTTAGATGATATGATTTATATGAAACAACCATAATGATTCTTCTCTGAGGATGGTGATCATTTGGTTTGCAAGCTAAATAAATCAATATATGAGCTGAAATAAGACGTTCGTCAGTGGTATTTAAAATTTCAAGATGTTATTTCTTCCTTTGCCTTTGTAAAAAATATCATGGATCAATGTATATACGGGAAGATGAGGGAGAGAAAAAATTGTTTCCTTGTTAATGATATTCTACTTGCAACTAATGATATAGGATTGCTACATGAGGTGAAACATTGGCATCTTAGGATTGTCTCAAGAAGCTTATATAAACAAAGTTTTGGATATGTTTAACATGAAAAATCGTTCACCAAGTTTAGCACCTATAGTAAGGGGTGATGTATTCAGCATGAACCCGAGCCCGAAAGACGATTTTGAGCATGAACAAATGAACAACATATCATATACATCAACAGTTCGGTAGATATCAGAGTAATCCAGAACCACATCACGTAAAAGACTTGAAACTCATATCTAGAATTTCTAGAACTGAGAAAATGTAAATTCTAGAACAAAGAAAATATGTCGATAGTTGGAGGTAAAATTAACGATTCTTCTGCTACGCATACTGTGATTTCTTACAATTCATACAACAAACTTGATTCATATTTGGTTATTTCCCAGATAACTTATCCCAGGCCCTAGCCCTCGTGTCTAGATTCTTGGTAGATTTTGTTTTTCTTCTTTATAAGGAAAAGATCCACTAATTAATGAATAAAAATATACGAATATATCTACAGCTCAATCAATACAAATAGATTATACAATTTTTCATTCAGATTAAATTAAATACAAAGTTTATTTTTACGTCCTCTATCCAATTGTGTCCAAAGTGCATCGTGCTATACCATATAGGTTTTGGAAGCTGATTTCAAATCATCGTCAGAGCACCACTTCTGAAGACTAAAATGGAAGTTGTCTGGATTAGGAAACTTCAGCGACGACATTGGATCCAGGTGTTCAAACGTCACTCCTGCAAACCCTAAGATGCATCACGAACAGAGAGTTGGGGACTTTCCCTTGGAAACACTTTGACGCTCAAGTCAGTGCTACCGAAAACTAGAGAAATAAAGCAAAAACTTAGAAAGCACAAATGAGAGATCAAACGCCTATTTATATATTTTCTAGGAAGGCAAAATGGGCTTTATTATAATGGGCCCTATCTTGGGCTTACATTAAGGCTTTTGATGATTCTCATATAATAACTCCATTTTAATTTAATGTGTTATTTTTTTTTTTGAAATGCTATTACCCATAATATATGTATATATATTATTTGTGTAAAAGGTTTTATATTTTAAATTATGTTTTAATCACATGCTTCATATAATGTATATAGATTAATAGAATGTGGTTTAATATGTAAAGGTTAATGATAGTTTCTCAGCAACTAGTTTTTCAAGTTTCTAAGTATATCATGTAAGAAATTGGAACTACATTTTAAACCAAGTATTTATGTTAAAAGTGAGAGCTTGTCTTTGTTAGTAATCAATGTTATTCTTGCCCACCATGATGTGACACTAATCTATTGGACGTGATGAATCATATCTAAATTATACAAGCAATAGATAAATTTCATCTCATTGGGAAGCAAAAAACTCGGACATCATATCAAAATTATATATATACATACGTACATACATATATATATATATATTAATTTTTGTAATGATAAGAAGTAGGATTTAATTACATTTTTTAAAATTATAGGAAAATATAAATACTATTTTTTAAAATAAAAAAAAATGTCACGGATGATGACGCATGCCCACGATAAAACCCCAAAAAGCGAGTTGACTGATTGGATGGAGAGAAAAGAATCTCTACTCTACTTTGCAGTGTACGTTGGATGACATCTCCATCACGTACATGGGGCCCGTGATATGACAACCGTTAAATCAGAGGCCCGAGATTTCAACTAACGGACTGGATTGAATACCTCTGCAGTTGATGAGATTAAATAAATGGTGTTTACGGCAAAAGGAAGAATCGACTCTTTTTGAACAATGCGGAGTCGGATTTGTTGATTTTCGGATACGAAGATATTAAATGAGCTACATCAAACTCATATGTCCAGTAACTCATGTTTGGTATTTGAAATGTCTTCCTAGTTATATTGCGAATATTTTAGCATAATTTATATGTTTTTCAATTTTAGCCTAATAATCGATCAATTTATATTCTGAATACATTATTTTATATTTATTTCGATTTCAAGTTTTTTTATTAAAATGTTGACATGACACCAAAAAATGATAATTTTACCGAAAATTGTTGAAATGTCTGATGGTCGATAACTAAATAATGGTTAAAATATATCTATATATGTGAGACGAGTCGATTAGCTCTATAGCTGCAGTAAAAAAAATATTTTTTCATGTGTTGTATCGAGATAGAAATCAGTCTCATAAAATTGATCTACGAGACGATCATATAAGATTTTTGTGATAAATAATACTTTCATGAATGGAGGATGGTTGAAAAACATATTGATTGGGATTACCACACGAAAGATAACAATGATAAAATAAAAAGTTATAAAGAAATATTTACTGGAATCACATAAAAATAATTAAAAGTGGTCCTTTTTTCCCCGGTGGGGTGGAGCACTGTTCTGCAGATAGAAAAAGGCTGGGAGAAATATTATTGCACGGCAAGCCAACACATGCATGCACAACTCATTTATTATTATTATTATTATTATTATTTTATAATCAGAATATATTTAAATATAATATAATTTAATAGCCAAAATAAATATACACCAATTAGTTCAAGTTGGCCATGGAATATAATAATAATATAATTAATTATGATGAATAATTTGTAGGGACAGACAAAATGGAATTATTTAGAAAAAATATGTATATTTATATTTTATTATAGTACCAAAGCAAAAAAGAAAGACGAAGACAGAAGAGTTAATTGGAAGTCGGAAGCTACCCCCACCACCACCCCCCCACCCCCCTTTTTATTTATTTATTTCACTTAAAAAAAAGTGTGGACTTTATTCGGCTTTTGTTTTGTTTCTCTCTTTTCTCAATCACATTCATTATCATTCTGCTTGCGCAGGTCCTACTTCAGTTCACACACCTATATACAAATTTATGATCGATTAATTGTACCCACATATATATATGTGTGCTTCTATACGTAAATTTTCAAAAGTTCGAGAAAAAAAATAATTAAGAAAAACAGTAATTTGATCATTTATATTATCAAATTTCTGTTTTAGTTTCGTATTTTCAGATTTTTTGTAATTTTTAATATTTTTTAGTCAAAAATGCTGATATGAAACTACACACAATCGTCAGCGTTAGGTTAAAATAGAATAAATAACTTAAATTGCTAAAAAAACAAAAATAACGGACTAAAACTGAAATTTTGATAATATAAAATACTAAAATCGCAAATAGACAGTCATAAAATACCAATAAAATAATTTTCTCAAATTGTTTTAACTTTAACGTAATTCACATATAGTTTTTTTTTAAAAAAAATATTTTAGTTTTGTAAGATCAATTCAAATTTGTAGGTTGGCAAGATATTATGGTTATAATACGAAGTTCGTTTTTTGCATTTTTACATTTTGGCACGTCACGCTCGAAATACTCAAATATTATGCATATGTGCATTGCGTATCAATATTAACTAATATTGTTTGCTTATATACATTGATGTTATCCGAGTGAATTTGGTGAGCAGAGTCAGGGCAATCTACCGGCTTTGATAAGAGTTTTGTTTAGGAAAATGATCAAAAAGATATATCTTGTGGTGAATGTATATTTTTGTATAATATGGCTACAACCGTGTCCTGCAATTACAAGGAAACAAACTCGTGAATGGGCGCCGGAGGGGTGTTCGGAATGGTCACTTCGATGTTTAATTCCGCAAGTGAAAGATGAAGGAATAATAACCAGTGTAGCTTGATAGAGAAAATAAATGCTACTGGTGTAAATATATGTGTGAATATATGTGATTGAATGTCATTAATGTAAAACGAACCTGTTATTTATAGGAAGGAATGTAATGATGACCTTGTTTTCAGTATCTATTTATCCCTTAGCATTTAATGTTGAGTTCATGTCACGCCGCCCTACCTTTTTCATCATGTCACATCAGTAGAATTTTATCAGGAACGATTATCGAGACAAGATCTTACCTACTCAATCACTTGAGTGAGGTGCTATTTTCGAGGTAGCCCGAGTGGAAATTATCTGAGAGCTCGGGTTTCTTATAACCCGAGAAGAAGATGTCTCGGGTAAGACGATGTCCCGAACATTCACCTGCCAGGCTTCAGTTTTGTTACTTTGCGATTTTAGTTTTGTATGCTATTGAATTTCAGTTTTAGTCACACGTCTTCAGATTTTTTGTAATTTTAATATTTTTCATCGGGAATACTGTTGTGACATCATATGTCAATGTCCCGTTTGGAAAAAAAATAAAATTGACCAAAATAACAGCGGACTAAAACTGAAATTTGATAATATATTGACAAAACTATAAGACCAAAAAGGTAATTTTCCCAAATATTTTTACCTTCAATATAATTTTTAAATAATTTTTTTATTAAAAAAGTTCCGGTTTTGTTAGATCAATTCAAATTTTATCTGCATTATCGTGTGTGTGTGTATATAAGAGAAAGATCACGTCTCTTGCGAGACAGACTCACAGAATCTTTATTCGTAAGATGAATAAACTCTGCTCATATTTACAATGTCAAAAAGATTATTTTTTTTACGTGTGACTCAAATAAAATATATATCATACAAAAATAATTAATAAGATCATTATTTCACAGGAATTTATGTGAAAAAGAAAATACCAATTTTTGATTGTATCATGGTAAGAAAAAACCCTTTTCCAGAGCATGGAGAAAGGCTTAGATCAGTGATGGGAAACCATATAAAACAATGTAGGGGATCATCTATGGGAAGTAACCCCAGAACACGCTTTTAAGTATTGAGTCAGACATGTGTTTGCGATTCCCAATAATGGCCCTAGATTCTGCGCCTCTCTCTGTTCATTCTTAAATTGAGAATGCGACTTTTCGTATTTGTAACAATGACACATTCTCAGGATTCTCTCTCCTTTTTATATGTTTCATGACCCTTCATTCTCCCACTGCCAAAGGATGTCCTCTTAATTCTTTCCCTTACACAAACCTACCTCCACCCTAGTTTTTGGGGTTGAGTTAGGTCCAAGTTCCAATTTTTAACATGATATCAAAACTCAGGTTCCATCGTTATGTGTTGGACTGTCCATAGTTAGGTCACTCGTTCTGCCCATAATTGGGTCATTTGTAAACTTCACGCTCCAAATATTCATTCCTGGACGTGAGGAGGGTGTGTTAGTTGTCCTTGAACAATTCTTTCAAACTTAAGACTCTCTGTTATCATATAAATACAAGTTTATACGCTTGATATCTACTCTTAACTTCGAGTGAAGATAAACAGCTTTTTGAGCCATATTAAACAAATCATTCTTAGGTTAGATGATGATAAATCAATAATCTTTACACTAAAAATGTCTTTTTATCCTTCATGAAAACGAAAGCCCAAGCTCCATTAAAACTCAACTCAATGATGGTAGGTTTGAGTTCCCATCCACTTAATTATTAAGAATTATTAAGCAGTGTTGTTGTGCTTCTTCAAGATATGTGTCCGGAACCATTTTTTTTCCTACCATATAATATAATATAATATATAATTACATCCAACTGTCACCTGCACGTGTGTACAAAATTTTTATCTCATCATCTGACAAATTTTCTTGTATTACACGAGACATGTAACAATTTTACTATGATACCATTGTTCATGTAACCACGATGAAGATGGACTCATTTTGTACGGATTCGGGATCGACTCTTCTCAAGTTGATAATCTAACCAAAGTACAACCTTTCACATAAAAAAAAAATACATTTAGTTATTTATGAGTATGTCTTTTATGAGACGATCTAACTTATTTTTATTAGTAAGACGAATTAAGTATGCTCATATTACAATAAAAAGTAATATTTGTATCACAAATTGACCTGTAAAACCGTCTCACATTATTTTTTATGCTTATTTAGTTAACATGAGTTTTTAGATTAAATTTATATGAAATAGTGTGTTTGATCCCAAGGTTTAACATGAATGAAAGCAAACCACCTCTGAAAAATTTCTTCCTTGGTTGTCACATTTTACATTTCTTGAACAGGAATTGAAATGAGGCAAGTGTAGTTCAAAATCTTGAATCTGCAAAATACTTGTATAGACTTTAAACGTATCGGGAAAATTTTGAAAAATAACTTTTGGTCAAACTAAATTTTTGAAAATAACTATCCCACATTATATCTGAAAAGAAAAAAAAAGAGAGTTTTGGATATACATACTGAATAGAATACTAAAATTCCGGAAGAATTCAAAATGAAGAGACTTGTGGTTTGACTGGCATTAAATGAACTGGTAAATGCGCCTTGCAACTTCTAAATTTAAGGACTCAGTTTGGCCCACAATTATTGCATAAAAACTCTCGAACTTTTTTCTTCAATATCCTCTTTAAATTAGACATTACACTAGTGGCCATGTATTAAGCACATTCTATGCCAAAAGAGTTGAATTGAACTGGAGTAATGCAAATAAGCTTGAAAATTCACCATCTTTTAGTTTAAACTTTAAAGGTATATATAATAGTGGACTAAAGAAGTGAGAATTTTATATCAGCAGTAAAACATTAACTTCCTAATATTCTCAGCAAGTTTAGGCAAAGGTGTTGTCTTAGCCGGTGATGTCCTAGAAACAGTGGATGTTCGGGTTGAGGCATTTGAATCCGAGTGCTCAAGATATAACCGGCCTCTGTATGCAGCAAGATGAGCATAATATGCAGGAGGGACCAAAGAAACAGGCTTGGTGCACCTCACAAATGTGTAGCAAAGATTGTAAACCAGCTTCTGCATCTCATCGGACGTGAACTCGTTTTCATCACACAAAATGTGGTAATGAATAGGCCGACTCGTACCCTTTACACCCCAGTGACTACAGAGGTAGAAGTCGAATGCTTTTGGATGAGTTATCACTGTATCCACCACGGTTCCAGGAGGTACATTTTCATCCGAGAAGTGATTCTCTGTGAAAGATGGATCGGTTTGATCACAAGGGAATAGCCGAGTATGGTGCCGTTTCTGCACTACTGCGAAAGTGATCCGAGGGTTATAACTCGGGAATCTTGAACAAGCATGTCGAATGGCTTCTAATTCCTCATGCAAAACCTTTTCAAACTGTGTTTCACTTACCCCATCTCGAAAAAAGATGATTCTCTGTGGAAGTTTTGAGAGTTCTTCGTAAAAATCATCTAATATTTCTCCTACCATTGTGCTAAGGTCTTGAATAATCTCTTGTCGATGAGTTTGGGACCTCATTCTTGAAACATACTTGTTTGCCGAAGGCCAATTCACGCTTCCAACAACAGCAGCAACTGAGGGACTATAATCGTCAAACGGATGGGGATGTGTCACATCCGCACCCATAAAGATCACAGGATTGTCTTGCCTGAAGAGCCTTGGGATTTGAGAAGGTAATGAGTTGTAAAGTGCAACAGTGCAGCCCCCAACTTTGGCATTGATCTTGAGGGCCAAGTTCGCAAGAAACTGTGTACTTAACTTGCCAATATTCGAGTATAAACAGCACTGGCTAACGATTCCTATACTCGTTTCAGCAATTCGTTTCAAATCTGCATATCCTTTGTGTTTCCTCTCCATAACACAGATAAGCAGTTGAAGATTGTTGAAGGCAGCTTTATGAATTTTCTTGAGTTTAGATTCCAAAAGCCTCGCATTTCCAAGGACGTGCGTTGACTCGAAAATTGGACTCACAAGTGTATTTTTGTGGAGAAAAATGCCCAGTTTTTCACATCTTTGAGACAGCTGGTTTATGAATTTTGGAATACAAGACTTTTGATCTGAGGTGCCACCAAAACTTAAAATCGCCCACCGATCAACTCGAGTACCCTCAAAGACATGGCTATCTAAAAGATTCCACTGTCGATCATGACGTGAAGGAGTCAGGTTTCTTACATGACCACCATTTCCAAGCCTAAGTTTGGGAGGCTGAAGAATTCTACCGGTCAATCTTGTCATTTCTTTCGAAACTTCGAGTTTAAATTCTTTTCCATGATCACCACTGCAAAAATAAGAAGAAGAACTGGATTAATTCACAAGCCAAAATACCATCCATAAAATGTCATAAGTAGGTAATTTTACCTAGTTGGGCCGAATGATCCTTCCATAACACTGGTGATGATTTTCTTGCGTTCTCGAGGTTTTTGACAACCCATTTTAAGTACTTTCACGGTCTGATCATCCGAGAGTTTACCAAAAAACTTCTGCCCCTCACAAATTACACAAAGCTCCATAGGTAGATAACATGCCTTCCTCCTACTAATCTGCAAGCAAGGCAAATTTCGATACTGCACATCATAATCATAGTGATCCTTGAAATAGCCAACAACTTCTAGTTTCGTCCCATCTCTATCAAGAAAAGATAGATTTTCAGTAACTTCTTCGGTTAAGCTATAAACTCGGTATCTTTGAACAGTTTCTCTATGGGAAACAAAGACCCTAATGTTCTTAATTGCTTTCTCCACTTCTTTCCTCTCTTCGTTCGTCAAACTTGTGGCCTTGTTTTGGAAGATATCATGCATAAAATCAAAGCGCTTTTGCAAATAAGGGATCACTCCGATACTTTCATGAAAAGCAGTGACCAAGAAATCTACATTTAGAGCAAGGCCTTGTTGTGTTGGCCTTAAGCTCTGGAAGAATCCCCTAAGTGCAACAGCTCCACCCCCTATTTCTTTTTCTCCAACGATCAAACTCGTGTAAAATGACCTCCCTGCCGCTATACACTTTTCTGTTGGACTCTCCCGCAATACGACATCCAATGCATGGATATACTCTTGGGGAAGGGGAGTGATACCATCTCCTTTATTTAAATAGCCACTTAAGGATTCACCATCAAACTTTGAGACGAGCTTCATATTAACTCGAAAAATCTTATGTTGCATATTTTCTTGCGGATTAATCGATTCTATACACATTAAAACCGGTTTACCATCAGCTATAGGGAGGCTAATATAAAACTCAAGCCTGTCATGTTGGAATTGCACAGGGCTATAGATAGTCCTTCTACCATCATAGACCGGGAGAGCACCGGATAGTCTCGCTGAATTCTCCTCGACGAATTTACGCTTGATCATTCGAGAAATTTCCTTCGAGGGATTCGGAGAAATTTCGACATCGTAATGAAAAATTCGTTGTGATGGATCGAATTGGACTAAGAAATGATTGGCAAGGAGGCTAACAACCCTCCCTTCCACCCCGCCGGAGTCAGGCCTTCTTGCAACAGCCAATACTTTTGGTTTAGCATCCGCAGTCTTTCTTCCATTTCTCTTATCAAAGGGCAGACTAATTTTCTTCTGGATCTCAATTTCAGCTGCAAACTTCACGGAATTAGCGAAGCAACTTAAACATCACTGACGCAATTTTTATCAATACAACCTCAGCAGAAAGCATAAACATGACCAAATAGCCTTAAAAACAGTTAATAAAGTCACACTTTTGACCGCAAAAACACCTTTTCCGTTATCCACTCTTCGAACATTGCTACGCATGATTGCAATACACACTCATTTTATTGAAGTCCAGCACACAAAAGAGATAAACAAAAAAATCAATAAACACGAGAGAAAAAGGGCATTCAATATCACGAAATTACCCTGAGAAACCGAGAAATCTCGAACATGGGAATCAGAAGAAGTCGCGGTACGAGGATTATTTTTCTCCAACGAGGATTTCCGGAATTGGGTTTTTGATTCAAAGCTGTGGTTTTGAAGAAAAGGTGGGGTTAGCGTAAGATGAAGAGGTATACTCGGAGGCAGAGGAAGTAAAGCTGGGTAAGTTTGGTGCAGATTCT